>NC_045629.1:4883571-5193214 GCF_009829155.1 Mustela erminea
CAAAGGGTTTTTAAGTATTTGACTTCAGCAAATAACAATTCTCAGTTGACCTTAAGAGAAGACACAGAAAATGTGATTCTTCAGAAACTACCAGTAATTAGTTTAGTTTTTTTTTTTACTATTATTGTTCTCTATGTAGAATAATTTCAAATAAAAATTAGTCTTAAACTTTTATATTTCATAATGTGAAATACAATACAATAAAGTGAATATTCTGATTCACTGGTAGCACAATGAAGGTGGAGATTGCTCTTTTGAAAATGACAGAACCATTGCTACTTTAAATTGTTGAATTGTCATCAAACAAAACATATTAAAAGATTCTGTCAAAATAGAAGTCCTCACCAGAAGAAAAAGTTTCAAAAGCATTACATTAAGCTGTAGACAATCTTGGCTTCTTCTAAAAACACTGATACATAAAGCAAAGTGGAGATAAAGCAAACAGGTAATTGGTTTTGTGAAAGTCCATATTTAAAACATTCCCAGATGATAATTTTAGATTTAAATTTTAGATTTAATTTTAGATTTAAATTTTAGATTTAAAAAATTTTAGATTAGATTTAATAGATAATTTTAGATTTAAGGAATGAATATAGACCATGTTTAAAAATTTATCACATAATTCCTAGTCATTGGAAATGCTTTTCAGAATACCTGAGATTAATGTGAAGAAAAGATGTATACATATTTGAATGGATAAATGGATGGAGATGGATAGATAGACTAGGCTTATGAATAGTTTTACTTTGAAACAGACAGCATATATCTGAAAAAGAAAAAAACTTTAAAAATTAGAACATCAGGAAAAAGCAAGTTTTCTCTTAAGTTTTAAAGTATTAAAATAAAAGTGCAGAGTCTAGGGTAGTATGGGATGGGTGTTCATACTTGATTTTGCCCAGGCCCACTTTGCCCCAAATATATTTGAGAAATAACACAAGTGTATATTTCATTAGTGATTATCCTAAGCCTCCCATATGACTATAAAAGGCCAAGTTGAGATAATTAACTAATAGTAATTTGCTTATTTAACCCAATATCTGTTTAATTTTTATACATATACACAGTGAAGCAGACTTCTACATTAACACACATATGATCATATGAATTATTTTCAGTGTGTTTTAAATTGTGTCCTTTTTATGCCTATATCCTTTCCTGTTGATCTCCTCTCCTTCCCAATGCCATTTCTCTTTTGCCTTTTACTGATCTGTATATTAACCTTCTGTATATCGTGCAACATGTTTTTGTAAGCATATACTTATTTATGATCAGGAGCTTTTTTTTTTTTTAAGTTAATGAAGACTTTTTAAAAATGGCATAAAACAAGAGGTATTTCCCCCATCTTGTTTTTGTTCTTCATTCTTTGAGTAAGAAACTAAATGGAAATCATTCCAGCTCATCTATTCTAACTCATTATTTTGAATGATTGCATAATACATCTTAATGCAGATGTATCAATGCATCCTAATCAAGTTTCCAATTAAAATTCTTTTTTTGAAGTCTATGCTATATTAAACATTATTTTTCATATGTTCTTTACATCCCTGCCTCTATATCTACAAGGTTGATTGTCAGAGTTAACTGATGCATTTATTTTTATATTTTGTAAGGGTGAAATTATTTGTAAAATAGCTTTAACTTTTGGGAAGGTGGAACAAGCAGGGAAGAAGCCATTCTCCCCTTATCCAGTTGTCACTTCTCATAGGGTTCTACCACGTCCAGTGTAGTCTGTGAAATTGCCATGGGACTTATTACCATTCTACTTTACAGTGTGTAAAAACAGAACATGAAGACCTTCCATGAGAGGTTTCTATGGGGCAGTCCTGGAAGTGGTAAACATCATTTTCTTTCAGGACATACTAGCTAAAATCTTCATCATTTGGCCAGATCTACCTTCAGGGAGACTGAGAAATGTAGAGTAGTTATTGTATATGCAGGAAGAATCCCATGAATATTTTTTTCATCAATATAGAATGGAACTTTATGAATCTATTTGATTTTCAGACTTCAACTTTTCTATTACATTGTTTTAGTCAAGTAAAGTGATTTTTTCCCTTAAATCTATTTAATTATTGTATCTTCTTTATTTTTTTTATTGATTTTATGTCTTTTAATTTTTGTCATCTGAGTTGAGATATTTCTTCCTTATTATAGATCTTGGTAATGACCCAATTTCTTTAATTTAGTTACTTTATTTTTTCCTTTTAGTTCTATGGGAGACTGACCCTAAGGTGATATCCCATAATCTCTGTCATCTGGTGTTCATATCCTATATAATCCCTTCCCTTGAATCTGGACAGGGCCCAAGATTTATTCCTAACCAATAGAATATGCCAGTGGTGATGGGATGTCACTCTTTCTGACCCTGAACAAAGAGCATGCAATCTTGGAGAGGTCCCATGACAGAAAGCTAAAAACAACCTCTCCATCCAACAGACAGTATGCACCTGCAATCCTCGTCCTACACATATGAGGAAATGAATTTTTGCAGCAACCTGAGTTTGGCAATGGCTGAGTCACCAGAGAATGCAGACCAGTCAATCCTATCATTGCATCCTCGTGAGACCCTGAGCAGAAGACCCAGTTAAACCATACCTGTTATCCTGACCTCTAGAAACTGAAGAAAATGAATGGGTTTTTTTAAGTTGTCATGTTTCTACTGTTGCACAATAGAATGTAAATTGAAAAGCAAGCTTCTTTTGTTTGCTTCAGATGTTTCTCTCTCTCTCTTTCTCCCTTCCTTCCTTCTTTCCTCTTTTTTTTCTTTCCTTCTCTTTTTCTTTTTGGTACTGTACTTTAAAGTTAAATAATTTATTTTAATACATTTACTCCTTTTTTTTTAACTAAGGATTTTAGCTGAGTCCTATTTCTCTAATCCTTCATTCTGATTGATTGAAAATAGTTCTTGCTGAGCTTCTTCAGATGGCCACTGTGTTCCTCTGTTGCTAGCATGTGGGTACTAGAAAAGGTGGCTGCAATATTCTAATAATTAATAATTAAATACTCTAAGCAGGAATCCAGTTGGTATCCAGAGTGAGGTTCTCATTCCTGCCCGTCACCTGAAGGTACTGGGTTAAGTAAGGTACATGGAGAAAATCAATTTGCTCTACTATCTCCTTGTGACTCACAGTTTCAAAGGGAGGCAACACCTCATCGACATTTGACTAATTCTTGCCTTTGGGAACTTTTGAGGACTCGGAATGGTCAATATTTACTTCCTATTATGGAGTGGTCAGATGTCAGAAAGCAAGAGATTTCTTCAGAATTAACTTCTTTTCAAGTATCATTATTGAGATCCTCGTGGATGGACCCATGCATGGGTCCTTTATTGCATCCTTTTTTTTTTCCTTAAGATTTTATTTATTTATTTGACAGAGAGAAATCACAAGCAGATGGAGAGGCAGGCAGAGAGAGAGAGAGGGAAGCAGGCTCTCCGCCGAGCAGAGAGCCTGATGCGGGACCGATCCCAGGACCCCGAGATCATGACCTGAGCCGAGGGCAGCAGCTTAAACCACTGAGCCACACAGGAGCCCTCCTTTATTGCATTCTTGATAGAACTTGAAGCATCACTCTCACCTTCAGATTCCAGTTGTCACTCAAAGAGGCAAGCCACATACAGTTCATAGAATAGGGAAACAAGGGTCATTCGAATGGCCATATTTCCAGAATCTTCTTGTAATTGTAATTCTCAATATTTCATAGTTGTAAATTATCCTTACTTCCTACATAATACACATATTATTATAAAATAAAATTAGTTAAATAAGCTTGGTTAAGAAATTAAAAGTTAACATTTTTCAAGTATTAAGATTATTACTGTTAATATATTAATATATGTATTTCATTTTTCCATGTTATTTTACATGTCATATAAATTCAGGGTCATACAATGTAGAATTTTTCTCACTTAACAGTATACACTGTATGTTATCACACATTAATAGTTGTTCCTAAATATATTATTTAATATACTCTATATGTGATACTTAAACAGATTTCACATTATTTATGTCATCTCAATATTTTACATTGTTAATAATACTATAATTAATAGCTTTATAAATTCATCATTATTACCTTTTGTTTTACTTGGAAAAATTGCTAGAAATGGAATTGCTGGAGCAAAGTTATGTGCACAATTTAATGATAAATGAAAAGTCTTTCGTGGTTGGATTGGAAGAGATGGAGGAGAAGAGGAGTTGAGATTGGAGAGGTAAGCAGAGACAGAATATGATGGAACTACTGGGTTACAGTAAAAAGCTGAATTGCATTCTTAGGGTTTTACTGAATACCAATAGAGTATGTGAGCAAGAGTCTCTACTGCACTTTTGGAAGAACAATCTGGCTGCTCCATGGGGGAATACCTGCAAAGAGGCAAGAGCGATAACAAGAAAACCTATTTGAAAGGTATTTCAGCAAAGATGTGATGCGGTAAAACATCCACTTTCCAGGTATATTTCATAAGCATAGTTCTCTGATAGAACATAGGTCTGAGGGAAAATAAAGAATGAAGAATGGAGGTCGACAAGATGGTGGGGAACTAGGAGGAGGTGCCATTTCAACCTGCACCCTAAAGTGAGCTGATTACCTACCAAAGAACTCTGATCACCCATGAAATCAGCCTGAGATTAGAATTATACACTCCTGGATCTCTACCGGGGCAGAAGACGCCACAGGGCAGGTAAAGTGGAGTGGGAACATGAGACTGACATCAGAAGATAAACTAAAGGGTGAGGGAGCCACCAGAAGTGACCCACTGGAAAATAATACCCCAATACGAGAATGCCATGCAATTGGGGACCAGCATTAACTTAGAGTCTGGTTGAAAGCACTCGAAAAGAGCAAAGGATCATGGGGGGAAATTGTGGGAATTGGCACAGTTAGAGATGGGGCTTCATTCCCTGGACCCAGGACAGCCACCCCTGGTGCAGAGCCAGCGAGAGTGCAGCAAAGAAGTCAGGTCTTGGTCCCTGAGCTGCCAGTGCACCTGGGAGCGTCTGGATGGTGGCTCTCATGAGGGTGAGGGAGCCTCACCAGCCAGCAGAATCACAACCTTTTGCACTCTTCATGCATGTGCCCTGCTACCAGAGTCTCAGTCATGCCCCACACCTCCCTGAGAGAGGTGCGTGCAGGAGCCAGTCAGAGCTCTCTCTCAGACCACGGAGAATCTGAGCACTCCCAGCCTGGGCCAGCAGGAAAATCTCAGTGTGCTGTCACTGCTTGGGACTTCTCTGGTGGTCTAGAGCTGCCCAGACAGCCATGGCTATCACGGTTTTGGGTGCCAGTGGGAGTTCCTGTGACCAAGACCATGACTGAGAACGTGCTCTGCCACCTACAGAGGGGAAATTTAGGTGCTCTGGAGCACCCAGAGGGGAAGAGACTGAGGCTTCTCTCTGAGAGGGAGGTCTGGGTTCAGTTTGCTTTCCTCTAAACCTCCAAAAACCGTCAAAAGCTGCCAAGGGGAGAGAAAACAAACAAACAAACAAAAAACCTCCAGAGAACAAAAGCCTGAAACATTGGTTTCCTCAGAGCCCACCCCCTTGATGGGGCAGGAGGACGTAATTCCACTTAACTCCAGCAAGACTCCCTGAAAACCTGTGCTGCAGGCCACTCCCCTAGAAAGCCAACCAAAAAAAAAAAAAAAAGACAAGAGGACACTCACCACTACTTCATAGATACAACTTTTATATTTAATTCATTCCCACTATTCTGGTTATATATATATATATATATATATATATATATATATATATAAAACTATCTAACTATTAATATTTTATATATATATAAACTATATATAAATATATAAACTAAATATATATATATATAACCTATATAAACTATTTAGCCTACTTAATATCATGGTGAGCTGTCCAGGACATCAGATTCAATAATATCCTTTTAACTTGAACTTTTTGATACCAACACCTGTGTTTTTCTTTTCTATTTTTTAATTTTTTAAATTTAATTTTATTTTAGTGTAGATACTTCTTCTTCTTTATTTTAATATTCATATAGAGTTAAGCTTCAATGTAATCCCCTTTCCCCAATCAATGCTACCTCTATAGGTAAACCAGTTTTTTATCCCCCTTCATCTTAGGAAAGTTGAGTCCTTTAACAAAGATATCAAGATACATCCAGGAAGAATCAAAGTAACCTTCCTCAGACACACTGAGAATTTATAACCACTCTCCCATCTTTTTCTTCTGCCAGTGTTTCTGTGTAGTTGTTTTTGTCCTGGTAGTATATAAATCTTATACGTGGGGTTCTTTTTGATGACGTTATATATATACATATATATATATATATGAGGTCCAAATATATATATATATATATATATATATTTCTTTTTTTCTTCTTTTTTTGGTCTTTTTGATTGCATGTTTTTGTTTGTATAGTTCATAAATCTTACCTTGGAGCCCATTTGGGCTGGGCCTTCTCTTTCATTTTAGCTTTCTTTTGTTGTTGTCTCTCTCTCTTTCTCTTTTTTTCTTTTTTCTTTCTTTGGGTGGGGACTCTTGATTGCTCAGAAGCATTCCAGGGTGCAACTTGCCTGCACCATGGTCGATATTTTCAGCTACACATCCGTTCAGCCACCTCTCACAAAAATGACTAGGAGGAGGAATATCCAACAGAAGAAAAATTCAGAGACTGGGCCTTCTGCAACAAAGCTAATGGATATGGACATAGATGATATGTTGGAAAGGGAATTCAGGCTAACAATTATCCAGGCAATAGCTAGGTTGGAGAAAGCCACGGGTGACAGAATGGAATTGATTAGGGCAGAAGTGAAAGCCACCAGGGATGATGTTCACAATATTCTCAGTGAGTTCCAATCTAATCTAAATTCTCTAAAAGCTAGGGTAGCTGAGACAGAAGATAGAATGAGTGATCTGGAGGACAAACAGATAGAGAAAAAGGATCAGGTGGAAGCCTGGAACAAACAGCTTAAAAGCCACGAAAACAGAATTAGGGAAATAAATGATGCCATGAAACATTCCAATGTCAGAATTAGGTGGAATCCCTGAGGGGGAGGAGAAAGAAAGAAGACTAGGAGATATAGTTGAACAAATTCTCCATGAAAATTTTCCCAATCTGGCAAATGAAACCAGGGTTCATGTACTAGAGGCAGAAAGGTATCCCCCCAAGATCATAGAATCTAGAAAGTCCATGAGACACCTGGTTGTGAAAATGATGAATCATAATTGTAGAGAGGAGCTCTTGAAAGCAGCTAGGGGGAGGAAATTCCTTATGTACAGAGGAAAACCCATCAGAATGGACGTCAGACCTGTCCACAGAAACCTGGCAAGCCAGGAAGGGCTGGAAGGATATATTCAGGGCACTAAAGGAGAGGAACATGCAGCCAAGAATACTTTATCCAGCAAGACTGACATTCAAAATGGGTGGAGAGATAAAGAGCTTCCAAGGCCGTCAAGGTTTAAAAGAGTATGTGACCACCAAGGCGACACTGCAGGAAATATAAAGGGGGGTTCTATATAAGAGGAAAAATCCTAAGAATATCATTGACAGAAATGTATGGAGACAATCTATAGAAACAAAGACTTCACGGGTAACACGATGTCAATGAAAATTTATCTATCAATAATCACTCTCAATGTGAATGGCCTAAATGCGCCCATAAAATGACACAGGGTTGCAGATTGGATAAAACGACAGGACCCATCCATATGTTGTCTACAAGAGACCCATTTGGAACCTAAGGATACATCCAGACCAAAAGTGAAGGGATGGAGAAGAATTTTTCATGCCAATGGGCCTCAAAAGAAGGCTGGGGTAGCGATTCTCATATCAGATAAATTAGATTTTAAACTAAAGACTGTAGTCAGAGATACAGAAGGACACTACATAATTCTTAAAGGGACTATCCGCCAAGAAGATCTAACGATTGTAAATATTTATGCCCCCAATATGGGAGCAACCAATTACATAAGAAAACTGTTAATCAAAATAAAGAGTCATATTGATATGAATACATTAATAGGAAGAGATCTTAACACAGTGCTCTCAGTAATAGAAAGATCATCCAAGCAGAAAATCAATAAAGAAACAAGATCATTGAATGACACACTGGACCAGATGGACCTCATAGATATATAAAGAACATTCCACCCTAAAACAACAGGATAGTCATTCTTCTCGTGTGCACATGGAACCTTCTCCAGAATAGATGACATACTGGGTCAAAAATCAGGGCTCAACTGATACCAAAAGACTGAGATATTCCCTGCATATTCTTAGATTGCAGTGCTTTGAAACTGGAGCTCAACCACAAGGAAAAGTTTGGAAGGAACTCAAACACCTGGAAGCTAAAGACCACCTTGCTTAAGAATGCTTGGATCAACCAGAGGATCAAAGAAAAACTTAAACAATTCATGGAAACCAGTGAGAATGAAGACACTTCAGTCCAAAACCTATGGGATACAGCAAAGGTGGTCCTAAGGGGGAAATACATAGCCATCCAAGCCTCCCTCAAAAAAATTGAAAATTCCAGAATACACCAGCTGTCCCTACACCTTAAAGAACTGGAGAATCAACAGCAAATTAAGCCAACTTCACACACAAGGAGGGAAATAATCAAGATTAGAGCAGAGACCAATGATATAGAAACTAGAGATACAGTAGAACGCACCAATGAAACTAGAAGCTGGTTTTTTGAAAGAATCAATAAGATCAATAAACCATTGGCTGAACTAATCCAAAAGAAAAGAGAGAAGGCCCAAATTAATAAAATTATGAAGGAAAGGGGAGAGATCACAACTAAAACCAAAAGAATAGAAACAATCATCAGAAGTCATTATCAATAGTTACATGCCAATAAGTTAAGCAACGCAGATGAAATGCATGCATTCTTGGAAAACTATAAACTTCCAAAATTGAACCAGGAAGAAACTGACACCTGAATAGACTGATATCTAGTAACGAAATTGAAGCAGTGATCAAAAACCTCCCAAAAAACAAGAGCCCAGGACCTCATGGATCCCCTGGGGAATTCGACCAAACTTTCAAAGAAAATATAACACCTAACTCTGGAAGCTGTTTCAAAAAATTGAAGCAGAAGGAAAACTTCCAGACTCCTTTTTTTTTTTTAATTTTTTTTATTTATTTTCAGCTTAACAGTATTCATTATTTTTTCACCACACCCAGTGCTCCATGCAATCCGTGCCCTCTATCATACCCACCACCTGGTACCCCGACCTCCCACTCCCCTGCCAATTCAAATCCCTCAGATTGTTTTTCAGAGTCCATAGTCTCTCATGGTTCACCTCCCCACATATTCCTTATCCATTTATCTGTCGGACACTTGGGCTTCATCCATATCTTGGTTATTGTAAATATTATTAAAATAAAAGATAAAAATATATCTTTTTGAATTAATGCTTTTTTTTTTGGTAGTAAAGCAAACTGAATTAATGTTTTTGCTTTCTTTTGGTAAATACCCAGTAGTGCAATTACTGGATCATATGGTATTTCTTTTTTTTTTTTTTAATTTTTTATTTTTTATAAACATATGTTTTTATCCCCAGGGGTACAGGTCTGTGAATCACCAGGTTTACACACTTCACAGCACTCACCAAAGCACATACCCTACCCAGTGTCCATAATCCCACCCCCTTCTCCCAAACCCCCTCCCCCAAGCAACCCTCAGTTTGTTTTGTGAGATTAAGAGTCACTTATGGTTTGTCTCCCTCCCAATCCCATCTTGTTTCATTTATTCTTCTCCTACCCACTTAAGCCCCCATGTTGCATCACCACTCCCTCATATCAGGGAGATCATATGATAGTTGTCTTTCTCTGCTTGACTTATTTCGCTAAGCATGATACGCTCTAGTTCCATCCATGTTGCCGCAAATGGCAAGATTTCATTTCTTTTGATGGCTGCATAGTATTCCATTGTGTATATATACCACATCTTCTTGATCCATTCATCTGTTGATGAACATCTAGGTTCTTTCCATAGTTTGGCAATTGTGGACATTGCTGCTATAAACATTCGGGTGCACGTGCCCCTTTGGATCACTACGTTTGTATCTTTAGGGTAAATACCCAATAGTGCAATTGCTGGGTCATAGGGCAGTTCTATTTTCAACATTTTGAGGAACCTCCATGCTGTTTTCCAGAGTGGCTACACCAGGTTGCATTCCCACCAACAGTGTAGGAGAGTTCCCCTTTCTCTGCATCCTCGCCAGCATCTGTAATTCCTGACTTGTTGATTTTAGCCATTCTGACTGCTGTGAGGTGATATCTCATTGTGGTTTTGATATGTATTTCCCTGATGCCGAGTGATATGGAGCACTTTTTCATGTGTCTGTTGGCCATCTGGATGTCTTCTTTGCAGAAATGTCTGTTCATGTCCTCTGCCCATTTCTTGATTGGATTATTTGTTCTTTGGGTGTTGAGTTTGCTAAGTTCTTTATAGATTCTGGACACTAGTCCTTTACCTGATACGTCATTTGAAAATATCTTCTCCATTTCTGTCAGTTGTCTTTTGATTTTGTTAACTGTTTCCTTTGCTGTGCAAAAGCTTTTGATCTTGATGAAATCCCAATAGTTCATTTTTGCCCTTGCTTCCCTTGCCTTTGGCGTTGTTCCTAGGAAGATATTGCTGCGGCTGAGGTCGAAGAGGTTGCTGCCTGTGTTCTCCTCAAGGATTTTGATGGATTCCTTTTGCACATTGAGGTCCTTCATCCATTTTGAGTCTATTTTTGTGTGTGGTGTAAGGAAATGGTCCAATTTCATTTTTCCGCATGTGCTGTCCAATTTTCCCTGCACCATTTATTGAAGAGGCTGTCTTTTTTCCATTGGACATTCTTTCCTGCTTTGTCAAAGATTAGTTGACTGTAGAGTTGAGGGTCTATTTCTGGGCTCTCTATTCTGTTCCATTGATCTATGTGTCTGTTTTTGTGCCAGTACCATGCTGTCTTGATGACGACAGCTTTGTAATAGAGCTTGAAGCCCGGAATTGTGATGCCAGCAACGTTGGCTTTCTTTTTCAATATCCCTTTGGCTATTCGAGGTCTTTTCTGGTTCCATATAAATTTTAGAATTATTTGTACCATTTCTTTGAAAAAGATGGATGGTACTTTGATAGGAATTGCATTAAATGTGTAGATTGCTTTAGGTAGCATAGACATTTTCACAATATTTGTTCTTCCAATCCAGGAGCATGGAACATTTTTCCATTTCTTTGTGTCTTCCTCAATTTCTTTCAGGAGTACTTTATAGTTTTCTGAGTATAGATTCTGTGCCTCATTGGTTAGGTTTATTCCTAGGTATCTTATGGTTTTGGGTGCAATTGTAAATGGGATTGACTCCTTAATTTCTCTTTCCTCTGTCTTGCTGTTGGTGTAGAGAAATGCAACTGATTTCTGTGCATTGATTTTATATCCTGACACTTTACTGAATTCCTGTATAAGTTCTAGCAGTTTTGGAGTGGAGTCTTTTGGGTTTTCCACATATAGTATCATATCATCTGCAAAGAGTGATAATTTGACTTTTTCTTTGCCGATTTGGATGCCTTTAATTTCCTTTTGTTGTCTGATTGCTGAGACTAGGACCTCTAGTACTATGTTGAATAGCAGTGGTGATAATGGACATCCCTGCCGTGTTCCTGACCTTAGCGGAAAAGCTTTCAGTTTTTCTCCATTGAGAATGATATTTGCGGTGGGTTTTTCATAGATGGCTTTGATGATATTGAGGTATGTGCCCTCTATCCCTACACTTTGAAGAGTTTTGATCAGGAAGGGATGCTGTACTTTGTCAAATGCTTTTTCAGCATCTATGGAGAGTATCATATGGTTCTTGTTCTTTCTTGTATTGATGTGTTGTATCACATTGACTGATTTGCGGATGTTGAACCAACCTTGCAGCCCTGGAATAAATCCCACTTGATCGTGGTGAATAATCCTTTTAATGTACTGTTGAATCCTATTGGCTAGTATTTTGTTGAGTATTTTCGCATCTGTGTTCATCAAGGATATTGGTCTATAGCTCTCTTTTTTGATGGGATCCTTGTCTGGTTTTGGGATCAAGGTGATGCTGGCCTCATAAAATGAGTTTGGAAGTTTTCCTTCCATTTCTATTTTTTGGAACAGTTTCAGGAGAATAGGAATTAGTTCTTCTTTAAATGTGTGGTAGAATTCCCCCGGGAAGCCGTCTGGCCCTGGGCTTTTGTTTGTTTGGAAATTTTTAATGACTGTTTCAATCTCCTTACTGGTTATGGGTCTGTTCAGGCTTTCTATTTCTTCCTGGTTCAGTTGTGGTAGTTTATATGTTTCTAGGAATGCATCCATTTCTTCCAGATTGTCAAATTTATTGGCGTAGAGTTGCTCATAGTATGTTCTTATTATAGTTTGTATTTCTTTGGTGTTAGTTGTGATCTCTCCTCTTTCATTCATTATTTTATTTATTTGGGTCCTTTCTCTTTTCTTTTTGATAAGTCAGGCCAGGGGTTTATCAATTTTATTAATTCTTTCAAAGAACTAACTCCTAGTTTCATTGATTTGTTCTATTGTTTTTTTGGTTTCTATTTCATTGATTTCTGCTCTGATCCTTATGATTTCTCTTCTCCTGCTGGGCTTAGGGTTTCTTTCTTGTTCTTTCTCTAGCTCCTTTATGTGTAGGGTTAGGTTGTGTACCTGAGACCTTTCTTGTTTCTTGAGAAAGGCTTGAACCGCTATATAATTTCCTCTCAGGAATGCCTTTGTTGTGTCCCACAGATTTTGAACCGTTGTATTTTCATTATCATTTGTTTCCATGATTTTTTTCAATTCTTTAATTTCCCAGTTGACCCATTCATTCTTTAGAAGGATGCTGTTTAGTCTCCATGTATTTGGGTTCTTTCCAAACTTCCTTTTGTGGTTGAGTTCTAGCTTTAGAGCATTGTGGTCTGAAAATATGCAGGGAATGATCCCAATCTTTTGATACCCGTTGAGTCCTGATTTAGGACGGAGGATGTGATCTATTCTGGAGAATGTTCCATGTGCACTAGAGAAGAATGTGTATTCTGTTGCTTTGGGATGAAATGTTCTGAATATATCTGTGATGTCCTTCTGGTCCAGTGTGTCGTTTAAGGCCTTTATTTCCTTGTTGATCTTTTGCTTGGTTGACCTGTCCATTTCAGTGAGGGGAGTGTTAAAGTCCCCTACTATTATTGTATTATTGTTGATGTGTTTCTTTGATTTTGTTATTAATTGGTTTATATAGTTGGCTGCTCCCACTTTGGGGGCATAGATATTTAAAATTGTTAGATCTTCTTTTTGGACAGACCCTTTGAGTATGATATAGTGTCCTTCCTCATCTCTTATTATAGTCTTTGGCTTAAAATCTAATTGATCTGATATAAGGATTGCCACTCCTGCTTTCTTCTGATGTCCATTAGCATGGTAAATTGTTTTCCACCCCCTCACTTTAAATCTGGAGGTGTCTTTGGGCTTAAAATGAGTTTCTTGGAGGCAACATATAGGTGGGTTTTGTTTTTTTATCCATTCTGATACCCTGTGTCTTTTGACAGGGGCATTTAGCCCATTAACATTCAGGGTAACTATTGAGAGATATGAATTTTGTGCCATTGTATTGCCTGTAAGGTGACTGTTACTGTATATCGTCTCTGTTCCTTTCTGATCTACCACTTGTAGGCTCTTTGCTTAGAGGACCCCATTCAATATTTCCTGTAGACCTGGTTTGGTGTTTGCAAATTCTTTCAGTTTTTGTTTGTCCTGGAAGCTTTTAATCTCTCCTTCTATTTTCAATGATAGCCTAGCTGGATATAGTATTCTTGGCTTCATGTTTTTCTCATTTAGTGCTCTGAAAATATCATGCCAGCTCTTTCTGGCCTGCCAGGTCTCTGTGGATAAGTCAGCTGCCAATCTAATATTTTTACCATTGTATGTTACAGACTTCTTTTCCCGGGCTACTTTCAGGATTTTCTCTTTGTCACTGAGACTTGTAAATTTTACTATTAGGTGACGGGGTGTGGGCCTATTCTTATTGATTTTGAGGGGCGTTCTCTGAACCTCCTGAATTTTGATGCTCGTTCCCTTTGCCATATTGGGGAAATTCTCCCCAATAATTCTTTCCAGTATACCTTCTGCTCCCCTCTCTCTTTCTTCTTCTTCTGGAATCCCAATTATTCTACTGTTGTTTCATCTCATGGTGTCACTTATCTCTCGAATTCTCCCCTCGTGATCCAGTAGCTGTTTGTCCCTCTTTTGCTCAGCTTCTTTATTCTCTGTCATTTGGTCTTCTATATCACTAATTCTTTCTTCTGCCTCACTTATCCTAGCAGTGAGAGCCTCCATTTTTGATTGCACCTCATTAATAGATTTTTGATTTCAACTTGGTTAGATTTTAGTTCTTTTATTTCTCCAGAAAGGGCTTTTATATCTCTCGAGAGGCTTTCTCTAATATCTTCCATGCCTTTTTTGAGCCCGGCTAGAACCTTGAGAATTGTCATTCTGAACTCTAGATCTGACATATTACCAATGTCTGTACTGATTAGGTCCCTAACCTTCAGTACTGCCTCTTGTTCTTTTTTTTGTGTTGAATTTTTCCTTCTTGTCATTTTGTCCAGATAAGAGTATATGAAGGAGCAAGGAAAATACTAAAAGGGTGGCAACAACCCCAGAAAGATATGCTTTAACCAAATTAGAAGAGATCCCTAATTGTGAGGGGGGAGAAAGGGGATAAAAAGAGGTTCAAAAAGGAAGAAAGAAAAAAAAAGAAAAAAGAAAAAAATAAGAAAAGAATTAAAAAAAATAAGAAAAATATAAAATATATATATATATAGATAAACTGGTTAAAAAACGTTAAAAAAGAAAAAGGTAAAAGTTAAAAAAAAAATTTTACCAGAAGGTGAGGAAAAAAACAAAAAATGAAAAAGAAAAAAAATTAAATTAACTGCAAGACTAAAAAAAATCACAGGGAAAAAGCCATGAGTTCCGTGCTTTGCTTTCTCCTCCTCTGGAATTCTGCTGCTCTCCTTGGTTTTGAAACAGCAGTCCTTGGTAGGTGAACTTGGTCTCGGCTGGATTTCTTGATGATCTTCTTAGGGAGGGGCCTGTTGTAGTGATTCTCAAGTGTCTTTGCCCCAGGCGGAATTGCACCGCCCTTATCAGGCGCTGGGGTGAGTAATCCACTCGGGTTTGCTTTCAGGAGCTTTTGTTCCCTGAGAGCTTTCCGTAGAGTTCTGGAGGACGGGAATACAAATGGCGGCCTCCTGGTCTCCGGCCCGGAGGAGCCGAGAGCCCGGGGCCCCACTCCTCAGTGCGCCCTCAGAGAACAGCGCCCAGTTACTCCCGTCTGCCTGACCTCCGGCCGCGCTCCGAGCTCACCGAGCCTGCGACCAGTTCAAGGTAACACCGAGCTGTGTGCTTACTGTCAGCTCTGTCTCTGTAGCCGGCTTTCCCGTTCCAATACCCGCAAGGTCTGCGACACTCAGACACCCCTGATCCTTCTGTGAGCCTGCGGGACCTGAGGCCACGCTGACCCCGCGTGGGCTTCGCCCCGGTTCAGCCTCTGGAGCGATGTCCCTCAGCGGAACAGACTTTTAAAAGTCCTGATTTTGTGCGCCGTTGCTCCGCCGCTTGCCGGGACCCGGCCCCTCCCCCCGGGGTCTATCTTCCCCTTGCTTTGGATTTACTTCTCCGCCGGTCCTACCTTTCAGAAAGTGGTTGTTTTTCTGTTTCCAGAATTGCTGTTCTTCTTCTCTTGGATCTGCCGATGGATTTTCAGGTGTTTGCAATCTTTAGATAAGCTATCTAGCTGATCTCCGGCTAGCTGAAGTAGTCTCAGCCTGCTACTTCTCCGCCATCTTGACCCATCCCAGACTCTTTTTATGAAGCAAACATTACCCTGATCCCCAAACCAGGCAAAGGTCCCACCAAAAAGGAGAATTTCACACCAGTACCACTGATGAATATGGGTGTTAAGATTCTCAACAAGATCCTAGCAAATACAATCCAACAGCTAAAAAGATTATCCACCATGACCAGGTGGGATTCATCCCTGGGTTGCAAGGATGGTTCAACAATCGCAAATTGATCAATGTGATAGAACAAATCAATAAGCGAGGAGAGAAGAACCACACTTTTAACTGATGCAGAAAAAGTATCTGACAAAATCCAGCATTTGTTCCTGATTAAAACACTTCAAAGTATAGGGATAGAGGGAACATTCTTCAACTTCATAAAATCTGTCTATGAAAAACCCTCAGCAAATAATATCATCCTCAATGGAAAAAAGCTCACAGCCTTCCCGCTGAGATCAGGAACATGACAAGGATGCCCACTCTCACCCCTCTTGTTCAACATAGTATTAGAAGTCCTAGCAACAGCAACCAGACAACAAAGAGAAATAAAAGGTATCCAAATTGGCAATGAAGAAGTCAAACTCTCTCTCTTCACAGATGTCATGATTCTTTATATGGAAAACCCAAAAGACTCCACCCCCAAACTACTAGAACTCATACAGCAATTCGGTAATGTGGCAGGATACAAAGTCAATGTACAGAAATCAGTTGCTTTCTTATATACTAACAATGAAAACACAGAAAGGGAAATTAGAGAATTGATTCCATTTACTATAGCACCAAGAACCATAAGATACCTGGGAATAGACCTAACCAAAGAGGTAAAGGATCTGTACTTGAGGAACTACAGAACACTCAGGAAAGAAATCGAAGAAGACACAAAAAGATGGAGGACCATTCATTCTCTTGGATCGGAAGAATAAACATTGTTAAAATGTCTATACTGCCTAGAGCAATCTGTGCTTCTAATGCCATTCCGATCAAAATTCCACCAGTATTTTCCAAAGAGCTGGAGCAAATAATCCTAATATGGAATCAAAAGAGACCCTGAATTGCTAAGGAAATGTTGAAAAAGAAAAACAAAACTGGCGGCATCATGTTGCCTGATTTCAAGCTTTACTACAAAGCTGTGATCACCAAGACAGCATGGTACTGGCATAAATACAGATACATAGACCAGTGGAACAGAGTAGAGAGCCCAGATATGGACCCTCAACTCTATGGCCAACTAATCTTCGACAAAGCAGGAAAAATTATACAGTGAAAAAAAGACCGTCTCTTCAATAAATGGTGCTGGGAAAATTAGACAGCTATATTTAGAAGAATGAAACTCAAGCATTCTCTCATACCATACACAAAGATAAACTTGAAATGGATAAAAGACCTCAACGTGAGACAGGAAACCATCAGAATACTAGAGGAGAACATAGGCAGTAATCTCTTCGATATCAGCCAGAGCAACTTTTTTGAGATATGTCTCCAAAGGCAAAGAAAACAAAAGCAAAAATAAACTTTTGGGACTTCATCAAGATAAAAAGCTTCTGCACAGCAAAGGGAAACAGTCAAGAAAACAAAGAGACAACCAACAGAATGGGAGAAGATATTTGTAAATGACACTATAGACAAAGGGCTGATATCCAAGGTCGATAAGGAACTCCTCAAACTCAACACACACAGAACAGATAATCATGTCAAAAAATGAGCAGAAGACATGAACAGACACTTCTCCAATGAAGACATACAAATGGCTATCAGACACATGAAAAAATGTTCATCACTAGCCATCAGGGAGATTCAAATTAAAACCTCATTGAGATACCACCTTATACCAGTTAGAATGGCCAAAATTAGCAAGACAGGAAACAATGTGTGTTGGAGAGGATGTGGAGAAAGCGGAACCCTCTTACACTGTTCATGGGAATGCAAGTTGGTACAGCCACTTTGGAGAACAGTGTGGAGATTCCTTAAGAGATTTAAAATAGAGTTTTCCTATAACCCTATAATTGCACTCCTAGGTATTTACCCCAAAGATACAGATGTAGTGAAAAGATGAGCCTTCTGTACCCCAATGTTTATAGCAGCAATGGCCATGGTTGCCAAACTGTGGGAAGAACCAAGATGCCCTTCAACAGACAAATGGATAAGGAAAATGTGGTCCATATACACTATGGAATATTATGCCTCCATCAGAAAAGATGAATACCCAACTTTTTTAACAACATGGACGGGACTGAAAGAGATTATGCCTAGTGAAATAAGTCAATCAGAGAGAGTCAATTATCATATGGTTTCACTTACTTGTGGAACATAGCAAATAACACAGAGGACATGCGGAGATGGAGAGGAGAAGGGATTTGAGGGAAATTGGAGGAGGATATGAACCATGAGTGACTCTGGACTCTGAAAAACAACCTGAGGATTTTGAAGGGGTGGGGGGTGGGAGGTTGGGTGATCCTAGTGGTGGGTATTATGGAAGGCACGTATTACATGGAGCACTAGGTGTGGTGCATGAACAATGAATTCTGTTACACTGAAAAGAAATTAAATAAAAAAAAAATAGAGCTGTAAGGAGAAGTTAGGAATATCCAATCCAATATAGATTGGTTTGAACTAAAAAATAAAAAGAAAATAGTGCTTAATAAAATAAAAGATGCTTCTAATGCATTCACCATACCATAAGACCTTTCTCCTCTCCCAATTGCAATAAACATAAGTGAACTCGCCCAACAAACAAATTGTGTAATGCTTTGCTGCTAAGGTAAAGCAGGAGAATTTAGTGATGTTTAAAGATACACTAAATTACGTGTCGTCATTGATATTAAATGTAATGTGCTGTGTCCATAATCGACACTTAGAAGTAGAAGTAAATGCTCCTCTGGCCTGATACCTTTTTGTCTCATAGATTGCCCCCATGCTCACTGCAGTATGCAACAGATTTAATGTTTTACATCCTTTACTGTAGGCCATCTAACATTCTAACCCCTTAAACAGCACCACAGTTTAGTTTCCATCTACATTTACAAACAAAGAATCAGATGTTTTCTCAAGTTGGCTCACATCCCTTCTCCAGGTCTGTGGGATCTGGTTTGTGAGAGTTTCTACTCATCCAATGCCAGTGAGGTCCCCCTGGAGAAAAGCAGCAGGATCAAAAGCAAGACTGTTGGACAGTCAAAACAATGGACACCAACTCCTTTCAGATGGCCTAAAGGAGAGGTAAGCTACATGCAATACTGGCAGTACACATGGTCTTAAAACACCTCCTGATACATATTGCTTTAACATCCCCTCCAAAGGCCCTGTGATGCATGAAATCCTCATTTCATCAATTTCTATGTTTATTCTAATCTTTGCTACTTTTTCAGCTGCAAAACTCCAGTGTCATAATTACATATGATATAATCCAGGTTTAAACAGTTAACTGCACATGCAGGAAAACAAGTTGTTTAGGAAATAATAGCATTTTGTGTGGTGGTCATTATGTGGTTTAGCTCCAAAAAGCATTTACATTTATTTACCAAAAAAGAAAAAAAAAAGTGAACTACACTAAGTAGAAGAGACTAAAGGTTTATTTTTGCTAAAGGCACATAATTCCATATTTTCAAAAACATTTTAGATATCTCGTAAACAGAAATAACATGACTTTTAACACCTCTCAGTAAATTTTCAGAGCTAAATCAAGACACAATTATATAGAACTCCTCTTCTACACTGCACCTGGAAAATCAATAATGAGGACGTTTGCCCAATATTGCATGATTATATTTTTTTCTTTTTTTTTTCCCCCGTTCTGGAGAACTTGGTTTCTCTGGAGAACTCTGACCAAAATAAGCACTATTCTTTTGAACACGGGTACTTATCATTAATTTTCCTTATTCCTGGGGCCTCAACTAAAATTCTGAGATGGTAGGAAAAATTAAACTTATTTTAGTAATAATGCTTTAGTATTAAATCCAGAGGGAGATAGAAAAAAAAATTAAGTTAGTTTTGTTTTGTTTTGTTTTTTCACTTAAAATAAAACAAAATCTTTGCCACACAATGTTCATGCCTAGAAGCATAAGGATTCCAGGAATGGGCTGCAGAAGGGAATTTGAAGTATGTTTGGGTCAAATAAAGTCTATTTATCTGGCAATTTCTAAAATTAGCATCCCTGCTCCCAATGCATATTAGGAAACAGAACATTTAATATTTGACTTTGGCATTGTTTCTCTCTCTCTTTCATCTGGTTTACTTTAAGGTGCTCCTATCTTTTTTGATATGAGTCTGCAAAAATGCATATTTTTTGGTGGTCTTCTTAAGAAAAGGAAAAAGAATCTTATGTATATCTGGGCCTTGTTTCAATTTCAGAAAGAGTGATGTATAACATTTACTATATGCTAATAACCATTGCTAAAATTTATGTTTGTAATTGCTCAAGCAACCCCAGGAGTTAATACCCAGGAGGTGGGTATTATCTTCAGCTCCATTCAAGATGAGGAGTGAAACAGAGCAGTCAATGGATATGCCCCAGTCCCAAAACAGGAGGGCAGGGCATGCCAGGCCCTTCCTTCTGAACATGGGCTCCAGCCCTATCACTCCATCCTGTCCTGGGGCCACCGGAATCTGTAGGAAGTGGTCATTGAGGCTTCACTGAGTCAATTACGCAGGGAGAGAGGTTCAGAAAGGGGTAGCGAAAGTTGGCCTCTGCCCCAAGTACAGTGTTTTCCTCAAAATGTATGCATATTTGGGGTGATGTAGGAGCCCTGGCCTTCCCAGGAGACCCAGCCACCCTCCAGAGCCGGCTTAGATATTCCCACTAAAATTCTGAGTTGGCTATGGATAGGGCATGGCTTTTGTTTGGTATTTGTTCATTATATCCTTTCAAGAAAATGCTCAATATCAAAATGTTTCTCAAAGCAATTTTTCACAATTAATGTTATTTGAATTTTTATTTAAAAAAATAAAGTTCAGGGGAGCCTCGTAGCTCAGCCTGTTGTTTTAGTTCAGGTCATGATATCAGGGTCCTGAGATCTAGCCTGCCTCTGCTCCTGCTCACTGCAGAGTCTGCTTGTCTCTCTCCCTCTGCTCCTCCCCCTGCTCTCTCTCTCTCTCTTTCTCTCAAGTAAATAAATAAGATCTTTAAAAAATAAATAAATAAAGTTGGAATTCATCAATTTGAATTTCCAGTAACACTTCTCCAGAATAAGCCAAGCCCCCTAAATGAATGCCAGAAAAAAATTGAGTCACTTGGGCAATGAAAGGTATTCAGACATCTGTACTCATTCATTTCATCCATTACATTTGACTTTTCTAGTAACTGAATTTATTCTTATTAATTCATAATTTTTAAAATGACATGGCTTGTCATAATCCACTTCAACCTATAAACATTCTTAAATTTTACTAATAGAAATTCCAATATGATTTTCACTGAAAATATTAATTTGACTAATTGTTTGATATACTCAGTTTTCTATTCATAACAATACTCGAGAAGCCCAAGTGCCTCAAATGACCTGTTTATATTCATTTACATAATTTATTTTTCATTTGCTTAGAAATAGTATTCCAATAATATTTTTCAAAATAAAGTATGTATTGTTTTGTATGTTCTGAAAACAATCTAAGCAATGTCTCGCCATTGTTGACACTGTTTAACATCACTTTTGTTCTTCGTTTTTGTCTAGAAATAGAAATACAAATCTTAAAAATGTCAAGTTGTAGAATACTGATGATGTGTCACGTTGCAGACATGCATTAGGGTGAGAAAGTAGGAGTGGCAGACCAAGTGATTTCTATGCTATCAGCATATATGACAGCTTGTATCCACTCTAGAGAGAGATGCAGCAGATTGAGAGCTGAGATGAATAGAGATAAGGTGACTGTGGCTGTATGTATAGTGATGTATATGGTGCTCAGCAGCTGAATTTCAAAACCGTGCAACAAAGGAAAAAAAAAAAACAGCAACTGTATTCTTCAATTAAGAATTAAATAATAAAAATGAATAATAAAGTTTACAAAAAGGATTACTGAGTCTTCTCTCTTTCCCTTTAAGGCTTTTAAAAATTCTAATTATAGCTACAGAAGGTAGAGCCACTTAATATGTGTGGGTGACTCCAGGTAAACAAGTGGGTTTCTGGGCTAAAATTCTGCAGAAGCACTAAGCATGTGACTCTAAAGTTGCAAAGTTTTTCCATCCATTAAAAACAAAGAAAGCAGAGAGAATCATTCACCAGTACAAAATGGTATCACTCTTGATAGAATGAAAACTTGCCACACTTTCACGCCCAACCTAAAGGAAATGGTTAATCTAGAAGGTACCAACTCAATGAAATGTCCCTTCTGACCAGAAATGTTTTGTCTCTGTCAGAGCATGTCTTGAGCAGCTGAAGAGAGCTCACTTTGGTCCTGCATGTCTTGTTGCCATCAGTGTGTGGACTGCACACTGCCTAGATTGTTGTGCTTTGCCTTCCTGGGGAAGCAGCATGATGTGTAGTTGATAAGAGTTGGGGTGTAAGACCTGTATTCCATGCCTATCTTTGTCATTGTGAGTGATCTTATACACACCATTTAACATTTCTAAGCCTTGGTTTTCTCAACTGTGAAATGGATGTGATATATACCTAACCTACCTCACAATATTGATGCGACAATCAAATGAGTTTGAGAGCAAATATCAAACTTAATTGTGAAATGCTAAAATATCCCTCTTGAATTTAAGATCCAGAGCAATTGTTCTCTATCTAGTCCATATCACTACTTCTATTCAAAATTGTGTGGATGATCTTAGTCAATTCAATAATGCAAAATTATAAAAATAAGAAGAAATATAATGTATACTTAGGAAAGAAAAATCAGAACTTTGAACTCTCATATAGGATACAAGAGTTTGTCTAAAAAGTCCAAGAGAACCTATAAATAAATCAATAGGACTAATTAAAGTACTCAAAAAAGTTACTAGCTTTCTGATCAATATGAAATTCTCTATGTCAGCAACAAATACAGAGAAAACATAGTTTTAAGAAGATTTATTTTATAAAAGCCACAGTAGCCTGATATTTCTAGAAACTTACCTAACAAAAGATATGGAACACATTTATGGGGAAAATGCAGTACTACTGAGAAACAATAGAAAAACTTAAATAAATAGGAAGACATAGTTTATTTGTATATGAAAAGGCTCAATATCATAAAATATTATTTTGCTAAATTTATCTATCAATTCATGCAATTCCAATCAAAATCCCAGTAGGATTTCTTTCAGGAAAATTTAAAGCTGATTTAAAAATTCATACAGAAATGCCTGGGACCAAAACTTTTTGAGACACCTCTAAAAGGAAACAATGCCTCCACCAGCCCTCCCATATATCCAGACCTGATATAGAGCTATGGTGATGAGGGCTTTGTGAAATTTATCACGAGGATATACAGACCTATCCAACAGTGCCATGAGTAGAAACAAACCCACGGCATATGGAAACATTATATGCAACAGAGAAGGCCTTAAAAAACAGTGGTTCAGTTCATCAATTAACAGTGCTAGTTATCATTACTGAAAAAAAAATAAAATTAGATGTACATAAACATATAAACTGCAGGTAAACTCAAGATTAACACTTAAAGAGAGAAAAATACTTTAACACTTTCTTAGAAAAAATTTTTGGAGAAGATACAGTTGCACTCCAGACTGGGAAGAATTTCTTAAAAATGCTCAAAATTATAAAGGAAAGTAATAAAGGAAAACCTAATAATGTCAACTGTTTTAAAGCCAGAAATGTCTAAAATACAAGAGCTACTTTAACAAATAGAAAGCCAACTCAAATTGGGAGGAAATTTTAGTAATGCATGAAAATGACAAAGGATTATCATGCAAGGTATGTAGAGAACTCCTAAAAATCAGTGTTTAAAAAAAGAACTTCTTAATTGAAAAACAGACAAGGATATGAAGAGGTAATTCACACAAAAAGAGGAAATATGAACAGAAAATAAACATACAAAAATACTTTTTCACTTTTTATCAGAAAAAATTACATTAAAATCATAATAAGACAGGGTGTCAGATATAGCAATTAGATTTTGAAAGTTCAACAATATATGGATCATATCTTCTTTATCCATTCATCCGAAGATATGGTCCATATACACTATGGAGTACTATGCCGCCATCAGAAAGGATAAATACCCAACTTTTGTATCAACATGGATGGGACTGGAGGAGATGATGCTGAGTGAAATAAGTCAAGCAGAGAAAGTCAATTATCATATGGTTTCACTTACTTGTGTTGTATAAGGAATAACACAGATGACATTGGGAGATGGAGAGGAGAAGTGAATTGGGAGAAATCAGAGGGGGAGACAAACCATGAGAGACTGTGGACTCTGAGAGACAAACTGAGGGTTTTGGAGGGGAGAAGGGTAGGGGGTTGGGTAAGCCTGGTGGTGGGTATTAAGGAAGGCAGGTATTGCACTGGGTATGGTGCATAAACAATGAACCTTGGAACACTGAAAAAAATAAATCAAATAAATAAATAAATAAATAAATAAAATTTTAAAAAATAAAAAAAGGAAGTTCTTTGAGAGTTTAAGTAGGTATAACAACTTTGCAGAGTATTTGCCAATATTTGATAAATTCATGCATACAGTGAGAGTCAGCAACTATATTATATGCACATATGTATATGGGTATATACCATTCATAACATTCTCATATCTCCCTATCATTATTATAAATTTTGTCTTTAATATGTGTTCAAAAACATTTATGAGTATATTGAGAGCTTGGTTCCTGTTAACACAAAGTGAATAAAGGAGTTAGTTTACCCTCTGTTTTATCCAATTTCAACATAGAGTAATAGAAAACTACTGATTACAAGCTACTTATGTATGCTCAAGCCCTGTTTTAGGATTTTTTGTTTTCTTTTTTTCTTTTTCTTTTTTTTTTAAATTTTTAGAAGTGGCTGGGATACTGGTAACTTAGTCTTTAGTGGCCATTTCCCTTCATTTAATTCTAATCCAAATCTCTAGTGTGAGTCAGAATTCCTAGAGTACAGAGATACTCTGGAAACTAGACTATAAAATTAGAAAACTGTTGAATGTGATCCTTATAAACACAGCAGTGCATTTCCAGGTTTATTTGTTTATCTTCAGGGTCGAATAGAGTGGTTATTGTCATTAAAATGAGATTTTATTTCATTTTCTAATATTTTCTAACTATCCTTTTATATTTCCTTAGGACTTAATAGTTTTCAATCCTTTCTTGCCTTTATTTAATTACTTCCTGCTCAACCATTAAGAAAATATTGTGATGCATTATCAGAGTTGATTCAGTTTTATCATATATCATGTGTTTGTGTCAAGTAGTTATTTTCAGTGGTTTCTCCATCCACTTTTTCATGATATAGAAGCATAAATAACTTCTAGCCATAAATAATACACAGAACAAAATAAAGCTCAATAGTACTAATCTACTTTTATGTTAAAATCAATTGTTACTTTTTTGGCATTCTATCCAATTTTACTGACTGTTGACACTGATATCTACTCATTTGACATTCTTGAGGAAAGAAAAGAACTAAAACAGCTAAAATGTACCATTATTTCTATAATAAAAGTATAAAATACACATATATCTTTCAGATAGCACCTTCTCAATACAACTAAGGGATGCTCAGAAGCAAAATAATTGGTTTAACTTGTACACCTTATCAATTCTTGAATAATTTCTTCAACAATTGTTATAATTCTGACTCATAGGAGATACTGATGTACATGTGGCAGATACTGAAGGTCCTCTGATCAACCTCTTTCTCCTATGAGGCCATCCCACTGCAGAAACTGTGAAAACTAAACACTCATGTTCTAAAGCTTCTTTGAAGTTGGAGTGGTCAGGTGGCATGGTACTAGCCAATAAAATCAGAAATCTGTAGGGCACAAGGAATTCTGTGTCTTGGTTTTTTAGTAAAAGGGATGAAAAGCAGATTTATATTTTTACAGTATGGTACTATAACTGTATTTTCTCTTCCTTATGATTTTCTTTATAACATTTTCTTTTTTTTTTAACTAGCTAACTGTCTATATTATCAGTAAGTTTTCTGGCCAATAGTAGGCTATTAGTAGTTAAGTTTTAGGTTAGTCAAAAGTAATGCATGAGTTTTTGACTGCAGGGGGTTTGACACCTCAACCTCCATGTTGTTCAATGGTCAACTATAAGTAAGGCTAAATGCTGCTCACAAACAGATACTTTTTTTTAAAAGATTTTATTTATCTATTTGACAGACATAGATCACCAGCAGGCAGAGAGGCAGGCAGAGAGAGAGGTGGAAGCAAGCTCCCTGCTGAGCAGAGAGCCGTATGTGTGGCTTGATCCCAGGACCCTGGGATCATGACCTGAGCCGAAGGCAGAGGCTTTAACCCACTGAGCTACCCAGGCGCCCCACAAACATATTTTTTAACTTAAAGAGTAAGTAAATAATCTTTTCACTAGCCAGGCTAGTTGATTTATAAGGATTAGCTTCTGTTATTTTTCCTTCAAATAGCTCTTATAATTACATATTACTTCTATTTTTTTTCTTTATGACTCCAGTTCAAATTCACATCATTTTATGCCAGGAATTCAGTTAGTACCTTTTATTTGTCACGGATCAGCTCCGAAAGAGTGCCATTTGGGCCCAGAGCCCTCTTTTTTTTGGTTTACACCCATTCTGTCTTTACATAATATACCCCAAATATAAAACGTGGATCCATAGAATCAAGAGATAAGCTTCATTATAGTTCTGTTTGTTATAACTTTCTTTGTGATAGGAGTATTCTTTATCTGCACTGTCTAAAATGGTAGCTACTAGCTACAGTTGAATAACTGCTTGAAATGTGGTTACTGCAACTGAGGAATTAAAATTTTAATATTATTTAATTAATTTAAATGTATATATTCATACATGGCTAGTGGCTACCATATTGGACAGCAGAGCCTAGAACAGTTAAAATGGAGTGGTCTAAGTTCACTGTGACTATAGCTTTCATTTCATTTTATATTTATTGCCTCCAGTCCTTTGTTCTCCTATTCAATTTGCACATGTTCTCCAGAGGTAAATTCCTAAAGCACTGATAATTTCACCTGCTTGCTCAAAAACAAAACTGTCATGGCCTAAAGAATTAAATTCTACCTTCTATGACTGGCATTCAAGATTATTCAAAATGTAGGTTCCCCTTTGTCTCCTGCAGTTCCTCTAGCCACATGATTATTCTTGCCAAAGTGACCTATTCATTGTGCTCTGAACACATTCATGATTTTCTTCTCTGTCCATTGTGATTTTCTTACCTGAGATGACCCGCATACATCTCTGCACATCATATTGACAACTGTTACCATCTTAATAATATTAATTCTCTGAGGGATGATGAGGGATGTCTTTCCATTTATTTGGATCTTACTTCTTCAAACAATACATCATTGTGTCTAGATTAAAAGAAATTTTAAGTTCCTTTGTTAATTTATTGCTAAGTATTTATTCTTTTTTGATTACACAAAATAGAACACTTTCATTAATTCACTTTTCCTGTGCTTCTTGCTAGTCTATAGGAATACTATTGATTTTTATATACTGATCCAGCATTCTTACAACCTGATGAATGTGTTTATTTCTAGTAATTGTTAGTAGATTCTGTAACATTTCATGTATGTGAGATGATATCTTCTTCAAATAGAGATAGTTTTGCTCCTTTTCCAAGCTTTTTTTTTTTTTTTTTCTCTTGCTTTAGTGCCTTGGCTAGAAATTCTAGCACATAACTGAATAGAAGTAGTGAATGGATAACCTTCCCTTATCTTAAAGGAAAACCATTTAATATGATGTTAGCTCTTGGTTTTTCATAGACACTCTTTGTCAATTGAGAAAGTTTCCTTCTAGTCCTAATTTATTGAAGGTTTTTATCATGAAATGGTATGGGATTTTGTCAAATGTTATTTATACATATAATGAAGTAAGTTATGTGGTTTGGGCTTTTTTTGTCCTTTATTCTATTGATATAGTGTGTTACATTAATTAATTTTCAGTTGTTAAACCAACTTTACATTCTTGGGTAAATCCCACTTGGCTGTGATATATAACTTTATATTATGCACATGCTAATATTTGGTTGAGGATTTTTACATCTATATCCATGAAAGACAGTGATCTTTGGTTATTATATCTATGTCTGGATTTCATTTTGAGTAATAGAGTAATATTGGCTTCATAGAATATGTTTGAAAGTATTCCCAACTCTTGTATTTTGGGGAAGAGTACATGCTGAATTACTGCCAACTCTTTAAATGTTTGTGAGAATGCTCCAGTGAAACTATCTGAGCCTGGACTTTTCTTTGTAGGCAGTTTTTTTTTTTTAAAGTACTAATGAAATCTTTCTATTTGGGGTGCCTGGGTGGCTCAGTGGGTTAGGCCTCTGCCTTCGGCTGGGTCATGATCTCGGAGTCCTGGGATCGGGCCCCATGTTGGGCTCTCTGCTCAGCAGAGAGCCTGCTTCTCCCCCACCCCTCTCTCTGCCTGCCTTTCTGCCTACTTGTGATTTCTGTCAATAAATAAAATCTTTAATAAATAAATAAATAAATAAGTCTATTTGTGTTGGTTCTACTTAGATTTTCTATTTCTTCTTGAGTTAGTTTTGGTAGTGAGTCTAGCAGTTTTCTCTTTCACCTAGTTATATAATTTTATGTCACACAGTTATCCATAACATCCCCTTAGGATCCCTTATATTTCTGTTTGATGGCCGTACTTTCTCTTTCTTTATAATACTGGTAATTTGAATGTTCTGTCTCTCTCTCTCTCTCTCTCTCTCTTTTTCTTTTTTTTTTTAATAGGTATAGCTAAAGTCTGCCAGTTATAGTAATCTTTCTAAATAACTAACTTTGGTGTTCTTTATTTCCCCTATTGTTTTTCTGTTCTTTACTTCATTAATTTCTCTTCCTCTTTTTTCATTTTCTTAAAGTAAGAGATTAGGTTATTGAGTTGAGATATATTTCCATTATTGATATAGGCATTTACAGCTCTTAATTTCCCTATAACCACAAATCTATCTGCACTGCATTGTCTTGACTTGTTTTGTTTTCATTTATTAATGTCAAACTAGTTTTTATTGTAATTTCTTCTATACTTACTGGCTATTTAGCAATGTGTTGTTTAAAAATTTCCACCTATTTTTAAATGTCCCAACTATTTTTCTGTTATTGATTTCTAATATTAATCCATTGTGGTCATAGATCATATTTTATATGATTTCAATCATTATAAATTTATTGAGCCTTGTTTTTTGGTGAACACATGATCTGTCCTGGAAATGTTCCCTGTGTGCTTGAAAAGAATGTGTATTAGGCTGGTGGTACATTGTATTTACTGATTCTGTTAGCTCTAGTTGGGGTATACTACTTTTAAAATATTCCATATTCCTCTTTTTTTTTTCAGATTCTATTTATTCATTCAACAGAGAGAGACACAATGAGGAAGGGAACATAAACAGGGGGAGTGGGAGAGGGAGAAGCAAGCTCCTGCTGAGCAGGGACCCCAAAGCTGGGCTCAATCCCAGGACCCTGGGATCATGACCCAAGCTGAAGGCAGATGCCTAATGACTGAGTGACCCAGGCACCCCTAAAATATTCCATACTCTTGTTGATATATTGTCTAATTGTTCAACCCATTATTGAAAGTGAGGTATTAAAATCTCCAACTATTGTTGTTGAATTGTCTATTTCTTCCCTGATTTTTTTCTATTTTCCCTCATATGAATCATTTTTTTTAAATTTTTTTATTTTTTTATAAACATGTATTTTTATCCCCAGGGGTACAGGTCTGTGAATCGCCAGGTTTACACACTTCACAGCATTCATCAAAGCACATACCCTCCCCAATGTCCATAACCCCACCCCCCCTTCTCCCAACCCCCCTCCCTCCAGCAACCCTCAGTTTGTTTTGTAAGATTAAGAGTCACTTATGGTTTGTCTCCCTCCCAATCCCATCTTGTTTCATTGATTCTTCTCCTACCCACTTAAGCCTCCATGTTGCATCACCACTTCCTCATATCAGGGAGATCATATGATAGTTGTCTTTCTCTGCTTGACTTATTTCGCTAAGCATGATACGCTCTAGTTCCATCCATGTTGTTGCAAATGGCAGGATTTCATTTCTTTTGATGGCTGCATAGTATTCCATTGTGTATATATACCACATCTTCTTGATCCATTCATCTGTTGATGGACATCTAGGTTCTTTCCATAGTTCCCTCATATGATTTAAAGCTGGTTTTTCAGTTTTGAATGTCTTTCTCATGATGATCTTCTCCCAATGGATCTGAGAATATTTCTATCATGTCTAGTAACTTTTTTTGTTTTAGTACCTATTTTATCTGTTATTAGTATAGCCACTGGAACTCTCTTGTTCCTGTTTTCATAGTACATCTTTCCTATCTTTTTACTTTAAACTTCTTTGTATTTTTGAATATAAAGTGAGGGTCTTCTAGACAGAGTAAAGTTGGATCCTATTTTTTATGCATATTTGTTTCTTTGCTTGTTTTTGGAATTCAAACTGAAAATAACTGTCTTTGATTAAGTTTTTAGACTAAAGTGAGTATGTTACTGAGTCAGCTCCCTAAATAGCAAGGAACACATTTTTAAAAAATTTACTGCTACAGCTATGTCCACAATAGCCAAACTATGGAAAGACCCTAGGTGTCCATTAATAGATGAATGGATAAAGAAGATGTGGTATATATATATACAATGGAATATTATGCATCCTTCAAGAAAAAAAAATCTTGCTATTTACAATGAAGTGGATGGAACTAGAGGGTATTTCACTAAGCGAAATAAGTCAATTAGAGACAGACAAGTATAATGATCTCAGTGATATGAAGAATTTAAAAAACAAGACAGAGGATCATAGGGGAAGGGAGGGAAAAATGAAATAAGATGAAACCAGAGAGAGAGAGACAAACCATAAGAGACTTTTAATCTCAGGAAACAAACTGATGGTTGCTAGAGGGAGTGGGAGGGTGGGAGGGATGGGTTGGCTGGGGGATGGACACTGGGGAGGGCATGTGCTATGGTGAGTGCTGTGAATTGTTTAAGACGGATGAATCACAGACCTGCACCCCTGAAACAAATAATACATTATATGTTAGTTAAAAAAAGAAAATTTCTTTTCATCAACTGAAAAAATGTACTGCTACCAAATATCTATGATTTATTCATACTGCTTAATTTTATAGTTAAGCAATTTTTATGTACCATATTTTGTTTGATTTTACTATTATATTTTAGGTAAATTTGAACCTATTTTCTGTTTTGGTGTCAGGCAATAAAGTGATACAAACTTCAGACTATAATATAAAGTAGATGAGTTCTATCATGTAGCCATAATGCAGTCACATCTATTGCAAACTTCTTTGTATAAAAGAATATTAATAATGTGCTGTGAGAATGAAAACAAGTACTTTAGGCATGACAATTCCATGCTGATATTTATCGAAACAATACTTAGAAACACATATATTATAAATACACACATTTGCCTTACCCCATACCTCTTCATCTTGATTTCTGGGTCCTAATTTATTGAGTATTGATTCTGCTTGCTTCTATTTTTAATGTTTGTTGGTGACTGACCTCCAGTATAGACTTGATTTTCTGTATCCATTTCACTATGCTAAAGGATACAAAATCCAATTTCCATCCTGTCTCTATTTTGGAAAGGGGGCAGTCCCCAGGTTCTGTAACAAATTTTTTGTCCTGGCCTTTATACTCCCAGGCCAATTAGGGTTTATTCTCATTATGTCTGTCATAGGTGTGATTTTACATCATTTGTTAACAATATCAAATAAAACAAGCTTCCTTAAGTCCCTCACTCCAATCTTTGAATAATTAAAACTTTTGGAATCTCAGAAATTTTGTTGTTCTATATTAACTAAATAAACTTTTTTTTTTTTTTTTTTTGCTTTTGAAATTGAGATCCTTCGTTACACTATGAAATGACCATGGCTTGGTTTTGCAGTATAACTTCCTTTGCAAATAAAGTTAGAAGATGGTCAAAGCATTGTGGGTGGTCTCCCAAAATGACAGTGGGTTTTGAAACTAGCATTCTTGCTGTTGCCTGTAGAGCACGATACTACATGGAATACCCCCTGGGGATCAAAGTCAGCATGACCTCTTATTTACAGGTCAGCTCAGGTTTTTGAAGCAGAGCCACTCCATCTCCGACTGCCATGGGCAGTCCTAATGTTAGTGTGGTGTGTTAGCTCCTGGAATTTCTGAGCTGTTAACATAATGACACATGGATTCAAACTGCGCTTCAGAAAATTGCTTCTTAAGACCCTTTACCATTCCTGGATTTCATAGTGCATATTTATTTCAGTTTTTTTTTTTTAATTTTTTATTTTTTATAAACATATGTTTTTATCCCCAGGGGTACAGGTCTGTGAATCACCAGGTTTACACACTTCACAGCACTCACCAAAGCACATACCCTCCCCAGTGTCCATAATCCCACCCCCTTCTCCCAAACCCCCTCCCCCCAGCAACCCTCAGTTTGTTTTGTGAGATTAAGAGTCATTTATGGTTTATTTCAGTTTTAAAGCACAAAACTATATGTTTTTTGCCTGAAGGTAATTGTGTAAAAGAACCACTCACCCACTGTGAAACCAAAACAAAAAACAAGACAAAAAACCCAAAAAACTAGCTCATATTTCATAAAGATTTCATCCTTTGTTTGCTTATATAAGAATCTCCAGGAATGACTAGAAGACCACTGAATCTTTCATCCATTGTCAAGAAAGTTAATAACGTTGAAAACTTTTCAAGAAACACATATATTCTATGTCTAATAAATGAGTTTTGCATCCATTTAGTTCAACAGAATCATTATTTTATTTTTAGTCCAATAAAATCATTGTTTAGAACACCAAAATACCATACTCTGGCCCTTACCACTTAGAAACAGTAGGGTATTGAATAAATTATTCATGGTCTCTCTCTCTCTCTCTCTCTATATATATATATATATATATATACACATATATTTTTAAGATTGCAGAACACCTATTGATATCATGGGAATTCTTTTAATGAGAAACAATTAGTATCTTCTCCATAGCTTACTATATTGGACATATATTTATTAATAGAAATTATTTTAGTTAACTTACATAAAGGGGAATTGCCTTTGAGAAAAATGCGTAGGAGCATAAGAGAGAGATTGGAAGAATTCATGAATGTCAGAGAACTTTAACATGAAGTAAATGTGAAAGTAATGGACTGCATTAAAAAATATGTTTTTAGTGATTGATGAGAAATACAATTCTAGCAATTCAAAGTGCATTGACTCCTTTAAAATTTTCAAAACACCATCAATCATGATATATAAACTAACGAATCTACAACTAAGAGTTTATTTTTTACTGACCCTGTTTTCATATAAAAATAATAAATCCCAATTCTAATACATATAAAAGGATATGGAAATGTTTACGACAACTAATACAAAAAATGCTCTTTATAAAAACAGTAACAAAATAATGCCTAAAGACTCAGATATCTTAATTTTCTTATCTGGATTATTTTAAATAAATGATGAAATCTCATTCTAGTTGGATATAGGAGAAGAGTAGAGAATGGTCTTAACCGAAAATTGTTTAGTATTTTCCTTTAAATTTGTCTTGTATCCTTTAATTAGGCATTACAAAAATTATAGTTCCATAGGTGAGAAATGTCAAACTAGACTCTAAGGCTATCTATTTATCTATCTATCTATCTACATGCATGCAATCTACACAGACTCATGATTTATGATATTTGGTGTATATATCAAGAAAGAAACATTGATCCTAATACTTACTTAATATGCTATTCAAATAAGTTGTTTTGTGAACTTATTTTTTTTTTCTATTTTTGTTTGTACATCCTTTACTTTCTGTATTAACATTTGGAACAACATGAGGCTCTAAGAAGCATCACTGAGTTATTTTCAAAGATTCTTTTTTAAGACACTAGCTCCATGCCACCAGATCTTTAGCCATCATCATCTCCTGATTGTTAAAAGTATCATTTAAAGTCTCTTGTCATTCACAAAAGAGCAGTGATACCTCAACAGGGAGGTGGGTCTAAGGCAATGAACAATCCGAAGTATCCTATTTGAGTGCACCCCACCTTCATCAAGTATTTCTATAACCCCAACAACTGCCAATACACAAGGGTAATAAAGGACATCATTTTTATAAAAATTCCACGACTCACACCTTTTTTTCATATTTTTTTTTGTCATCTTTACCCTACATGTCTACAGTGATGCAATCTATAAATAATAGTCCTATATATTAGGTGTTCTTTGATTACTTCTGGTCAAAGGAGATATCAGCGGCTGAAAACTGAAACCCTTTACATGAGATCAAAGTAAACTATGGTTTAACACCCAAACATATTTCACAATTTTAGCTGCTTTCCACAAGTTTTAATGTATAGTATTTTTTCTTTTTAGTTTTGGATATATTCTAAATAGTTCTATAATATCCATTCTAATTTCTTTGTTGATGTATATGTATGTATGTATTATAATTTTCCCTTATTTTTGATCACACTGTTACTGAGCTACCATGGTCTATAAAATACCACTAAATTATTGAAGTTTGTTGAAGTATTCTGTGTAACCAGAAGTCAATTTTTTAATATGTTTCATGCAGAACTTTAAAGAATATGTATTCTCTTACTGTTAGAGACAGGATTGCAAATATGACCATTAGCTCAAGTTTGTTATCTGTACTGTTCAATACTATCTTTAGTCTGCTTGATATGTCAGTTTCTGAGAGAAGCATATGAAAATCTGAAAAGAGCAGTAATTAATTATAGATTTGCAAATTATATTTCATAAATTACTTTTAATGTGAACATTATGTTTTGTGTGTATATAGGTGCAGGATTGTACTTTTCTGATTTTTTTCTTCATCCCTACTGAATGACCATAATCACCCTGTACTAGTTTTCAAGGGGCTATTGTAACTGAGTACCACAATCCAGCTAGCTTAAATAACAGAAGTACATGGGCTCGCAGATCAAGGTGTGGCAGAGTTGGTTGCTCCTGAGGCTGTGGGGAAAGGATGTGCCCTAGGCCTCTCTCCTTAGCCGATAGATGGGCTTTTTTCATATTCTCAGTGTGTTCTCCCTGTGTGTTTCTGTGTATCCATCCCCAAATTTCTCCTCTTCATAAGGAAACCAGTCATATTGTATTAGGACCCATTCTCTTAGTCTATATAAAATTTCTCTCTAAATAAGGTCACATTTTGGGGCGCCTGGGTGGCTCAGTGGGTTAAAGCCTCTGCTTTCGGCTCAGGTCATGATCCCAGGGTCCTGGGATCGAGCCCCGCATCGGGCTCCCTGCTCCACAGAGGAGCCTGCTTTCCTTCCTCTCTCTCTGCCTGCCTCTCTGCCTACTTGTGATCTTTGTCTGTCAAATAAATTTTAAAAAAATTTTAAAAATAAATGAATAAATAAATAAGGTCACATTTTAAGGTATTGAGGGTCAGGACTTAACCTGTAAATTTTGGGGAAACACAATTCAACCCATAACAAAGCTCCTTCAAAAATCAGTAAAATATGGGCTATCTCCCTTTCTCCCTTTTTCTCAACATTTTTGTGACATTGCATTTAGTTCTGTTATGTGCATATATGTGCATTTGTGTATATGTATATATATTTGTATACCAGCTTGAGACTCTGGATTTTGTCTGAGGAGCAAATATTTTTATTTAATATGATTTCAAATATATTTAAATTTGTTATTATTATATTAATTTTTACATTAACCAAAATTTTAATTTCTTTATTTTCTTATATTCTTTTGAATTGATCATGTGTTTTGGAATGAAAATTATATATTTCTATCATTTCAGTCACTGCACTTAAATTTTTGAGTTTGTGGTTTTCTTTATTGGCACAAGCCAAGTGTTTTCATTAATTCTGTAGCTTAGGATTTCTACACCTCAGTGATCATGTAAATTTATACTTCACACCTTTACATGGTCTTTAGCCATGACCAAACTGGAATGTTCTCCAGAATCATCAGCATACATCTTGTGAGTTCCAGGCCTGTTCCTTCAGTTTTGGTTCTAAATTCGTCTCTTCATAGTTGGATCCAGCTGGATGGTTTTCCTTTATAAATTTATTTTCTTTTCTTTTGATTTGGGTTTTTTTTATTTGTTGGTGAGCAGATACCATCCTATTCATTTGATCTAGACTGCTCCCCATACCAACTACATAGTCCCTTGTCCTGCTAGTAAATTATATTGTTTCTTCCACATACTCTTCCATAAAAGAGATTGCTTAATACTTCCTATTGTTTAGAGGATTCTAAGCTTCTAAAAGCCCAACTATTCTTCTTTAAAAAATATATATTTATATTTATATTTATATTTATATTTATATTTATATTTATATTTATATTTATATTTGTTGGAGAGAGAGCAGAAGCAAGTGAAGAGGCAGAGAAAGAAGATGACTTCCCAGTGAGCAGGGAGCCTGATGTAGAGCTCAGTCCCAGGACCTTGAGACCATGACCTGAGCTGAAGACAAACGCTTAACTGACTGAGCCACCCAGAAACCCCAATCCAAGTTTTCCTCTAAATAGATTTAGTTTCTACACTCCCAAAACATTGTTACCATTTCATGTGGGTAATTTAGATCAGTTTATTTAACTTTTATTCAACTCCTTTACTCTGACATGGTATTTTATTTTAAAATTTGAAAAACTAGAATCTCTACCAATTCAAAATTTACTAGAATTCTCATTCTAACTCTTCCTAGTCCTGGATATGTTATTCCATATAAGACCTAGGTCTGTGTTCTTTGCACAACACCAAATGCCTTCTCTTATTTTGGTCAATCAAGTACACTCTTGGTTGATGACTCACTGAGAGTGTTCTTAAGTAATTGTTCCACAGGAGACAAAAAATTGGAATGATTTGAATGAAGTTCCTTGACCTTTTAGAAATAGTTTGTTTCTTAAAATAAAAAAAAAGACACCAGGAATTATTCTCAGATTTTCATATTCATATATATGTTCATATATTATATATGAATATATAATACTAGTATATGTTTTATGTATTTTAAGTAGTTAGCAAGCAATTTTTATTAAATAATGTGATAGAAACAATTTATTTTAAAATTTTAAGTCAGAGATCTTGTCTTAAATGATCTCCATTTATTCCTAGGAGCACCTGGGTGGTTCAGTCAGTTAAGCATCCAACACCTGATCTCAGTTCAGGTCTTGATCTACAGGGATGTGAGTTCAAGCCCTGCATTTGGTTTGATGCTGGGTGTGGAACCTACTTTTAAAAAAATTATCTTCATTTAATCATAATATTTCTAGAATAATTAACATACATGGAATTAAGAATATTCTCCAGAAAGAAAAAAAAAAACATTTTCCAGAGTCCATTAACCACAATATGGATAATGGATAGCTAGATATATGATGAATAAAAATTAGATAGTACATACCATTTCCAAAGATAGAAATGAAATTTAAAATTTTTTACATTGGATTATTCCCATGTACACAAATTCCAAATGTGCACCAATATTTGGGTGCAATATATGAGAAGATAATGTTATTTTAATTTTATTTACACATAATATATATTATATATAGATGTCTGTAATATTGTTATGCATATAATAAATAAATATATGTATATATGAGCCAGAGCCTTAGAGTTGAACAATTTTGTTAATAATTAAGTTTAAAGAATTTCTCCTCACTTATTTTACAAAGCATGTTTAGAATACAGAATAAGCTTCATAATTTCAGGAAATATTATACATTCTGTCTCTCTAGCTTATGTTTGAGATGCAAATTTAAACACTGATTCATTTCTGATGCTTAAAACAAAAGGTAGCAAACTATCTAGTACAAGGACTAAAAACAAAACATATGCGGTTATATTTAAGGTACAGATTTTAGCACTACTTGTATTTATTACACCACCCCCATTTTATATATTCATGGAGAACAAAAAAATTTTCCATTGTTTTCTACAAACTCTATCATGCCATTAAATGTTGAGGACACTCACCAAAATATGACTTTTAATAAAGCTTATCTTTCCTAAATTGGAAGATAGGATTTCTGTGTGAGCTATCCATGAACTCGATTTAACTTACTAATAAACTCTATTTTATTTGCAAAAGAAAATGCATTACACATGACATTGGGCAAGGGGTGTTTGTAGCAATTACAGTTCATAAGTCTATATTAAAATCATTTCACAATTAAAAAAACAAAATTTCCTTACCAAAATTCCCAAGAAATTTTCTTAAACAGGTAAACAAAAGCTCAGTTTTAAACATCGTTATTTGCCTCCTGTAAGCATTAAAGACTGTTTATCAGGTAAATGCTCTATTTCTAATCGCCAGTCTCAAATAAAAGCTGTCTATACCCCTTCAACTACATGTCATGTAGCTCTGCATGCAAAGTGGCCACTTATGTATAGAAGGTACACAGTATACATTAAAAAAAAAAAAAAAGAGCCCCTGAAAGAAAGGAGCTATTTTTCTACCTTTTCACACATCATACATCGTGTCTAAAAAACTTTGCTTTTCTTTAGCAGACAAAATCAGGGAAAGAGTTAGTCTAAGAATGCTTTCATCTTCATTATGTCTACCTCTTCATGGATACTGCCTTTGCCCAGATCAGAAAAGTGTCACATGTAAAAAACATTTAATTTTACCTGAAGCAGATTTCATAGCAGAAAATAATATATCAAATATTGTTAACAAATATATTTGGATTTTCAATGTTTTAAGCTTTGGAAAAAACAAATCACTAAGGAAGAAACATCATTAGTGCATAGAAAATGTATTGAAGAATACACACACACATAAACACACACATACAAAACTGGAAATAACATTTGCATTTGGACTGCAGAAATGGAATACAAAGGTTTCTATATCTTTAGGAAATACTTGAAATTTTTATTATGCACAATATTACTTTCAAAAATGAAACATTTTAAAAAGCACAAATTAATGAAATACAAATAAAATCAATAAAGCAGAAGGTAATCTGTATAATGATATTATAATCATATTTGTAAAGGTGAGTGAATTTTCAAATCGTCAATTGACAGGCAAGATTTCAAGTCCCCATGTTCCATTTTAAATAATAATTTGATTCTGTTATTTTGATAACTGCTTGTGTTTAATGAGCCAAAGATACTGACCAGGTGACATCCAAATTTAACATGTGGTCAGTGTATCATCATATGAGATATCATATAGGTCTTGCTTAAACTTAAGTAAAATGATCAAATGACAAATGAGTATGATGAGAAACCTGATCTATTACATGTGTTATTGTCATTTGCAGTATGTTTGCTGTAGGTTCAGAGGAACCAATTATACTTCCATGAGGTTTAGCTTCATTTCACTTTGTTGTGTTTTGAAAGGTTCCCAAATATCAAGCTTTGGGGACTTATTAAGTTTTGTCTTTAAAAATGAAATACAATTAGAAATTCTTTTGGACTTAAAAATGCATCAAACAGAGCTCAGTCATTAAGCATCTGCCTTTGGCTCCAGTCGTGATCCCAGAGTCCTGGGATCAACCCCGTGTCCGGCTCCCTGCTTGGTGGAGAGGGGGACCTGCTTCTCCCTCCCCACTTCACCTGCTTATCTTCCCTATGTGTCTCTCTGTGTCAAATGAGTAAGTAAAATCTTTAAAAAAAAAAAATTAAACATCAAACTTTTAGAGCTTATTGTTTTGTCCTTAAACTTTTTAGTAAAAAATTATTTTGAATCTTAGGAGGGAATCACCAATACATTTTTAAAATAATAACATTATTATCAAACTCTGAAAACATCTTTCCTCACTCATAATATTAAAACCATGAAAATATTTCCACTATAATGAATACTGCATTTTACATAATGCTTCTAAATATTGGGAGATTGTGCCCGGTGTTAAATGTTTATTTTGTAATTGGAAAACAGTAGTGTTATCACCCTGAGAGCCCCTTTGGGCAGGACACTACATGAAGTCTCTTCAAAGTCCTGCAACAAAGAATTTCTTAAAGAAATCTACCAAAAACTGCAAACAACCCCAAGTACTGTGGGTGCACCTTTTATGCACCTTTTAAAAAAAGAATTTACTAAGTGAAACCCACCTAATTTACTAAATACTCAATTCCGAATATAACTAACCTATTGTCTATTGGATTGTATTTTAAATGCTGTAAGAGAGTGCCAAAATTAGAAGAAACCTCGTAACAACACATTTTGTTTAAGTCAAAAGCATTTCCAATTCTTCTGATAGTAAATTCAGATTGTTCCTGGGAATTGCTCAGACTTGGTAAATTTCAATTTTGACATTTCACTAGTGATAATAATGACAAATGAGGGAAAGGCAGAAATTGAGCAAGGCTCCTTTGAAGGCTCTTTCCATCACAGTGTTTGTATTTTCCAGCCAAATGTAAAAATGGCAAACTCCACCAAATATACTTTCACTGAATTTTCCCTCATGCTCTAGAAGGTGGTGCCTACTAATGGTTCAGGTAAATACCTTTCTAGAAAAATCTAGGCATTTTTTTATGTTCTAGATGTGAGAGACGGAGTGGAGTGAGGAAAGCAGCATGGATTACATGAGCCAAAGTCATCACAGATCTTTCCAGATGTTTTCTCTGAATGTAAAACACATTCTGTCAAAACTCCTGGAGATCAGGATTTCTCAGAATTTTGAAATGAGAGATTTTTTTTCCACAATACTCAGATTTAAAAAAAAATATTGCATGATTATTTTTTTTAATTTCTATGTACAGTATATAAAACTGGTAGCTTACAACAAGAAATATTTCTCACAAGAAAGTAATCCTTATCCTCTTTTTGGACTTTAATTTTGCATTACTTCAAGGTGTGTTAGCAAATGAAAAGATCCAAGCCTTTATAGTATGCTGAAGGGTTAAATGAACTAATTTGTTTTTAATCAGTGTTTTCTATGCCAGGAGTGTGACTATAGGTTAAAAGTGCTTCACTGCCTTTTCCTGAGAAATTCCCCCATTCAGAGCTCAAGAGCAGTGAACTGATTAGTGTTTCTCTGGGGAATCAGCTGGCATTCCTGGGCCTCTGCAAACTGGACAGCAGGTTCCTTTCACCAATTCAAGACTCGGACATGGAGCTGGAGGACACGTCTCTACTACACAGGTGACCTGGCCACTCTGAAAAGCAACATTCAAAGATTATTCCCACGTTTCTTACAGTAAAATTACCTTTTTAAAAATTTCTTATAATATGTAATCTGAGTGGTTATCTCAGTATAATAAAAATTACCCATGATATGAGCCTATTTATACATGTAGTTCCTATTAATGCTTTTTTATACATTTGCATGAAAAAAGACTGGAAGTAGTGGCTTATAAAATGTTACCTCCCCAACCAGAGGGCATGGGGTGTGGAGAGAGGTAGGAGCAATTGGTATCAGCTATGTTCAAAGAACAAACTAAATAAGCTTTTTTTCTTTTGCTGGGTACTATGATAGTGTTTTTTAATATTTACCTAATGCTTTCAGGCAACATTTGTAGTGAGCTTGACTAGAGAATAAGGAGTTGAATTCAAGCCTCATTTCTGCCTTTATTTGTGTGATCTTGGGCAATGCTCAGTAAATGTCCTGAGTGTCAGCTCTCTCAATTATTAGTGAAAATGTGAAAAGCCCATGTCGTATTTAGTGAGCGTTCATGAAATAGTGGCATATTTACATCGATAATCAAAAAGCTCAAAATCTCGTATCAAAACCTTGACTTTAAAAATATGCCTAGAATTTTTTCACAAAAAGAACACATTTTTCTCTTTTGAATTTTTCAGGTATGTCTCAACTGGCAGGCTAGCAGAAGTAAAACAGGAGGCAGAAGTTGGCCCATACCTTACACATACAGCTAATGCAGTCTTCTTTCATCCAGTGCTCACTGTCTTTTCTTCGAATCCCTTTATCATCTGTGCATCCCGCCTGCCTGAGGCGTGCCTCCAGCTTGTTTATCTAAAAGAGGAGGTGAAGGAAAGGAAAGTGGGAATTGAAATCGTACCAACAAAGCAGATAACTAACACAGTTTGATGAAATGCTCTCTGTTCTGTAAGTATACACCTACGGCAAAAGAAACTTCAAAGCCAACATAATTTTTCTTAACATTATTTTTTACCCCAAACTTAATTAATCCAAGTCATCTGGTGTCTAAGCTAATAAATAGTTCCTTATATGTTACAAAATATTGAGTATGGGTCTAATATCTGAAACAGGTAAGTTTTAAAAGGATGGAATTAAAATCAAATAAGTAGAATTACACATTTTTAAAATCTTATAACATATATTAATATTAATTCAACAAATCAATATTTTACTTAATTTTGTACTTAGGTTATCATAAACAGCATTCCCTAAACAAATGTTTATTAGACTTCAAAGTAAACAATCCAGGGTGTCAAGAAGCTTAGACTTAGTGGTATGACAGATCAATAAATCACAGTGCTAAGCCAATTAGATAGTGACAGTATATCAAAAGCAGAAGAAAAGCAGAAGATAAGCTTCTCTCAGTTCTGCCTCAGGAAGAAAGGGAGGCCTCACATGGGAAAAAGCATTTGAGCTGTTCGCAGACATGAGAAAATCATTAGGAAAAACAACAAGCAGGGAAAAGGCATTTCAGACAAAAGGGGAAAAGTTTGGCCAAAGCATGAGCACCACAAACAGGTCAGTATCTCAGGAGCATAAACTGCTGGGGAAGGTAAAAGTCACAGGGGGAGTGCTTGTGGGAATCAAAGCAGCAAAGAAAATTAGGACCTTGACAGTCCTATAAATTCATTTAGATATTATAATTTCTAGACAATGGAGAAAAAATGCAGTCATCACATAATGGGAATATGCAGACAGACTATTGAAAGAAGAGAAACTTCAAGAAGATTCACATTGGCTCACCTGAGAAAGGAAGAAGCGAGAGTCAAGAAAAGCCTTTGAGCAGGTAGAGGTGTTTGGTTGGTTTGGGGGTAGGGAAAGAAAAAAAGAATGCAAGACGATTGCAAAGTTCCAGGTTCATAAGGTGCATGAAGGATGGTGACGTTCACCAAGATATATTCTAGAGGATGCATTACAAAAAATAATGATCCATGGAGAAATTAAAGATACTGAATTGAGAGGAATTTTAGAAGGGATGAAAATAATGCAGTTTTACAAAAGAAGAGGCTAAATCCAAGAGCATTAAATGACTCGTGAATGTTGCAGCTGCAATGCTATGGGCTGAACTGTATCTCCTGAAAATCATATGTTGACACTCCAACCTCCAATACCTGAGAATGTGACTGTGTTTAGAGATAAAGTCCTTAAAGAAGTAATTATTTAAAATGTGATCCCTGGGGCACCTGGGTGGCTCAGTGGGTTAAAGCCTCTGCCTTCAGTTCAGGTCATGATATCAGGGTCCTGGGATCGAGCCCCACATTGGGCTCTCTGCTCATCAGGAAGCCTGCTTTCCGCCCCCCTCTGCCTGCCTCTCTGCCTCTTTGTGCTCTCTGTCAAATAAATAAATAAAATCTTTAAAAAAAAATCAATAAAATGTGATCACTGAGATGGGACCTAATCCAGTGGGACTGGCGTCCTTATGAGAAGTGGAGATTAGAGTCCAGACACTGGGAAGTCTGGGTGAAGATACAAACCAAGGAGAGAGACCTCAGAAGAATCCAACCCTGTCAACACCTTGATCTGGGAATTCCAGCCTCCAGAACTATGAGAAATTAATTTCTGTTGTAAAGCAGATACCACCTAGCCTGGTATTTGTTATGGCTGTGCTAGCAAACTGATACATGCTTCATTAGGGCTAGATCCCATATTTTCAAAAGAACTTTCTAGTGTATATCTAAGAATCATTATGCTTTTATCTTCTAGTGAATGTTCCTTTCAGATTCTCTGAACTCTGTTATTTGGTTGGAAATGATAAAATAATTTCAAATACTTGACCATGATTATTTGTATGTCACAGAAATTACTGTGCCCAAGAATAATTTGGAGACAAACAGTAGACCAGACTGGATGACTTAAAGACCATAAAAGCAATGATTTATTTTTAAATGGTTACTGAACACATGCTGTTTGTCAGCTAGTCCTAAGGGAGACTACAATGATAAATACTCCTGGGTTTCTATTCTTAGGGAGACTGCAGTGTGGTAGGGGAGAATGAATTTCTGCAAAAATAAATATGATACAAGCCCAGATGTTGTATGCTATAAGAGTATATACACAATGATACAGAATTTCAAGGGAAAATAATAATTTTTAGATAAATGGAGTAGAAAAGGGAATAATCAGGGAAGAATTTACAATTTAAATAGCACTTGTGCTAGGCCTTGAATAAAGATGGCATTTGGTCATGGTAGTTTTGGTAGTACATTTCAGCTGGAAGGGAAGTGTGTAAAGGAAGTTAATAAAAGGGGAGGGTAAACAGTGAGTATGAAAGTTTGGAAAAAACGAGGGGTGCCTGGGTGACTTAGTCGGTTAAGCATCTGCCTTCAGCTCAGGTCATGATCCCAGGGTCCTGGGCTGGAGCCCCATGTCAAGCTTCCTGCTTGGGGAGAGCCTGCTTCTCTCTCTCCTGTTCCCCCTGCTTATGCTCTCTCTCTCTCTCTCTGTGTGTGTTTCTGTGTCAAATAAATAAAATGTTAAAAAAAAAAAAAGGAACATAGAAAACATGAAAAATGTTATTTGGAAATTAGATAAAAAGATGGGTTAGGAGTACATTTTCCAGAGCCAAAAATACCAATGAACTTGGAATTCACTAAGGAAACAAAATATTGAGGTAAAAATTAATTAGTTGATTAATTAATAAAATTTGTTGTACAAAATATTTTGCTACGTTTGTGTTGAAGTAGGACAGTAGGATGGGCCTTTGAGGATAATTTAGTATTACAGTGCCTACACTTCAGAAGTGACATCCATTGTTCATTAATTTATTCACTACCCAATAGGATTCATAAATATCCAATATATGTCAGCTAAACATTGATGAATTAAAAGACTAAATCTCTGGCTTTATGTAAGTAGTGATAATGGATACAATGATAGGATAAATTAAAAATTATGGTGGAGGCAGGAATGATAGTGTTTTATAATGACTAGGTGTGGACCGAGTTAGTCATTACCTGAGCAGGGTCATGGGTGTGATAAATGAAAATCGTAAAATTCTGTAGACATATTAGTGATTATGGTCTAGAAGACTAAGATTAAAAAACACTTTTGTTTCTAAAAATACTGAGAACATGTAAAACATTACTAAAGATGAGTAAGTTCCAAAAAATAAAAAAGAATAGACGCAATTCTAAGATACAGAAAAGATAAGGTGGTAACTTCTGTCCTCAAGGAGAAAAGTAAAGAAAAGCAAAACAGACAAATGATAGCAGCACATCTATTTTAAACTTTGGGCACTTAGAGCAATAATATATAACAATTAAGGGAAATAGTCTGAAAACTGTCTATGTATCATAAATGTAAGAGATATAATGCATGATGAAATTTTGTTCTGGAATTAATCTGAGTCAAGAATAAGAGGCACTTTGGTGCGGAGTCAGAAAATATGCTGGACCATAACTTTCCTTTCCCTATTTCTCCATGCACTTATTGCTAATATACAGAAATACAATTTATTTTTGTATGTTTATCTTATGTATCTTCTATCTTGTGACCTTGATGAAATTGCTTATTAATTCTAAGAGTTGTCTGGTAGATTCTCTGCAATTTTCTGAGAGGTAACTATATCACCTGAAAATATTTTTCTTTCTTCCTTTGCAATCTGTAAACATTTTCCTTTTCTTGTCTATTGCACTAGGAAGAACTTCCAGCACTCTGTTTAATAAGAATAGTAAGAATGGACATCCTTGCTTTATTGGCAATAATAGGAGGAAAGCATTCAGCCATTCACCATTTAAGCCTATTAATACAGCAGGTAACATTAATTAATTGATTTTGGAGCATTAAACTGGCCTTGAATTCTCAAGTAAACCCCACTTAATTATGTTGTACAATTTTTTAATGTATTGCTATATTATCTCTGCAAATATTTTGTTAAAAGTTGCTGCATCCATACTCATGAGGGATAATTGGTATGTGATTTTCTTCTTTTGCACTGTCTATGTCTAGTTTGGGTATCAGATTAATACTATCTTCAAAAATGAATTGAAAGTATTCTCTCCTCTGCTATTACTGGAAAATTTCTGTAAATTTTTCTTTTAAATATTTGATAGACTTCTGAACATTTGAAGCCAACTTCACATGGGGATTTGGGGAGGAGATTTTTTTAACTAATAATTCAATTTCCTTGGCAGCTTTAAAGCTATTCAAATGATCTATTTCATATTGGGTGAATCATGATAGTTTGTGTTTTTTAAGGAGTTAGATCTAAGTTGTCAAATTTAGGTCTGAAGAACTTTCCTTCTTTCTTTCTGCCATGAGTTGATTTAGTTGTTGCTTTTCCAGGTTCTTAAGGTAGAAACTTAGATTAATTTTTTAAAAGATTTTTATTTATTTATTTGACAGACAGAGATCACAAGTTGCAGAGAGGCAGGTGTTGGGGGTGGTTGTGGGAAGCAGGCTCCCTGTTGAGCAAAGAGCCTGACTCTGGGCTCAATCCCAAGACCCTGAAATCATGACCTGAGCCAAAGGCAGAGGCTTAAACCACTGAGCCACCCAGGCACCACTAGATTATTGATCTGAAAGACATACCCTCTTTTCTACTGTATGTATTAGGGGCTCTAAATTTCCCTCTCTGTGCTACTTTATGCTAATTTATTCTTCATTTTCATGTTTCATTTCAGTTTGATGTATTTTTTTATTCCCCTTGAGACTTCCTATTTAACTTGTCAACTCTTCAAAAGTGCGTTATTTCCTTTCCAAATATTTAGTCATTGTCCTTTTGTCTTTCTCATTTCTAGTTTTGTTATGTTGGGTTCAAAAGGCATGCTCTGTATAACTTGAATTCTTTTAAATTTATTAAGGTTTCTCTTATGACTCAGAATAAAATCTATCTTGGTACTAGAAGTAGGCACTTGAATAGAGGGAGTATTCTGTTATAGTTAGATTGAATGTGCTATATAAATGTCAGTTAGATCCTATTGTTTGAAGTCATTTTTACATTCTTCAAATCTTGATGACTTCTCTTTTTAGCTATTCTCTATACTGTTGAGATAGGGTTGTTGAAGTTTTAACTAAATAGTTTTGACTATTTCTCTTTTCAGTTTTATTAGTTTTTGCTTCATATATTTCAAATACTTTGCAGTTCTCTTGGTTACTGCATGTATATTTAAGATTTGTCTTCTTTGTGATTGGTTCTTTCAGCATTGTATAATTGTCCTTGGTAATACTTCCTCTGAAATCTATTTTATCCAAAATGAACTTAGCCACTCTTGCTTTAATTTAATTAATGTTGCATAATATATATTTTTTCACCATTTCACTTTCAACCTTCTTATATTGTTATTTTTGAAATCAGTTTCTTGTAGACAGGTTAAAGATAGGTTATGCTTTTTTAAATAGTTTATTAATATCTGTCTTTTATTTGGTATTGTTTAGAACATTTACACTTAATATGCTTATTGATATGTTAGAGCTTAAATATATCAATTTCTTCTTTGTTTACCATTTGTTCTGTTCTTCACTTTTCTGTGTTCTATTTCTTGATTTTCTGATGGTTGCATTAAAATCCCTGTCACATAATTATAATATCTCTGTCACTTTAGTGTTGGAATTCACTGTCTTTTTTTTTTTAACTCCATTTGAGATCTTTCTGCTTCTTGGCATAGTGAAAATTTCTCTGTTGAAATGTGGACATGTTGAGTATTATGGTATGACTTTGGATGTAATTTAAACCTTATGTTGTAGGTGTTTTCTTCAAACTGCTCTAGCAGAAGAAGGAGGGTAACACTGTTGCTGCCATGTGGAAGAAGGAGTCTGTGTCCCTCACTTGTCCTATATTGATGCCCAAGGGAAATCTCTTCATTAATCCTATACAGAGCTAAAAGTCCTTGTTCCCTATTGAGCCTCCATTTACTACCTCGGAGAAAGTAGGTACATATTTTACTGTTCTGCACATGGCCTCCACTGACCACGGGGTGGAGAGGGGAAACGGAGATCTCATTACCAGTGGGAAGTAGTGGAAGTCCTAACTTTCCAATGGACCCCTCTGACATCACCCTAGAGGGGAGGGAGAGGGGTGCTTCATTATTTTGGGGTCAAAGTGGAAGTCAAAGCTCTCCACAGTGACTGTAATCATTTAAAAGAGATGAGAATCCTGGTTTCCTGTTTGGCCTTTTATGGCAGTAGCCTCATAGGGGAGTTATGTTTCCTAATCATAGGCTAGAGTAGATGGACGTCTGGGCTCCTCATTCAGTGTTTGCTAGCATTGTGGTTGTGGGGCCAATGCTTTGTCTGTGTTTTTTGGCTGAGGTAGGATGGTTATTGTCTAAAAGTTTTCCCTAACACTAGGCTGTCTGTTTCCTAGTCTTTGCCTAGAGAGAGTAAGGTTTCACTCAGCCTTTTTTTCCTCTCTACCTATTGTCATTTCAGAGTTGCCAAGCTAGCTACTTAGCTCCAAACTGGGTTGCTGAGAAAAAATCAAAAATACCTAAAACCAGGAAACAACATGTTATTTCTTGAGCCCCAAGGTCACTGGCCAGTATACTTCTTTCTTCTCTTCACCATTCTGAGTCTTCTTATGTTTGTTTATATGCGATGTTTAAGGTTTTTAGTGTATGTTACAAGGAATAGGCAAAAGCACATTTACTTTATTTTTCAGAAATAAAACGTTTATCTTACATAATCATGTAAAATTTTGACTTAAATGACCCCAAAATTATTGTTCTATATAATTTATTAACTTGCTCTGCAAAGTTAATAATTTAATCAAAAGCTTAGCCATACCATATCACTGCAATCTCCCCAAAGTAGCTGCTTAGTCAGAGTAGACAATATTGATAATAATATTCTCATTGTTCAGCTGCACACTGGTAGGATCCTTACTTACATGCATTGAATGGTGACCCCCAAAATTTGTAACTCAATGCCCTAACCCCCAGTACCTCACAATGTGATATTACTTGGAAATAGGGACAACGCAAATGTAATTAGTTAAGATGAAGTCATGCCAGAGTAGGCTGGGCTCCTATTTCTATATGAATGGTATCCTCATAAAACGGGTGAAATTTAGACACAGACAGACAAATAGGGAAAATACCATGTCAATATGAAGGTAGAGATTTATAAGACAAAGAATGCCAATGGTTGCCAGCAAACCTCCAGAGATAAGAGAAACACATAGAACAAATTCTCCCTTATCACCCTCAGAAGGAATCAACCCTGCTAACATCTTTATCATGGACTTTCAGCCTCCAGAATTCTAAGTCAATACATTTCTCTTGTTTAACATGTCCAGTTGTGATTTTGTTATAGCAGCCCTAGCAGACTAATGCAGGTCTCATTAGAGACTTTCCAGATACAATCTTTTATAGTTTTATTTTTCTTTTAAGTAAAAGAGAGATTCTGGAGATTTGAATTCATAAATCTTGTTTTATTTGGGAATATCTAACACTTAGGAATATCTAACACCTAAAGATACCTTAGAGATCAAATCAGAAAAGTAAATGACCTAAGAACTTAAAATTTTTGCAAAATTCATCCAGATAGAAAGTATGTCCTTTAAAAAGTAGTATTACATTTTATAGAAATAAAATAGAAATTATTTTTAGTCTAAAATTCACTAAACACAAAGTATTGAAATCCTAAAGTATTTACTAGAATATTTAACTTAATTTAGACCAGTCCTATTAAGTAGCCATTATTCCTAAAGCCCACTTATTTTGTCATCCAAGTTTCCCACACTGGAAGGGGCTTGTGACAGATTGCATTATTTTGTTCACAAAAGTCAACAGTCCTCTATAGTGGGCCTTTCTCCATGGACACTTTTGTGGTCACTCTCTCTGGGAGGAGTATTACTATCTCCCAGTGACATCAGGTTTTGTTCTATAACACCCTGGTCAATGGCACATGAGCAGAGCTAATGTGGGTCATACTAAGGAAAAATCTTTAAACACCAGTCCCAACAATGATCTTTTTCTTCTACCACAAGAGAAGTATTTTCTAGACAGTGATGTTCCTATAGTTTGGGTCTGGAAATTTAAAATCTATGAAGCAGAAACATAGCTGAGTCCCAAAGAGCAGGAAATATTCATCAAGATCTAGGACATCCTGGACCATAAAGCAATGTTAAACAATGATAAAAGAATAGATACCATACAAAGTGCACTTTTAGATTACTGTGGAATTAAACTAAAAGTCAATAACAGAAATATTTGAGAATTAGGAAACAATTCAAATGATCTATGGATCAAAGGAAGAGAAATAAAAAAGAAATGCATACTTTTAAATAAATGGAAATGAAGATATAACATCAAAATTTGGTAGGAGCAGTAGAAGAATGCTTAAAGAAAAATTCACGGAATCAAATCCATATATTGTAAATGAATAAAGATATGAAATCAGTATTGGTAATTTGTGTATTCTTTCTTTTTACCCTGGTTAGTGTCATTAGAGACTTATGAATCTTATTGTTTTTTTAAAAATCAGTTTTTGTTTTCATTGATGTTTCTTCTTATTTTTCTATATTCAATTTTACTGATTTCTGCTCTAAATGTCTGATGTCCTTCCTTCATCGTATTTTAGTTTTAATTTTGTTGCTATATTTGTCTTAGTTTCTTATTTTTCTAGTTTTGAATGAACTAATTCTAGTTTCCAGTAAACTCTAGTTTCTAGAGAAAAGCACATGAAAAAAAAAATACATGAAAGTTATAACAGAGAACTATAAAACTGAATACGAGGAAACAATAGAAAATGAAAACAAAGCTAATTATTTAAGAAATCAATAATATTCATAAATCTCTAGTGAAACTAAGAAAACATAGAAAATACACAAATTGCCAACATCATAAATAAAATCATCACAACTAACCCCATGAACATCAGAAGGACAAAAAAATTAATAATATAAACTACTCTGGGCCAAAGATTTCATAACTTAGATGGAATAGATCAATTCCTTTAAAGACATAAATTATCAAAAGTCACATAAGAAAAAAAAAAAGTCACATAAGAGAGAGATATCCTGAACAGCCTTGTATCTATTAAAAAATTAAATCAACTTAAAAACCTTCCAAAAAAGAAAGCACAAGGCTCAGATGGGTTCACTGGTGCTTTACACCTTGAGAAAAAGTAAAAGCAACACTCCACAACCTCTTCTAGAAAACAGAAGCAAATAGAAAACTTAAAGCCAAAACCAGGTTAAGAAATTATGAGAAAGGAAAACTACTGAATAATACCTCTCATGCATGTAGATGTAGATAGAAGTGGATTTAATCTAACAATGTATAACAACAACTACATACCATAACCCAGTGTGATTTATTCCTGGTATACAAGACTTGTTTAATATTCAAAATCAATTAGTGGAATCTATGATATCAACAGGTTAAAAAGAAATCATAGTTCATAATATCAATAACAAAAAAAAAATCTGACAAAATCCAACACTCACCCATGATAAAAAACTCTCAATATCTAGAAACGGAATTTCCACAAGTTGATAAAAAAAATCTACAACATATTTAATGATGAGAGGCAGGGTGCTTCCCCCATAAGACTGGGAACTTTTATTTTCTCAGTATTATTCAAATTTTTAGTCCTAGCTAATGCTATAAGACAATAAAGAAATAAGTAAGTGGTACATAGACATAAGATACAAAATTGCCTTTATTCGCCAATGACACAATTGTCTATGTTGAAAAACCCAAAGAAGCTATAAAACTCTCCTTTAAATGTTTTTAGTATATTCACAAAGTTGTACAATCATTACTACAATCAAATTTTGAAACATTGCATCACCTCAAAAAGAAACCCTATATGCATTAGCAGTCAAGTTCCATTTCGTATTCCACTCCCCCAGGCTTAAACAACAACTAGTCTACTTTCAATTTCTGTAGATTTGTTTACTTTGGATAGTTTCTGTATCCTTGTGGTATGCGGTATTTTCTGACAGGTCTGTTTCAACTAGCATAATGTTTTTAAGGCTCTCCCATGTTGTTGCATGTATCTATGCTTGATTCCTTTCTATGGCCAAATAATGTTCCATTGCATTAAACCACCTTTTGTTTTATCAATTGATAAATATTTGGGTTGTCACCACTTTTTGGCTATTTTGAATAACACTACTGTGAATATTAATATAGCAACTCACATGTGGGTCTGTTTTCATTTCTCATAGGTATATACCTAGGACAGGCTGAGAATTTTCCAAAATCCTCATGTTCTGGTTGGTTTTTGCTTAATATTTCTTTTCACAAGTTCTCTTTTTCCTCTTACATTTTATCATAAGCAGCAAGGTTAAATTAGAATACACATTGAACACTTTGCTTAGAAATCGCCTCAGTGGGGGTAGGAGTCAAGATGGCAGAGAAGCAGCAGGCTGAGACTACATCAGGTAGCAGGAGATCAGCTAGATAGCTTATCAATCCATTGCAAAAATACCTACAAATCCAACAGCAGACTGAAGAGAAGAGCAGCAATTCTAGAAACAGAAAATCGACCACTTTCTGAAAGGTAGGACAGCAGAGAAGTGAATCCAAAGTGACAGGAAGATAGACCGCAGAGGAAAGGGCTGGCTCCCGGCAAGCGGCGAGCAACAGAGCACAAAATCAGGACTTTTAAAAGTCTGCTCCAGTGATGGATATCACTCCAGAGGCTAAACTGCAGTGAAGCCCACACGGGGTCAACGTGGCCCCAGGTCCCGCAGGGTCACAGAAGTATCGGGGGTGTCTGAGTGTCACAGAGCTCGCAGGTACTAGAGCAGGGAAGCCAGCTATGGAGACTAAGCCAAGGAGTGAGCTCTCAGCTCGGGGTTACCTTGAACCTGTCACAGGCTGGGTGAGCCCGGAGTGCGGCCGGAGGCCAGGGAAACGGGACTGACTGAGTGCTTTTCTCTGAGGGCGCACTGAGGAGTGGGATCCCGGGCTATCAGCTCCTACCAGGACAGAGATTGGGAGGCCGCCATTTTCATTCCCATCCTCCAGAACTCTACGGAAAGCGTTCAGGGAACAAAAGCTCCTGCAAGCGAACACCAGCGAATTACTTAGCCTGGCCCCTGGTAAGGGCAGTGCAATTCTGCCTTGGGCAAAGATACTTGAGAATCACTACAACAGGCCCCTCCCCCAGAAGATCAGCAAGAAATCCAGACAGGACCAAGTTCACTTACCAAGGAGAACAGCGGAATTCCAGAGGAAGAGAAAGCAAAGCATGCAATTCATGGCTTTCACCCCATAATTCTTTATTCTTGCATGTAATTTAATTTTTTTAATTTTATTTTTTTTCTTCTGCTGATATTTTTTAAACTTTTACCCTCTCCTCTTTTAACTTTTTTAAGCTAGTTTATCTTAACAATACCTTTCATAAAAAAAAATACTACTAATCTTTTTTGAACCTTCATTATTATAGTCATATTTTATCCTTCATTGTATCTAAATTTTTTTTTTGTATACACATAGGGCTTTTTTCTTCTAAAAAATTTGGGTTACAACTTCTAATACATCAAAATATACCCCAAATCTAGCTCTGGGCTTGTTCTTTTGCTCTCCAGCCCAAGCAAAATCTCTCCAATTTCTTTTTATTTATTCTCCCAACAAACTTATTTTATCAACTCCTTTTTTAGAAATTAAAAAAAAATTTTCATCTTTATAGGCATACTCTACCCCTTCATTGTGTTTACCCTTATATATGTTTTTCATTCTTTAAGATTTTGGGAGGTAGTTTCTTCTAAGAGACCAAAACACACCCAAAATTAAGTGGGTGATCCTATTCTAATATATATATTTTTTCTTTTTTATATTTTTAAATTTTGTTTTATTTTTTTAATTATTTTATATATTTAAATATTTAAAATATTTTATATTTTTAATTATTTTTCCTGAACTTATTTTTATCCTCTTTCTACCTTCCCCCCCATGATTTGGGGTCTCTTCTGATTTGGTTAAAGCTCATTTCCCTGGGGTCTTTGCCACACTTTTAGCATCTTATTTGCTCCTTCATCTATTCTTATCTGGACAAAATAACAAGGCGGAAAACTCACCACAAAAAACAGAACAAGAGGCAATACCGAAGGCTGGGGACCTAATCAATATGGACATTGGTAATATGTCAGATATAGAGTTCAGAATGATGATTCTTAAGGTTTTAGCTGGGCTCAAAAAAGGCATGGAAGATATTAGAGAAACCCTCTTTGGAGAGATAAAAGCCCTTTCTGGAGAAATAAAAGAACTAAAATATAACCAAGTAAGTTGAAATTAAAAAAGCTATTAATGAGGTGCAATTAAAAATGGAGGCTCTTACTGCTAGGATAAATGAGGCAGAAGAAAGAATTAGTGACATAGAAGGCCAAATGACAGAGAATAAAGAAGTTGAGCAAAAGAGAGACAAACAAATACTGGACCACAAGGGGAGAATTTGAGAGATAAGTGACACCATAAGATGAAACAACATTAGAATAATTGGGATTCCAGAAGAAGAAGAAAGAGAGAGGGGAGCAGAAGGTATATTAGAGAGAATTATTGGAGAGAATTTCCCTAATATGGCAAAGGAAACAAGCATCAAAATCCAGGAGATACAGAGAACCCCCCTCAAAATAAATAAGAATAGGTCCACACCTTGTCATCTAACAGTAAAATTTATAAGTCTTATCAACAAAGAGAAAATCCTAAAAGCAGCCCAGGAAAAGAAGTCTGTAACATACAATGGTAAAAATATTAGATTGGCAGTGGACTTATCCACAGAGACCTGGCAGACCAGAAAGAACTGGTATGATATATTCAGAGCACTAAATGAGAAAAATATGCAGCCAAGAATACTATATCCAGCTAGTCTATCATTGAAAATAGAAGGAGAGATAAAAAGCTTCCAGGACAAACAAAAACTGAAAAAATTTGCAAACACCAAACCAGCTCTACAGAAAATATTGAAAGGGGTCCTCTAAGCAAAGAGAGACCCTAAAAGTAGTAGATCAGAAAGGAACAGACAATATACAGTAACAGTCACCTTACAGGCAATACAATGGCACTAAATTCATATCTCTCAATAGTTACCCTGAATGTTAGTGGGCTAAATGCCCCAATCAAAAGACACAGGGTATCAGAATGGATTAAAAAAAAGAATCGATGTGTTGCCTACAAGAAACTCATTTTAGACCCAAGACACCTCCAGATTTAAAGTGAGGGGGTGGAAAACAATTTACCAAGCTAACAGACATCAGAAGAAGGCTGGGGTGGCAATCCTTATATCAGATCAATTAGATTTTAAGCCAAAGACTATAATAAGAGATGAGGAAGGACACTATATCATATTCAAAGGGTCTGTACAACAAGAAGATCTAACAATTTTAAATATCTATGCCCCTAACATGGGAGCAGCCAACTATATAAACCAGTTAATAACAAAATCAAAGAAACACATCAATAATAATACAATAATAGTAGGGGACTTTAACACTACCCTCACTGAAATGGACAGATCATCCAAGCAAAAGATCAACAAGGAAATTAAGGCCTTAAATGGCACACTGGACCAGATGGACATCACAGATATATTCAGAACATTTCATCCCAAAGCAACAGAATACACATCCTTCTCTAGTGCACATGGAGCATTCTCCAGAATAGATCACACCCTGGGTCACAAATCAGGTCTCAACAAGAATCAAAAGATTGGGATCATTCTCTGCATATTTTCAGACCACAATGCTCTGAAGCTAGAACTCAATCACAAGAGGAAATTTGGAAAGAACCCAAGTACATGGAGACTAAACAGCATGCTTATAAAGGATGAAAGGGTCAACCAAGAAATTAAAGAAGAATTGAAGAAATTCATGGAAACAAATAATAAAAACACAAAGTTCAAAATCTGTGGGACACAACAAAGGCAGTCCTGTGAGGAAAATATATAGTGGTATAAGCCTTTCTCAAGAAACAAGGAAGGTCTCAAATACACAACCTAACCCTACACCTAAAGGAGCTACAGAAAGAACAACAAAGAAAGCCTCAACTCAGCAGGAGAAGAGAAATCATAAAGATCAGAGCAGAAATCAATGAAATAGAAACCAAAACCAAACAAAAAAAAAAACAACAAAAAACCAAAACAATAGAAAAAATCAATGAAACTAGGAGCTGGTTCATTGAAAGAATTAATAAGATTGATAAACCCCTTATCAAAAAGAAAAGAGAAAGGACCCAAATAAATAAAATTATGAATGAAAGAGGAGAGATCACAACCAACACCAAAGAAATACAATTATAAGAACATATTATGAACAACTCTATGACAACAAATTTGGCAATCTGGAAGAAATGGATGCATTTATAGAGACATATAAAGTACCACAACTAAACCAGGAAGAAATAGAAAACCTGAACATACCTATAACCAGTGTGGAGATTGAAACAGTCACCAAAAATCTCCAAACAAACAAAAGCCCAGGGCTAGACGGTTTCCAAGGGGAATTCTACCAAACATTTAAAGAAGAACTATTACCTATTCTCCTGAAACTGTTCCAAAAAATAGAAATGGAAGGAAAACTTCCAAACTCATTCTATGAGGCCAGCATCACCCTGATCCCAAAACCAGACAAGGATCCCATCAAAAAAGAGAGCTATAGACCAATATCCTTGATGAACACAGATGCGAAAATTCTCACCAAAATACTAGCCAATAGGATTCAACAGTACATTAAAAGGATTACTCACCACGACCAAGTGGGATTTATTCCAGGGCTGCAAGGTTGGTTCAACATCCGCAAATCAGTCAATGTGATACAACACATCAATAAAAGAAAGAACAAGAACCATATGATACTCTCAATAGATGCTGAAAAAGCATTTGACAAAGTAAAACATCCCTTCCTGATCAAAACTCTTCAAAGTGTAGGGACAGAGAACACATATCTCAATATTATCAAAGCCATCTATGAAAAACTCACCTCAAATATCATTCTCAATGGACAAAAACTGAAAGCTTTTCCACTAAGGTCAGGAACATGGCAGGGACGTCCATTATCACCACTGCTATTCAACAAAGTATTAGAAGTCCTAGCCTCAGCAATCAGACAGCAAAAAGAAATTAAAGGCATCCAAATTGGAAAAGAAGAAGTCAAACTATCACTCTTTGCAGATGATATGATACTATATGTGGAAAACGCAAAGGCTCCACTCTAAAACTGCTAGAACTTATACAGGAATTCAGTAAAGTGTCAGGATATAAAATCAATGCACAAAAATCAGTTGCATTTGTCTACAACAACAACAAGACAGAAGAAAGAGAAATTAAGGATGCAATACCATTTACATTTGCACCCCAAACCATAAGACACTTAGGAATAAACCTAACCAAAGAGGCAAAGAATCTATACTTAGAAAACTATAAAGTACTCATGAAAGAAATTGAGGAAGACACAAGGAAATGGAAAAATGTTCCAGGCTCCTGGATTGGAAGAATAAATATTGTGAAAATGTCTATGCTACCTAAAGCAATCTACACATTTAATGCAATCCCTATCAAAATCCCACCCAGTTTTCTCAAAGAAATGGAACAAATAATCCTAAAATTTATATGGAACCAGAAAAGACCTCGAATAGCCAAAGGAATATTGAAAAAGAAAGCCAAAGTTGGTGACATCACAATTCCGGACTTTAAGCTTTCTTACAAAGCTGTCATCATCAAGACAGTATGGTACTGGCACAAAAACAGACACATAGATCAATGGAACAGAAATAGAGAGCCCAGAAATAGACCCTCAACTCTATCAACTAATAGAGTTAACTAATAGAGTCAACTAATAGAGTTAACTAATAGAGTCAACTAATCTTCAATGAAGCAGCAAAGAATGTCCAATGGAAAAAAGACAGTCTGTTCAACAAATGGTATTGGGAAAATTGGACAGCAACATGCAGAAAAATAAAATTGGACCATTTCCTTACACCACACACCAAAATAGACTCAAAATGGATGAAGGACCTCAATGTGAGACAGTAATCCATCAATATCCTTGAGGAGAACACAGGCAGCAACCTCTTTGACCTCAGCCACAGCAACTTCTTCCTGGGCACATCGCCAAAGGCAAGGGAAGCAAGGGTAAAAATGATCTATTGGGATTTCATCAAGATCAAAAGCTTTTGCACAGCAAAGGAAACAGTTAACAAAACCGAAAGACAACTAGCAGAATGGGAGAAGATATTTGCAAATGACATATCAGATAAAGGTCTACTATCCAAAATCTATAAAGAACTTAGCAAACTCAACACCCAACAAACAAATAATCCAATCAAGAAGTGGGCAGAGGACATGAACAGACATTTCTGCAAAGAAGACATCCAGATGGCCAACAGACACATGAAAAAGTGCTCCACATCCCTCAGCATCAAGGAAATACAAATCAAAACCACTATGAGATACCACCTCACACCAGTCAGAATGGCTAAAATTAACAAGTCAGGAAATGATAGATGCTGGTGAGGATGCAGAGAAAGGCAAACCCTCCTACATTGTTGGTGGGAATGCAAGCTGGTGCAACCACTCTGGAAAACAGCATGGAAGTTCCTCAAAAAGTTGAAAATAAAGCTACCCTATGACCCACTAATTGCACTACTGGGTATTTACCCTAAAGATACAAACGTAGTGATCCGAAGGGGCACGTGCACTCAAATATTTATAGCAGCAATGTCGACAATAGCCAAACTATGGATAGAACCTAGATGTCCATCAACAGATAAATGGATAAAGAAGAAGTGGTATATATACACAATGGAATACTATGTAGCCATCAAAGGAAATGAAATCTTGCCATTTGCAATGACGTGGATGGAACTAGAGGGTATTACACTGAGCGAAATAAGTCAATCAGAGAAAGACATCTATTATATGATTTCCCTGATATGAGGAGGTGGAGATGCAATGTGGTATGTTTGGGGGGTAGGAAAAGAATAAATGAAGCAAGATGGGATCAGGAGGGAGACAAACCATAAATGACTCTTAATCTCACAAAACAAACTGAGGGTTGCTGGGGGGAGGAGGGTTGGGAGAGAGGGGTGGGTTTATGGACATTGGGGAGGGTATGTGCTATGGTGAGTGCTGTCAAGTGTGTAAACCTGGCGATTCACAGACCTGTACCCTTGGGGATAAAAATACATTATATGTTTATAAAAAAAAATGGTAAATTAAAAAAAAAAATCTCCTCAGCTAAATTTCCAAAGTCATCACTCACAGGTTCTGTGTTCTACAAAACACTAGACATAATTCACTCAAGTTCTTTGCCACCTATAACATGGATCAGCTTTTCCTTCAATGTCTAATAACATGTTCCTTATTTCCATCTGAAACTTTATCAGAAGTACTTCTAACATCATATCCCCGCCAAAAATCTCTCCAACACAATCTAGACTTTCTCTAATGGGCACCTCAAAGCTCTAAACAGCCTCTATTCATTACCCAGTTCTGATGACTTTTTCACACTATTAGGTTTTTGTTACAGCAACATCCCACTAATTGGTACCAAAATCTGTACTGGTTTGCTAGGGCTGCAATAATAAAGTACCACAGATCAGGTGGCTTAGCAACATTTTGTTTTCTTACAGTTGTAGAAGCTGGAAGTTCAAGATCAAGGTGCTGGCCGAGTTAGATTCTTCTGAGGACTTTCTCCTTGGCTTGTAGATGGCTAACTTCTCACTGTGTCTTCACTTTGTCTTCCATGCTTGAACATCCCTGGCATCTTCCCAGCTGTGTGAGTAATAAATCTTTCTTCGTCCAAACCAATTAGTCCCCTGGATTTTGACATAAAATCTCACCTTGTGCAGGAGGTTCTCCACATCAAAATGGAGTTGCTATAATACATTCAATCACCAATCCCTGACCATTCTACTTCACAGTTATCTCTCCAAAGCTTATCCTTTTTTCCCCCCTAAGATAATTTGTACATCCTAAGCCAACATCTGCTCACTTCTGGAGCATGACATAACACTGCAGTCACTTTTGTATTCCTTTATCAGTTCTCCTATAGAAACCAGATCAAATTATCTAAATTCAAATGCAAAGCATCTTTCCTGTTCCTCAGAGACTTGGAATTCAGGAGAACCCTTTATAGACCTTCTTATTTAGACAGTTTCTGCCCCTCAGACTCATATATCATGTGATTCTTGATTACCTATTCCCCAGCCATACTTGACATCTTTCTGTTCCTTATATAGGTCAAAACTTCCTTTAGTTTTAATCGTTTCACTTTCTGTGGTTGTTATATTTGTAATAACATTATCTGTCCTTTAATTAAAAGAAAGCCTCTGGAGTATCTTTGATTCTTTTCTTTCACTCATCTTCATATACCTGTTCTATAAAGTGGTGAAGCTGGATTTTCTGGAACAGTTCTAATTTATGCTTCCCCCCTCCCCAGCTTAATTATTATTATTGTTATCCCCTTTGAACTCATGAAATAACCTGCTTTGGATTAATGAATTATAGTGGACAATCTATTGCTCTCTTTATCTCTCTTCATGTCTGTTTGTTTGCTTGTTTAAATAATCTGAATTCAGAACAAGAATTTTGTTTAGCTTCATATTTCATCTTTCCAACACCCAGCAAATTTACCAAGTTACAGTGAAATACATGATCTTAACATAAGTATGAGTCACGGATTAGCTATCATTAAATTATTATCAACTGCACCCTTTTACATAGATCTCAGAGGAGAAACCTAGACAACTATGCCCTAACTTTTTTCCCATTATGTTTTGGATTAGTCTACCAATGAGAGGCACTCATGTAAGACTGGAAAGAAAATCAGTATTATTCTCAAGCACAGTTGTTAACAGGTATATAGGCTGAGCTTCAGGCTCCTGCGAAATTCCTGAGACTTGCTGTGGCTTACATATGAACTCCTGTGAACCAAATATCTTCTAGAACCTATTTCTATGACCTCTATTCCCCTCTTCCATTGGTTGTGAAAACCTATGACTTTTTGTATTAAAACCCATCCCACTTGGAATTATAGAGGGGTTTCTGTTATTTTTACTGAAAACTGACTTACACATCTCCTTTCAAATAAAATAAGCTTACATTTTAAATTGAATTTTAGTGTTTCATTTATTGAAAAATTTTAAATTGCAAATTATTTCATATTAAGAAATAATAAAATATCAAAAAAGAAAATTCCCTCTAAAGTCTCATAATATTAATGTGGTATTCCAAATGATGTTAAGTAAGTACATGCAAGTTATTTAGTGATTTCTGTGTATCTCCTCTGTACCATTTATCAATACTCAAAATTAGGCACTTTTTAAAATTGTGTCCTAAGTTCTGAGATCTGATCATGTATGACACATTATCTGAAAAATTACAGAAAAAGGAATTGCCTGTCATGATTATATAACTGTAAATATTTATGTCCATTTAACAAAACAGATAGACTCCATTTTTCACTATATTGCAGCTCTGGAAATTGCATCAAATGTACAGAACATTTTATTTTCTATGAACAAATGATACATTTGCAAGATAAATTCCTAGCTTATGACAATTTAAGTAAATTCCAGCTCTGGCTAATAACATGTTATAATGACAGAGATATAAACACCATAAACCTCAACCATAAAATAATATATAACTGTGTAATAGGCTCCTAAAAAAGAGAAAATATATCCACTATACCAAAGGGCCATGGAAAAAAGCATATACCATATGAAGACTATAATTCAATTTTATTATGATCTTGATATTTATAAAAAAAAATAGTATATGCTTATTTTGTTCATTTCAACTATTAAATTAAATGCAAACTTGTATGTCTTATTTAGCTTGAATAGAACTTGAAATAAATGATTTAAGGCTGATTTGAATGGCCTAGATTTCTCTTTAAAAATCTGATGGTTTGAGCGCCTGGGTGGCTCAGTGGGTTAAGCCACTGTCTTCGGCTCAGGTCATGATCTCAGGATCCTGGGATCAAGTCCCGCATCGGGCTCTCTGCTCAGCAGGGAGCCTGCTTCCCTCTCTCTCTCTCTCTGCCTGCCTCTCCGTCTACTTATGATCTCTCTCTGTCAAATAAATAAATAAAATCTTTAAAAAAAAAAATTTGATGGTTTGAGTCTGAATATATGCCTTATTTTACTCAAAAGGGTACTAGGGATCTAAGAACTTCTCCCAGAGTTTCAACCATTCTTTATAAAGCACTTACTGTGACATCAAACAATTTGAAAACCTCACTAAGAGTTTAATTTTAATTAAAGGTATAAATTCTTATATATTATCTCATTGTTCATTATATACTACCTCTCCCCTGCAACAGACAGACACCCTTCATAGCCATGTAAATTCAGCACTATCACAAATTGAAATAATTAAATGTTCTGAGTGTAGTTATAGCTCTAGCTCTAGTTATATCTACAATGATCAGAATCATATTTAATGAACAAATATAATTTACTATAACCCACTGATTACAAAATACTTTTAAGGGGCGCCTGGGTGGCTCAGTGGGTTAAGCCGCTGCCTTCGGCTCAGGTCATGATCTCAGGGTCCTGGGATCGAGTCCCACATCGGGCTCTCTGCTCAGCAGGGGGCCTGCTTCCCTTCCTCTCTCTCTGTGATCTCTTCCCTTCCTCTCTCCTACTGTGATCTCTCTCTGTCAAATAAATAAATAAAATATTTTAAAAAAATACTTTTAATACCATGGAATTTGCAGACCACCTTCATTACTTTGATTCTATCATGGTTAAAGGACCAACATTAATGAATATCTTTTCTAGACATTCCAAAGCCACCTAATAAATGTAAATAAGCAACAGTGGAAAATGTCAAGACTGGCACTATTTCACAGCCCTGTAGACATAATGCACCTAGGGTTAGAAAGTAAAGGTAGAAACCCATGGTTAATAACTGAAGGTTGGAATCTTGTGTCATAGACAAAGGATGGTCTCAAGAAAAGAATCTCCTACATGACTAGTACCTCTATATCCTGTTTGATCTACTTCTTCATTGTCTTTAATTTTACCATGAGAAATACACATGACTTTATCTGGATGATCATTTTTCATAAAGTAAAGGGTTTAGTTTTGGGGTTTTTTTTATTTATTTATGAATGAGTTGCATTCATGTTGATAAGCAACAGAAAAGCCATGAAGCTGAACACACTGCACATTTAGAAATGTCTTTCTTTAGCTAAGAGGATACATTTCACATTAGCACGGACCATTAAAACTCAGGAAACTGACAAATTAATAACAAATGTTAATTTCACAAATCCTAAGGGCTTATTATATCTGAAAATATGCTTTGTCCTCAGAACATCTGTGTTCATCATCCTGTCCACCTCCGACTGCTTCTTTTTCTATTCACAGATGTAGTGGTAGATGCTCAATTTATGTGTGTTCCATTCTCAATGTTTTATTTTGTTTTTTTCTTTTTTCAATCTACTTTACATGACCTGGCTGGTTTCTGACTTGAGTCAATATTTTCCAATGCTGGTATTATGTCATATTCATTTATTCCTTCAATTTTTATCTGTCAGGACTTTGTCAGGTTTCATTAAGTGTACACACAGTTCTGTGCCCTACTGTACCTCTTCCCATCAGTGTATCTCGTGTGTCCCAGGGAAACCTGACTTCTGTAGGAGTGCTCAGGACCTTGTAACTGCGTCTTCCATCTTTGTCTGGTCCTAACATACATTTTATATTCCTGATAGATTCAGAACTTTTTGAGTTCAAAAAGGAAACCAGGACGCCTGAGTGGCTCAGTCAGTTAAGCATCTGCCTTTGGTTCAGGTCATGATCCCAGGGTCCTGGGATCTAGTCCCACACTGGACTCCTTGCTCACTGGGGAGCCTGCTTCTCCCTCTGCCTGCAGCTCTCCCTGTTTCTCTTCTCTCTCTCTTTCTCTCTCTGGCAAATAAATAGAACAAAATCTTAATAACAAATAAACAAAAACTAACAAACAAATCACTGGTTGTTCTTAAACAAGTACTGTGTGTTAGGCACTGAGGATCCAGCAGTAAAACAGCCCCAGCTATTAAGATATTTATAATCAAATGGAAGAGATAGGACAAATTAACAAGGAAAAACACTTTTACTTGATACATTTAGAGATACATATTACTTCACACTGTTATTGGACACTTGGAGGACCAACTACTACAGTCTTAGGGTATCTGGAATGCTTCTAATTACTATTACAGCATATATCAAAGATGAAATATCACCATCAACATATAGATAAAATTGGACTAAAATGTTACTTATGAATTCTACCTGTATCTGTAAATCCATAAAATAAGTTCAAGAAAAATAATTTGCTATATAGATAAAAGGATTAATATTTAAGGTAACAAGGCCCACCTTCTTCAGCCCAGGTCTTTCTCTTACCAGTATAACTTACCTCTTCTATGACACATGAACTCAAGCAAATAAAATAGAGGTCCCTATATTCAGCAGGGTCCCAAAGTCCTAGATCATCCCAACCATTCCAAGAGGGAGTAACCTTAACCTTCAAGAATAACCTTCTAGAAACAATGCTTCACATCTTTGAGATTCATGTTCAGACTCAGATTGGACAACTGATTGGACAAGTGGTTGTTCTCGTCATAAAGAAGGGTACTGATGGATAGCACACTGATGCAAACCATGGCTGCAGCCAGACCCTAAGGGTGACACATGCAGCAAGCAGGTAATCTTGCATTTCTAAACAAGATAATGTTTACATTCAAAAGCAACAATAATATGTTAAGGAGGTTACTGTTCACATAGTTCCTCTGCCATCCTTACAACATTCCTGAAAGTCCAGAGGATACTTACTCTGGATGGTTAAAGAAATTGCCCAGCTCAGACAACTTGTAAAGGCAGAACTTCCTGGCAGCAGGCCCTGGGTTCTTCTCACACCCCTACAGTACTTTCTGCCTCAAGGCCTCTGATGGTAAGAAGCAAAAAATATGCTTCATGGTGACATTAAAGTTGAGGAAGGAGCCAGCACAGCACTATGCCTTGAAAGAGATCAGAATTCCATTTCTGAATAAAACCATCTAATTGCCATTTCTAATATAAGCCAATGAGTCTCATTGACTCATTCCCAAATTTTAGAAAAAATTGAATAAACCATGAGCCAGAACAAGTGAGAAAATAAGCAAAAGTGCAGAGGAGTGTGGAAATTTCATTTTTAACAATAGCTTTTTCAGAAATGGAAAACCAGACAAAGCAGTAATCCCTCAGAGGCTTGTTTGGATTCCATTTCAAACACAAAAACAAAAAATTATAAGAAAAGTATGTGTTGGCCTGTTACAAATTATCTACATCCACAGAGATAAAAAGAGCACCCAAACACAACTATTCAGAAAGGCCCTGAGCAGGAACTCAGAAACTCACTGAGCAGATAGCTCCATCACTGAGACCCTATGTATTGAAGAAATTGGTATTTGGTAGAAAAGAAATGGGTTTTACCCAAGTGCTCCTTCCCTGAATTCAACTATTATAAGGAAATGGGTATTGTGTTATATATCTACAGAGCCATTGGACAGATTTTTTTTTTAATCTAGTTATTTCAATCTCTACGATAAGAACATGTTGCTTAGGGGGAAAAACAAACCTGTTCTCTGAGAGCTTTGATGGTTTTTTGAGTTTCCACTGCAAAATTGCTGAAATCTTGGGCAAACTCTGCTTTTGGCAGAAATGTCACATGTCTACCATCTTCATCAATGTACAAATGATCTTGCTGCCTGTTTATAATAGAAGAAAAATAATGCTGAAAAATAGAAGTCAGATGGTAAAAAAAAAAGATCAACAAATATTCCTCAGGCATTAGAGTGTACAGGGCATTGTGACTTGCTTTGCGTGACTAGAATTAGAAATTAAAATTAAATGACATATAAGAAGATAATCCAGAGAGTTACATCTGTTCCACATAGTTTACTCAAAATGATAAGGAAGTATTTCTTAGGAAATAAAGGGAATGCCATGTAGTATTACATATCTATTTGACATATTATTTAGATCTCAAATTATGTCTTTTGCTAAAAATTGTTCATTTCACTTCACAGTGAAAGAGCAGTGACAAATTAAATATTATATATGATACAGCACCCAGGTGGGAACGTTCCTTGTTCTATTATAAATTCATGGCAAGAACTAAATTAAGATAAAAATACTAGTCTGACAAAAATCTAATCTTAAAGCAGATGCAAAATAGCACAGTATTGTCAATAATAAAAGGAAATAAAAAGTCTTGGGCTGAATTCAAAATATGATTTCTAGAGCTTAACTGAAGTTCTCAGAAGACAGAGGTAAATAATGAGTTTGGGAAATTGAAATGAAAGTTCCATACATCTATGATTATAATATATTGTTAAAAACATTTTATATAGATTTGATTTAGTTGACATGCTATTCATGTCCAAGTTTTTCCTTTTTTCCCAGATTGTGTTTAAAGTTCTTCCTTGTGAAAAAACCATTGTAACTTTCAAAATTGTTCTGCTTTGTTCTGCTCAATATGTCTTCTACTGTTCAGTAAGAAAATGGCTTGCCAGACACAGTAGATCCTACGAGCTTATAAAATAATTCCTAATCCAAAGACATGTTACAGAGCTTACATCAGAGAGGGAATTTAGGAAAAGGTAGCACTGAAAAAGAAAAGAAGTTACCAATGCCAATTGCTCAGTCACTAGATCAACTCTATGTCCCATGAGACGCTGTGAATTAGAGGCACCATGAATCACCACAAACCAGCTTTTACTATGTTCAAATCAATTCAAGTGTACAAGTATTGATGTGGATGATACTAGTAACCACAGATAATTTTAATAAAGATTATTTAATGCTTTTGTTTTCATGCTGCTCTCTCCTATAAATCATCAGTGTCAAATCAAAGGAGATTTAACTGCAAGGAAGTCTGGATGATTGTATAAAGTTATAACCAAGATTTAAAGTACTGAGTATAGGAATGTAAGGAGTGGCTGATACCGGCAAGACCAGATTATACAATGAGATGGTGTTCACAATTGAACAAGTGTGTGTTGGGTGTTGGTTATGTAACAGGCATTACGCTAAGATACATGTGAGGGTCCTTTTCAGTAAGTAGACTGCTAACATTCTCTCAGAAAAGACTGATTGATGAACAAGCAGGAAATACAACATTTGTATGAGGAAGACAATAAGAAGGTAATGACTCCTGCCTGGGGTGGGGGTGGGAGGGTGCAATGAGTCAGGGAAGCTAAATAAAGCAGACCATAGTTCTTCATTCACTTCAGGGACCATACATTTCTGATTGCTTTGCCCTAGAGGCCACATCACCTCACTCAATGCACCCAGCAGTGCCAAGAGACACTTGAAGCAGCCTTGTCTTTCAGATGAGAATACTGTGACTTAGTTGTTAATATGTCCACATGATATAGTTAGTAAATTGCACAGCTGAATGCAAATCAGGATTTTTAAAAAACAAAATTTAAAAGTCCTTTCTTAACCACTACACAGACATTTTAGTCTGATCATATTTGTGTTTTAGACAGTGTGGAAAAAGAGAAGAGAGACAAGGATACCAGCTAGGGAGATTATTGGGGGTAGCCAGTGGGAAGGAGGGAGAAGAACGGAAGACAAAGATGGACAGGATGGATATTTCTACATTGTAAATTCTTAATAAAAACACGAAACTCAGCATAGAGTTTGTAAGAAAAAAATAATACTTATCAAGTTAAACTGATGTTAACTCATGAATAGTATATTGAAAAATGGATCAATTTTTGACCAAAAGACAGTAAATGCAAGAAAGATGAATGTGCAGAGAAAAGTGAAAGTAAAATCATAGCCTGAGTGATCTGCACACACTGAGTGAGAGGATTTGGCCTTTTTTGGTCTAAACAAGTCTTGAGTACAACAAAACTACCTACAAAGGATTACTGAAGCAGGTATAGTTAGAAGACAAAACAAAGCTGGTATTATCTTTTTATTATCATATCAATAATAAATGGAATTCTGGATTGTGAGGCTCATGTTTGAGTAAAATTTGATGAGGTTGGCAGGAGACTAAAACTGAAATTAACCAGTCTGTAGCTGAGTGACTAACGCTACAGGTAAGCAGAATGTCCATAAGGTCACCACAATCTTAAAGAGTTCAAATAGTACTATACGTTAATTATTACCTCAAAACAAGTGAAATGAATGTTTTTGGAAGGACAGGATATGACTGTAGAGCATCGCAGAAGGCAGGTAGTGGGTATTTTGTCCATGCCACATACCTTTGGATTTGACTGGAAGAGTCAGATCTCTATTAGCATCTTATAAGTAAAAGAGAAATTGCCTATAAATGTGTCACCCAACATCTATTTCCAATTTCACTCTGGTAAAACATTTCACATAGTAGAGTGGATTACAAACCAAATGAAATGGTAAATTAACTAAGGGCCCTGTGACTATTTTCTGCCACTTGAATTACTTAAAAATGGTTCTGACTAGAGCTATGGCTCCTGGCCAAGTCTACCTTACAGGAAGGAGCTCCAGTAACACATGGAACAGATTTAGTTTCCTTAGTCTAGAATTTAAGGCTTTTCTCTCCCTACCTCAATCTTCTTTTATAGAATATTCTTCCAGGATGCTCTTCATCCCTAAGTATCGAACACATCAGGTTGTTTAGACATGTCAAGCCTTACCACTCTCCAAACATACCTAACTTTTCTCTGCCCCCATGATTTTGCTCACTGTTTTTCCAGACTAGAAGCCCTAAATCTTCATCAAAATCTTAGTCTTTTTCTCAACATCTCACCTCTGCATAAGCTAAAAGCCCAAAAGAATTATCTATACCTTGTTCTGAACTACACAACATCCTAATTGGATTTCACATCAGTATTATATGAACACTTCTGTACAGAGAGTTAATATTTACATAGCATTTAAAAGAATGTGTGGCATATAGTGAGCACTATAACAGCATTTGCTATCCTGTCTTTTGTGGAACACCTATAATACTACATCCCACATCACCATTAGGTGCCTTACATATACATATATACATTACTAATATAATAATTGCACAAGGTGGGTATGATTATGTCCACTTTGCAGCTGAGGAAACTGAGACTGAAATTTTACATAACCTGCGTCCATGAAGTAGTGGAAACAGGGTGTGAACCTGTGCCAGAGCCTGAAGCCTTCACCCATCTCCCTTATCATATGACCCACTTTCTCTCCTAGACTATAAATCTTACAAGGCCATGTCTTGTTCACTTCTACATACATCACAAATTCTCAGTTGTGACTGAGAGCAGGAACTCCAAAAATATATTTTGAATTTGACTGAATGATAATGCTTAGGAGCCTGCTGTGAACGCCAAGTTACTAGCATGTGGTAACAAAGTGTTTTCAATAGTATCCCTCCTATGGGGCTGTGAATTACAACATTTTTATTTTTGTTTTGGTAATTTAATTATACAAGCAACTACTGAATATTTACTCAGTGAAAAGAAGCTACTGTATATACCCATGCTCAAGTCATTGTTTCTCTTTTCAGAAACTTCCAAGACAATTGTGTGGAGGAACTTTGTAAAGAAGTAACTACATATGAAGCTTGTATATAAGTGTCACAGGAGAAGTCCTAACAGATTTCAAAGGAGTAAGATTGACATTTCTCAATTTTCTAAGGGTTCAAAAATATCCCATTTTGGTCCCAAATGAAACTTACCTTGCTATACACTATATATGAATTAAAATCAACTTAACTTGATAAATGTTATTACTTTCATTACAAACAATATGCTGAGTTTCCTATTTTTGAAAAGAATTTTTAAAACAGCAATATCCATAATGTGATTTAAGGAATCATAAATAACATTTATTATGTGCAATTTTCTATACTTTATTGAGAACTATTTATTACTGAGCATGCCCTGGACATGATGTTCCAGAGTGAAAAGGAACCCATGTTTATCACATAGCTTATTTGCTCATCATTGTATAATTTATCCTACATGTAAATGAGTCAGCCATGGTTTCTATAAAAACCCTCAAACTGCATATTTGAAATAAATCTATGATAAATAGCCCAAAGAAATTAAATATTTCTGTACATACCTACTGAGTAGATCACTTAAGTCCTTATCTTTCTCATCAGGATAGCTGTACTGAGCAGAACGTTTCTTTCGAGATTCTTGTGTAAATGCTCTGAACTGTCCTCTACTCCTACAGTCTGTGGGGGAAAAGTATCCACATGAGCATTGTGTGAGATTGCCATCATCCTCCTATCTAGAGTATCTCTTTAATTGAGAAGGAAAATGGATAGCTGCTTGGTCAATTCAATTACAGGTTTCTGATTTTGCATATGATTCCATCTCTGTTTTTACCAAAGCAGGTGAAATACCAAGACAATTTACAAAATCTGTGGAGGCTCCACAGGGAAAGCAAGCTGAATCTGAGCAAGGACACTGATCACAGGGTACATTATTTTCACTTAGAGGACTTGACAATGGGAAAGAAACAAAAACGTGGTAGACAGAATGTTTACGGGACAATATGCATATAGTTAACACTATTGTGCTGTACACTTAAAATGGTTTGCATAGTAAACCATGGTGGTGGTGTTTTTCACCACAATAAAAACACATGAGAATGGTCTGAAATTTTTTATATAAATATGAAACAACAATAAAAACAAATGTTCTTTAAATTTCATCTGAAAAAAGTTGGATTGGAAACCAGGTATATTGAGAAGAAGAAACACAATGATGTAGAACCTACCTTTCCAAATAGTAAAACTACTACATATAAAGCTTAAAAAAAAAAAGGGAAGAATTTTTAATGCTGGAGGGAAAAACAGATTGAAATGGAACGTGATAACCATCCCAGAGGTTTTCACTACGCACTTGAATCTAAGAGGTTACACTGGGCAGCATAAATTAGAGGAAAACAAGGGATTATTCTATAGCATTTTGTATTGGGCAATAGCAACTTATTTCTCAAGAAGGGGAAGTAATGACAACTTACACAATCACCTTAGCATATGTAAGTTAAAATCAAGAGGAATATGTTCCATGATAAAATGTTAAGCGAAGCTGAGGATAAAATTTAAGTTGATATTTTCAATAACAAAATAAGCTACAAATGCTATAAAATTAGACACAAAAGAAAAATAAAACTTTGTTATTCTATATGAGCTTACCAATATTAAAACAAATAGAAAATAAATGACATGTTAAAATGGTAACAGTGATGTGTCTAACATTGTTATAGTTATTTCTTTTTTCTTACTCTACCTCTATCCTTTGTTTTGTCCCGGTTTTCAATAAGAAATAGTCATGATTTAAACAATTTAAAACAGTAAATGTAAGTAAGCAGAAAGAAATGGGTTATTCCGAAGTCTGATTCACTTCAGTAGGCTGAGGCCCGGGACAGGTGGGAAACTTTGGACAATCAAGGAGGAACATGAAAGTAAAGAATTCTTCCCAGGGACAGAGAAGTCCTCAGGAAGGGAGGTAAAACTGGGGCAATGACGAACTACCTCATTGGGCAAGATCTGCCCATGAACTCATGGGAAATACACGCTGCTGAAAATGTTGCAGTTGTAACTTCTGAAAATGTATTTTTGAGACATTATAGATAAAGTTATGTAGTATACTAACAGACCTATACATGCCTACTTTTACACAATTACTTATCAATAATCAATAATCCATAAGTATTTGCAGATCTGGGTGAGAAAAAATAGAAATGAAAACAAAAAGAAAAAAACTAACACATATGGGTTTCACTCCTGTAATAAAACTTAATTTTTAATTATTTTTTAAATTATTTTAATTTTTCTATTTCTGAAGAGTATATAATTTGTGTCAATAAATATATGGAACTTCCTAAACTAAGTTATTAGACTAAGCAGTGTAGGGAAAATAAAAAATGAGTAAGGCATGGTTCTTGGTTTTAAAGAGTTTGTAAGTGGAAAAATACAGCATTTCCAGTTAAGCCAGATATTATACCTTTTAATCCTCATATAAAAAGGAAAGAATATAGAGAAAGGGGGCTGCAGGTCAACTCACATTATCTATTGTCTTTATTCTTTTAGGAAGATAGAACTTTAGAATTTATTTTAAAGTGCCAATAGAATATGCAAGGTCATATACATAAATCCCAAAAGCAAAGAGTTAGTTGTATTTGTAATGTAACAGGTATATATTGATGCACATATGGGAGCAGAAACACAGAGAATCACTCCCCCACACCCTAGTTCCACCAGAGAATGAACACTGAGAGTGAGGTGAACAACTCACTAGAGTTGCAATGACCAGGCATCTCTTTTAATGTGACAGGTTTTTTTATTCCTGACATCTTTTTTTTTTTTAATTCAACTTGGTATTTATCCCTAGTTATTGCTGAAGAGGTAAAGCATATTTGATTACTGAATGTTTGGCTCTTAAGCAAACAACATCTGAATTGAAACAGTATGTTAATTTGATAGATGCTTTGGTTTTATACCTATGCATATATATCTTTTATAAATATGTATTTACACTTGTTCAAACTCTGTTCTTAGGCCTAACATCAATTATTAATTTGAAACTTTATAATACCATGTGATGGGTATTATTATCCCTAGTGTTACCTTGAGGAAACTAAAAGAGGTTACATTACCTTCTCCAAGGTACTACAGCTTTTTATGGAAGAGCCAGGATTTGAATCCAGATATATTGTCTCAAAAGCCCAACCTCTTAACTGCTACACTACAGCAAGGAATGAGAAAAATAGAAATAATAAGATCAAAACTCCTGAATATGGGGTTTGTGCAACTTTGGAATAATGGTACCAGTATTTGTTAACTGGATGAATGAATGAGTGGAAGGATGGATGGATGGATGGATGGATGGATGGATGGATGGATCTAGAGTGGAAGATAAAAGGAGATTACTTGAATTCATATTGGCTCAAAAATACTGTCAAATTTCTGGTCTATATATGACTTAGTGGAGGCACGTTAATACAGCAGATACTACTTCAAGATGCCATTGAAAAAATAAAATTAAATTTAAAAAAAATTGTTCCCTGGGGTGGGGGAAAGAAAAAAGAAGACACCATTAAGAGATGTGGATGTAGATAAAGCTAATATGGCTCATTTTCAAGAAGTATAATGCAATGTGTGTATGCATGAATACATATAACTTCCCATTCAGCCAGTACAGCCTAAATTGGCCCCCCAACCCATCCCTCAGCCTTTGTACTATGAATGAAGCCCTAGATCTTTACTGTGTCAAACGAAATCCTTCCCTGTGCACACATTCTTCTGTCTTCAGCCTCATTTCTCTCTAATGCACCACTCATGGCTAATCATCCAGCTCCAACTTCATTCGGTCTCTCTCACCTGAGTAATAAACACCACAGGTGTCATGTCACCATCTCTAAGAAGCCTTTCTTCAACTGCGGACCAGGTCAGAAGGAAATTCATTACATTCTCTCAGCACTCTGTACCTCTGTCTACTATTCTTCACTGGCTAAGGAGAGAGCAGCGAGGAGGGCTCTGTCTTACCTACCAGTTGATCCCCATCCCATAGTATAGCACCTGCACATGATCCACACAAATAAATATTTTAATGAACGAGTGAATGAAATCAAACAGGCCAAATCATTATTTTAAAATATCCAGTTCTTTGTTATTTTCTGTGTTTAAGAGTGTGATTGCAGGGTTCAATCTAGGTTATACCATGCTTTCCACATTTGAAATATATTACTTTGGATAAACTACTTAAACTTATTGACTCCACTTTCTCATCTCTTCATGAGGATGATAACACAATTTATCTCATGGAGTTGGTGAGAGAATTAAATGAGTTAAGGGAAGTAAAACATTCTGAAAGAATGTCATATACAGATTAAGCTTCAACATCGCTTTTATTTCTGGAAAAAACTTTAGAGAATAAGATGACTGACTTATTTAGTTCATAAGCAACTTTCGCATAATGTCAAAGTTATAAATGCTTTTGTTCATAGAACTAACGTTCAAAAAATATTGTTGAATGAATTAAAATTTAAGGTAATGTGTTTGTAGACAGTTTTTCAAGGCAATTCCAAATGAGCTTAAAAAACATTTCCCTGAAAATAATTGGTATAAACACTTCAGGATTTTTTTACATTTACATTTCTTTATAGTGAAAAATAGCACAGAACAATTTGCAGAACTTGCATAAAAGCAACAACTTGCTATTTAAAGGTATTGTCAAATTAAACTAGTAGAAACGTGATGTCAGTCTGTTTGGCAGTGAGTACTGAAAAAAAGAAAGCTTATTTCAATGGGTATGTAGATTGCAGTCATGTCCCGTGACTCATATCTAAACATAGACCCCATCTGGTCTGGCCTAGAGATGGACACATGGTAAGGAAACATGTCAGGACACGAAATCCTGGACATTAATGATTAATTTAATGAAATCAAAAGATTCTAAAGACAACAAGCTGCTTTAGTCATGGGTCTGGACATTCTGATTTGTTGGAGTGACTGACATTCCTTGAGTATTAAACGTGAGTAAACAAGTTCAAGTTGGGGAGTTGAAGGTACAGTAGCTCAGGCAAACATACATGTTTGCATAAATTGATCAAAACACTACAACTGTGGAATATCAGAGTCCTGATGCTGCATTCCACATACCAAAAATATATCAATGATGATAGGCTTGGGGGGCCTGGGTGGCTCAGTGGGTTAAGCCGCTGCCTTCGGCTCAGGTCATGATCTCAGGGTCCTGGGATCAAGTCCCGCATCGGGCTCTCTGCTCAGCAGGGAGCCTGCTTCCTCCTCTCTCTCTGCCTGCCTCTCTGCCTGCTTGTGATCTCTGTCTGTCAAATAAATTTTTTAAAAAATGCTGATAGGCTTAAAAATTGACAAAAATGTATAACACTTTGTTTTTAAGTTATGGTCAACCCTTGTTTCTCAACATTTTAGCACTTCTCATTTGCTGGCAAGAAGAGAAAAGGGGAAGAAGTACAAATAACAATTTAATGAAACATAAAAATGTTTTATGTTTCATTGAAAAATGTTTTATGTTTGGGGGAGACTCTAAGATCAGCTTTATTCAATGCTGTTGTCTTATGTTGTTATTTGTGTAACAATCAAATATAATTCTTAATTCCTAGTTCCTATGGAGGAACTAACATTCTCTATCTTTAGATAGTGTTTCATCTGAATTAGTGAGCAATTCTGAACTGTGCCCACAGTTGTTTTGAAGGGAGGGATGACAGCAGGAAACCACTCATATTTCTTCATACTCTTACCTGCATTCCAATTTCTTTCTACTGTGCAATTGCATTATCTATTGCAGTGCAATAACTTACTGCAAACATGGTGGCTTGAAACAACACAAATACATTTTTATGGTCTGAGCTGTGCTTCCCCTCAATTCATATGTTGAAGTCCTAACCCCCAGAACCTCAGAATGCAACCTTATTTGGAAAAAGGGTCATTGCAAATGTATCTAGTTAAGAAGAGCTCACACTGGTATAGGGTGGGCCCTAATCCAATGTGACTGCTGTCCTCATAAAAAGGAGAAGCTTAAACACAGATACACACAAAGCTAGAAAACCATGTGATAATGAAGGTTGAAAGGGGTAACACAGGAGAAGCCAAGGCAAGCGAATGATACCAGCAACCGCCAGAAGCTCAGGGTGAGTCAAGGAACAGATTCTCATTCATAGACCTCAAGGAGAACCAACCCCGCAATACCAACAATCCTTCTGTCTTCCAGAATGGTGGGACAATAAATTTTTATTGTTCAAGCAATAAATGTTTATTGTTCAAGTGTAGCCTGGAATAGTTTGTCATGGCAGCCCTAGCAAACTAAAATTTTAATTAAAAATATTACATCAAATATTAATTTATTATTAAAATATATGAAAGTAAGTATATATTAAAGTACTATAATATAAATATTAATATTTAACAAAACATCCCACTTAATTTTCATTACCTCCCTGACAAAATACTTGTTAAAATGATTTAAAAATGTCAAAATAGGTGTGCCTGGGTGGCCAGTTGGTTAAGCGAGTGCATTGGGCTCAAGTATGATCTCAGGAGTTGCTGGTATCAAGCTCGAGCTCCTCGAGCTCCCTGCACAGCAGAGAGTCTGCTTCTCTCTCTCTCTCTCTCCCTCTGCCCTCCCCCTGTTCATGCTCTCCCTCTCTCTCAAATAAATAAAATCTTTAAAAAATGTCTAAGTAACAATTTTATTTTAAATCTAATCATTTAGTTTTAGACTAGTTGAATGGAGAATGTTGTATGTCAATTTTCCTTGTAAGAATTTCAGTTTTCCTTGCGACATGACATATAGTCAACTTTTCAGAATTTTCTAAGGATATTTTAAAATAAAGTTAATTCTAGTTTATAGGGCACAGAGTTGGATACATCTCTTATAAAGTGATCTCATTAATAATATTCAAATATACTTCCATTAAAGTGTGCTAAATAGATGTTGTTATTTGATGCATGAGAGTTTCTAAAATGACACATACAGATTGTGAAATGAAAGTAGACCCATGTCCATTAATTCTTTTCTTTCTTAAATTCAACTTTTAAAAATATTGTTTTTGCCACTCATGTTTCTGTCTCTTTGTGTGCCCAGCTTACTTTTACCTATTGTTCTATATTTGATCATTCTAAACATTCTTGTTTAAGTATATCTCTTGTAATGAGGTAGAATTGAAACTATGTTTGGATACATCTAAGAATTTTTCCTACCTTTAATAATTCTCTTAATACACTGAAGCTTCAACTACATCTGAGTCTTACTAGCTTTCTTTAATTTTTGCTTATGCTTCATTAGTTAGTTCCTATATTGTTGATTTTATTTCCCTAGTGATCTGCAAGGCATACATCCTGTCTTTACTGCTAGGTACTTTATATTTCATGGCAGCATATTTGAAAAGAAATTTCACTAATTATCAATGTCAATATTTAAACACTAATAATTCTAAATATAATGAGAATTTTTAAACTTTATAGTAATACTAAAAAGAATCATAAATCAATTTTTGGTATTAAAAGACCTTTTCCTAACTTAAACAACTTACTGCAACTGTGCTTATTAGCAACCTACTTCTTTTTTAAAATTTTTAATTTTTTAAATTTATTTAATTTTTTTTAAGAGAGAGAAAGAGTACGAGTGTCAGGGGGTGTTGGGAGAGACGGAGAAAGATAGACAGACTCCAGGCCCAGTGTGGAGCTGGACACAGGGCTCCATCTTATGACTCTGAAATCATGACCTGAGCAGAAATCAAGAGTGCCACCCAGGCACCCTAACAACCTGCCTCTAGAATGGGAAAGTTTTTCCTACTGGGATGTCATAGATTGTGAATAAAAACAGGATGCTGTATTTGGAAGATAACACAATATCCTCAGAACTTATGAGATTTCATTTAATAGCTAATGTTTTATTTTATATAGATAGATAGATAGCTATAGATATAGATATAGATATACACACACACACACACACGTAAAGTCAACATTATCAGTAGAGTTTGATTCATTAATGGTATCACCATTTAAACACATCAATTTTGTATCATTTCAGGGCTATTTAGTGCCCTTTATCCTGTTTTTGATGTTTGTTCTCACCTTGATTTCAACAAGCTATTCATATAAGATATTATGTAGTTACAGAACCAAGGAGAGTGGGAGATGTCCTATGGTGCTCTATTAAAAATAGCAACTACTTTCAAAGACAAACCTGAGAACACTGTTGCAAATTAATTGGTTCATTAAAGCTTTATAGGAGTGGCTGAAATCTTACTTCTTTAGTAATACTTGGAAGGCATTTTATAAGTTAAGTATGAAACAGCCATAACATCATGAAATATTGTGGTAATAAAATCAGTCTCTTATGGAAGAAATTAAACTTTCATTAGTTTACAAACATAAGCACAATTTATTTGAACTAAAGTCAAGAGTAAACATAAATATATTTACATTTGTATATAAAATATACTATATTTAAAATTACTTGATGTTTTAAAGACAGAACTTAATGTAAACTATGCAGCTGGAAATTGCAAGACCAGATGGCTCCATAAACCCCAGTAGAAAATGCATCTGTTGGTTCTTTGTGAAATTGTTTTATCTAAAAGAAGTTTTATTTAATCAAGTGGCATGGGGTCTTAATACATCACCTGCATTAGGTGTTATTTTTCATTTCTAAATGAAATGAAAATGACATGATTGGAGAGTAAATCATTTTCTGCCACTCAAGGAAATGTTTTATGCTCTATGTAGAATCAATTTTATCAGTAGAGTCTGATTTATTTGATCTACAGTGCAAACAAATGTGCCAATTATAAAGCTCTCTGAAATAAGTAGATTGGTAATAAGAACTTGTGAATATTATTAGTTGCATCTGTGATGTTTATAATATTATGCAAAGGCTCTTGATCTATTCATTAAATGATACTAAAAATTAGTTTAAATTGATGGTAAAATGTCAAGAGTGTTACATTTACAATTTGTTAGCATAGGATTCTAAAAGGAACATCAACCAGCTAAAGAAGAGTTCCCATATTTATCTCAGGTAAAAGGGACTTGGAGGAGATTATGGAAAGTATAGAGAAAAGAAAACTAGTTATGACATTAAAAGGTAAGATAAGGAAGAACAGAAATAAAACCTGGATGTGGAATTGAGATGTCTGCATTCCATCCCTAGCCCTGCTAATAAATAGTGAGGGCAAGTTACTTAGACCTTTTCAATTTTTTCTTCCTAATCTTAAAATGAAGTGGGTTTTTATTTTTTTGTTTTTTTGTTTTTTTCAAATGAAATGATCTCTCAGGTTATCTCTCACTCTGAAGGCCTATAACTAAGATAGCTAAGGGAGAAAAAGAACACAGACATGTAATGTGAAATGCTTCCTGCTTTATAAATTATGTCAAGTGATATATTAAATCTAAAAATCTGAGAAATCTTGCATTATCTTATGTGCAATAAAATTCCTACTTATTAAATTCATTCATTGTGTCGTTTGCTATTTTGATCACTGTGATCTTCTTTTTAATTACAACCCTTGTGAGGTTTTCAAGTTACCTTTCCTTTAAAACCAAATCAAATCAATCAATACTTTGAATACCTGTTGCTTATAAGATAACTTCCATAACAAAGGCTCTGTTCTGAACTTCTGTTTGTTCTTCATCATTTTCTCCATATTTTTCATAAGAACTTGACTGTTTCCTAACACATACTTATGGCATTGAATTACTACTTCTCTGTTGGTTGAAATAAGAATAATACCAAATTAAGCAATTTATTCATCTGATAACTATCTCCACAAACTGGTCTAATGCTTCTATGTACTTTGAATCAACCTGTAAGTTGTTTTGGCATAATATAGACAGAAACATTGTTGACAGAAAAACATTTTCCTATGTACTCAGGAAAACAGAAACCTCATGAATAGTAGGTAAAATAATCTTTGACTAGAATCTTCCATGATTTGAATTAGAATATTGTTTCTTTAATATTTACCAATATTAATCACTTGAGTGCTGTATTTAAAGACTAACTCATAAGTATCCTAGTTTTCTGCCGTATCACTTATACCAAAGGCATCTGCTTCATGCAAGCTTGTATCCAGAACCAGCACAGAGTTCCCACTTTGCCTCTGCCCATTCTCTGGTACTACTTGTAGGAGCACCTGTGCAAATTACAGGCTCCTCTAGTGACTTCCAGTGGACTCCTGTTTGGTCCAACAAAGAAATCAAACCAGGAGTTCTAGAACAAGTTCTAGAACTTCTTGCAGAAGGAGGTCATCCTGGTACATGGCATCCAATTGTCTTTAGATTCTTTCACACATACTTAGTTGCAGATGCTCATATTGACAGAATCAGAGTCAACACAGCAGGTGGTTTAAATCTATGTGTCAAATACAGAAGCTGAGCAGAGAAATAAACTCATAAGACAAAAATCATGAAGTGGGTAAGGACAAAATGGAACAAACAAGATGCCTATGAAGTTTTCCTAAATTTTTGGAGAATCACTGTGTGATTTTGTTTTGTTTTGTTTTGTTTTTACTTTTAAAAACTATTTATTTGAAAGAGAAAGGGGGGCAGAGCAAGCAGGGCAAGGTGCAGAGAGAGAGGAGAGAGACAATATCAAGCAGACTTCCTGCAGAACACAGAGCCCCACACGGGCTTAGTCCCATTACCCTGAGATCATGACCTGAGTCTGCTTGAGACTCTCTCCCTCTCCCTTTCCTCACACTCATTCTCATGCTGTCTCTCTCTCTAAAAACAAAAACAAAACCAAAAACCATCAAACAACAACAACAACAACAACAACAACAAAAACCACCATGGGCTTCATGGGCTTAGAGCCCATGGGATTTATATATTCCCAGACAAGAGAAGAGGAGGGAGCGTGAAAGATCTAGTAGACAGTTAAAATGTGTTTTGCTTTTTCCTTGTGGGAACTCGTAAGGTTCTATACAAGAATGCTTTTAATCTTCAAAGAAACCAATGTTTTGTAACTGAATTCCAGGTCCTACCCTAGCTTCAGATCAAAACTAGTTTTCCCACAGCTTGCTTCAGTATATTTTTAGTCCACACAAGAGAGAGCATCAAATGATTAAACAGGAACCCCCATGACCTTCAGCAACCACATCTGTTGGTTAACACTGTCACACAGGAAAGCTCAGGTTTTTCCCAGAGAGCTTAGAACTTGATCAGGATGCAGCTCAACAAAAAGCAGGAAGAAAAGTGCCTGCCTGGCCTGGTGGTAGATGCCTCATCTCAAGACCACAGGAACTGCAGGGATTCCCCTGTGTGGAAGATATGTCTTCCTCTGGGCTCCCAGTCTCGGGGTCAGTACTCTCCAGGGCAAGCTTTGCTGCCTGGGATCTGCAGATCAGTGTAGGTTTGGGGGCCAAGAGAAGGCTGAACTGAGGCCCTGGGAAATAGTTAGGCCAAGTGCTCTCAAGGAAGCCTAACACCTGTGGAACCACCCAGCCAGGGAAGAAGACTGGAGGCAGCTTAGCTCTGGAAGGACTTGATGTCCAGATTTCTGTGGTTTCCCTGATAGCTTCTGCCTTCAGGCCGTGCTAGGGGTCTCAACTTCTCAGAAGGTGGAGAATGAACTGGGTAGAAAGGCTATCTTCCTGCCCTCACCTGCGAGGGGCTGATATAAACCTTCTGTGAGGTTTTTTGCCACGGAAATAATGTCAACAACCAGACCTGAATCCCCATGATGTAATAGAGGAAAAGTAACTGCCCATTCCAGGAGACTGACAGCCAAGGAAAGAGTAGGGGATGCCATAGTCAGAGCATGCCCCATACGATGGGAAAGGCAGAGAATTATGGAGGAGGAATTTAAGAAATGGCAAATGCTGCAGAGAAAAACTTCCTAAACCTTAATTAGATGAAGCTGAAGCTAAAAAATTAAACAGAGGAATTTAAAAGGAGGATGGTTCCTATGGAGACTGAAATTAGTGAATTTGATATTAGTGGTCATGTGGGAAAAATTATTAGAACGTTCAGCAAAAATATAAGAGGTTGAAATAAGAAGGACAAGGAAAGAGATTTGGAGGGTAAACTGTTTAGGCCTAATACTCAGGGATATATTTCAAAATATATATATATATATATATATATATATATATATATATATATATATATAAATTATACAATGTTTAAAGAATATATAATTAAGGAATATGAGATTCACATACCCCTTTGTTAAAGAAAAGTATAAATCTGTGAATTGAAATTGCTCACAAAGTTTGAGACTGAGTTAAGAAAAGTTATATCTAGACATATTCTGACCTAATAATATATATAAATGGAATGACTTGAGGATATTTATACAGTGGTATGAAGCAAACATAAATGGATAACATAATGTGATAAATTACATGCAAAATGAAAACAAAGTCCAACTCCTTAATACCCTAAAATACTCCACCACTTCACTGCCTACACAAACATACAGCAATAAAGATTTCTAAGTGAACACACATGTCTGTTGCATGTCCATCTTTTAGATCTTGTGCCTTCTATCTACAAAAAAACAATAAAGTACCATTATTCAAAACTCAATTTAATTTATAATATTATATTTTTAGAAAGATTAAGAGTTCATTTCAATGTATTTATGCATTTAAGAGAGAATTTTTGTTGTAGTTAAATTTAAATTTGGAACTTCTGATAATCAGTACTAACAAGCAGGCTACTATTTATGGGAAACAGAACTGAAGAAATAGTCTTGAAAAAAATTCTTCTTTAAAAATAACATATACAGGGCGCCTGGGTGGCTCAGTGGGTTAAGCCTCTGCCTTCAGCTCAGGTCATGATCTCAGGGTCCTCGAATCGAGTCCCGCATCAGGCTCTCTGCTCAGCAGGGAGCCTGCTTCCTCCTCTCTCTCTCTCTCTCTCTCTCTCTCTGCCTGCCTCTCTCCTTACTTGTGATCTCTCTCTGTCAAATAAATAAATTCTTTTAAAAATAAAAAATAAAAAAATGACATATACAGTTTAGTTGAGAGTCAGATTGATAATACCTTTCTTTCTAATAAAGATAAGACACTAAGATTGCTCGGAGTGACTGTTAAATTCCAAATCAAGCTCTATGTTTTTCTCTAAGACAATGAAAGTTAAAACAATTAAATCACTTAAGAATGAGATTATCAGAGAATGGTGAAGAATTCTTCAACAGGAATGGGAACATGGGTAAGATAAGTATAGTGATTAGTAAAGACAGTGATTTCTAGGTCCATTAATACCTCCATTCAATACTTCCCTTAATGTTTTAAGAAATTAACAACTTCAGATTTGAGAGGTGGACACAATGTGGCTAATACAAGAATTTCTGGCTCCAGTTAATTTGGACAACTATGATGTGCCAGCTAAGGAAAATTACAGACCAACAATCTACAAAGTGATATGAATCATTCTATCTTCCCCTAAGTAATTGCATGCTGCTGTTAATTGGGAGGTATAAGAAAGTCTGTGCCATAAATAAGTGGTCCATTTTTGAGTAGTTACTAACTATCTTTATTCATAGTCTCTCATTTTAGGGGCACCAGGGTGGCTCAGTCAGTTAAGCGTCTGCCTTCTCTTCAGGTCATGATCCTGGGGTCCTGAGATAGAGTCCCGCATCAAGCTCCCTGCACAGTGAGGGGTCTGCTTCTCTCTCCCGCTCCCTCCCCTCACCCATGTTCTCTTGCTCACTCACTCTCACCTCAAATAAATAAAATCTTTAAAAAAATAAAGTCTCTCAGTTTAAAGAATGTCTTTTAATTAGGTTTTCTGGAAAAAATATACTTTTGGTCAGAAAGTACAAAGAAATATAAAATCTGCATCTGCTTACAATGGTTCTCATTATAGACATGTTCAGATTCCTTTTAGTATGATTTATTTGTATCCTGAGGTGTATTTGTATCCTTAGGTGATTTTGTTCCCAAAATGACATCTGAGCATTATATTAAGGAAGACATAGGCTGCCATGTAGCCAAACATGATTTTGAGAATGACGGTGCCATTAAAGAAGACACTTCATTTTTCTACCTAACTTCTTGGTAAATGTTTACTATTGGTTAATTAATTTCCAGAGGTTTTTGTTTTGTTTTATTTTTTGAGACACTATCAAAGAAAAAGAATTTTTATTATTCCTCAAGACCACAAATTAGACTCTTAATAATAAGATTGCTTCACATATTCAAGATTCCCTCCTCCCCTTGCCTGTTAAATCTTTCCCATGCATTTTCCAAAACAAATATCACCAATAACAAATGCATTACAATTTAAGTAATGAGAAGATCTTTCCTCTGGGTCCCGAGATGTCTGAATTTGATAGTACGTTGGAGCCACAGGACTGAAGGAGAAGGAGGGTAGAAGAGGCTGGGTGCCTTCATTTGGTGGCTGCTCACTATCTGTGCCATGCCCCTGTCCTACGGGTGCTCAAAGGAGACTGTGCACCCAGAGAAAAGAGCTGAGGCTTTCAGGTTGACTATATATAGGTTTCAATCACAGCTGGGGAACCTCAGAATATGTAGTTATCATCCAGGAATCTCATTTTCCTCATATGTGAAGTGGGGACAATGATACCCACCTTGAAAGACTCATAAAGATTATGAGGTCAGTAGGTGTTATATATGAATCACCTACCACAGGGTTGGTGGTGTGAGCACCTAGAAAAGGCATACGTGGGCATAATGGGACCACAGCTTTTGCTTCCTGGACTTGAATCATTGCTTCCATCCAGAGCACAGCTATTTTCATCGTGGCCCACACCCTGCCATCTATTTTTTCCTCCACTCAGTGGGCTCAATGCCCAGTCTCAAGACTGCAGAAAAAGCAAAAGGAGTGTTACTACTTGCCATTCATCTTGTTTTTCACATTGCCTCTCTGAGTCTCATTTTGGAGATATGGAAATATTTCATTATTTCTGGCCATAATTCACCAAGAATTTGAGGTGAGGAAAAGTATACCTCCTCCTCATAGTACTAAATGACTTTCTTCTCTGTCCCATAAAACCCACCATAGAGAAAAACGGAAAGTGCAACTCAGATGTCACCGTGTTTTTGGTTCAACATTCTCTCCTATTTCTAGAACTTGCTTTTCCCACTCAGGAATGTTTGGGAGCTAATAACATCCCCTCTCCTGTGAATGCCAACTACTATTTCTATGATTGCAGCTGCATTTTTCTTCTTAGAGAACATCAGAGCTCCCCCATGTCAATAGCCTCTAAATGTGGTAGGCATGAGGCCACTATGGCCCATGTGTTGGTAAAGGCAGAAGAGACACAAGTGTGGTATCGTGCTCATATGTGGAACCATAGCATGTTCTTCTCAAAACCATCAAGCTCTTGGTTCATTTTTAGGTGTCAGCTGACATAGATCCTTTCCCTAGCCATAGGTTACCACTTACTCCAAGTTATCTGACACTTTTAAGCCATATTCTCTTCATTTATTAAAGGAGAATAGAGCCATATTTCTTAAGAGGTAATGTGGTGGCAAACTAGATGCATACAAAGCACCTTAGGTAGAGTTTGGCTCATAAAAGGTGATATGGCAGATGTGGCAAATTACGTTGTATCACTAGAGAAAGTTCTCTAACTCTATCAAGACATCCCCAAATTTCCAAAGAGCGTGGGTGCAACATCATATGGAGACTAAATAGTCTAAATTAACTGAGCTACTATGATTTTTTTCTCCTCTTTGTGGTCAGCTGACCCCCAGGAAGCAGGTATATACAGTACCAAATTACTGGAGTTTGATGTTTGTCATAGTTATCTGAAGGGCAGGGAGAACAAGACCAAATTCATCACCAAGGCCCAGCCCATTCCGCTGGGTCCTTCTTGCTCTCCCAGGCCTCCCCCCTCCCTACCCCCACTCTGCTGGGCCCCTCCCTTCCTGTCAAACCCCTCTGACCACTCAGTCTGAGGAGATTGGACCCAAATGGAGGAGGCTGGGAGGTGGAACCTTTGGTCTTTCCATTGTCTTCTCCAAAGTCCGTCTGATTCCTAAAAGGAAGAAGATCTGCTCTCGTGTGTTTTCCTCCGTGCACCTTTGTTGAGGAGCATAGTCTTTGATGTTAGAAATCACACAAGCACGCACACATGCAGATCCAGACAGGGCAATGGTATCCTCACTGACCTTCACAGCAGTCTTGCCACACTCGCAGATCGACCTGCGGTATCTCACTGCAGCTCAGGTAATCCTGCGGGTACTGTGCCTTTACGAAGACATCAGCCTGGACTTGCTGGATGTTGTCACCATTGTCACAGAGCACACGGCCCAGTGATGCCTGCTTCAGCTGAGTGAGCTGTGCTGGAGTGAACACCCCGGGGTTCTCATACCAGAACCTGGGGATCAGCAAGGAGAGGTGCAGAGTGAGGTCTCCGGCAGAACACTGCACTGAGCTGTGTGCAGAGCAGTGATAATAGCAAGAAAAGCTCAGCAAAAGCGAAGCATATGGAAAGGATTATGTTTGTTCTCCAACTAAGCATGTTTGAATTGCCTCCAATTTGTATAAAGTTCTTAAATCCCATGGCTTTGAACTATCACTTTCTATTCAAGTTTTACAAAATGATTCAAACTAAAGCTTTGTAAAGTTTTAAAAGGTTTTTAAAAAGCACAGCTCCTAATCTAAAATTCTATAAATGGGCCTTAGGAATTACCGAAACAATTTAATATTGACATGTTTGCCTAAAAGGGAAATGTTGCTTTGTAATTATTAATACACACTAGTTTATTATATCTATTGGGTAATTAGAATGAACACATTTGGTTTCAAATGAAATGATACAATTAAAAAAAAAACACTATTAAAGTGAACCTTTGTTCATTCCTTCAGGAAATATTTCAGTACCATATGCCAAACACTTTTCTCATGTAGGCATATAACACATGATAGAAAGGAAAAGACTGTAGCCACTCATGGTATATGGGCTGACTTGTGACCCCTCAAAATTCATATTCTGAAATCCTAGCCCCCCAGTACTTCAGAATGTGACTTTATTTGGAGATAGGTCCATTAAAGAGATAGTTAAGTAAAAATAAGTCATTAGAATGTCGTGGGGGAATTAAGGTCATAAAATATGGACACAGACAAGTACAGGGGGAAGACCATTTGGAGAGAAAGAGAGAAGCTGACCATCTATAAGACAAGGAGAGAGGCCTCAGTAGGGACCAACACTCCCAACCCTGATCTAGACTCCAGAATTGCGAGACAATACATTTGTTGTCTATGTCACCCAGTCTTTGGACTTTGTTATGGTAGCCCTAGTAAACTAATACAAATGGGGAAGACAGTTGACTCCAAAAAACAAAAGCTTTCCCAAATTTGTTTAGTTTTTAACTACATATATTCTTAAATTATTATCAATTAAACATATTAGCCCAACTATGTGTTGCAATAAATCCAGAGTGCTAAAACTAATTTATAAAAATAAAAATGAAATAATGTACAATGAATGTTTGCCAATGTGCAATAAAAGGAATTAAAGCTGTTCCTACTTTCTTTATAATATAATTCATAAGTAGAAGAGATTGGGAAGAAAAATTTTAAGTAAAGAATAATTTTTAGTAGAACTTTAATTAAAAACTAAGTTCTAGGCAGTGTTTTAAGTCCTATATATGAGATATATATAGGACATATATATATATCACCTATGCAATAATACAAAAGGTAGAATTGTCAAACAGGTTCACAAGAATCCTAGCCCTTAGTCAAGACGATACTAATGATTCAGAAGATACAGCAAGCACTTGGAACACATTTGGTTCAAGTAAGAGAAGAGAGCTAATTGTGTATCCTATGCCAACCCAGTGGGGGCTGATTAGTTTTTCAGTTTTCTTAGTTTTTTTACTTGGTTAGCCTTGCAAGAAAGATATTACATGAACTTACATCTCCTGCCAGCTGTCTGCCATAATTTCATAAATTCAAGTTGAGTTACAATAAATACTTTAGACAAACCAAGAGATTTTTAGGAAGAATTCCCAGTTATCATTTCACTAGTAAATGCCCTGAGCACAGATTTTGCCAGGAGGTCTGGTATTGGGTCAACAAATCTTCCATGAAGATGAAGGCACAGAGCTGCAGGCCAGCTGTCAACTTTTGCACTGCCAACATCATTTACAGTTGCCACAATTTATGAGCCCTAGGTACTACTGTTAATCAGACTTTACAGATGAGGCAACAGGTTTCAGGTGTTATGTGTCCTAAAGTTAAATAGTTGCAAGTAGGGGTGCCCAGATTTAAACACATGGTAATGAGTCTAGTGCATCCTTTTAACCACTGACTTCTATGCCTTTTCTAGACAGTCTATTTCTTATTTTTTTTTACAAAGATTCATAAAAATTTATAAAAAGGAACGTTATCTGGTATCAGTAGTCATAAAAATTCTGTGACCAGCTACTATTTGTTATTGCTCATATTCAAAACATTTTAAATCATAGAAAGCAGGGAATCACACTTTTAATGTTATTGTACACCTATATTTGGGGGCAAAAAAACTGATTTCGTTATCTTTGACAAATAGAAGACAAATCTTTACCTATCTCCATCTCTTAACCGCTGAAACTGGGTAACAAACAGGCACATAAGTGTTGGTCCCACTCTTGTGCCAGGGATCAGGTCTTCAACCATGAGGGCAGGCCAGAAGTCAATGTTGCCTGGTGTGCTATACAACCTGAAAGAAAGATGTACAGACATCACATGCTGGACTGTGAAAATGACAATGATAGTACTATTTATACAAATGACTACAGAGCATTTTTTAAGTTATACACAATAAAAAGAAAGAGATTATTATTATTCCCATTTTACAAGTAACAACTTTGAGATGATAGAATAATTTAGGGATCACTTAGCTGACCAGGGAACAGAGCAATGACCTAACCAAGAGCGTTTAACCCTAGTCATATAACATCCACTGTGTTCTTCTTTATACTCTGTAAGTATATGGAATATAATAGTGAGTGTGTGTGTGTGCAGATCTATATCCAACTAATTCTTTCAGAAACATGTAACAAATTAACTATTAAAAATGTCTGTGTCAGTGTATATGGTATGTAGGTTAAACAGAGTGAAAAAATAATTTGAGGAAATAATATAATAAGCAAGTGAACAACTTGACCTGTCCCATATGTTACTTTTACATTTTATTTTATGTGTATGATCCCATAGACTCCATTCAGTTCAGCTGCATATGCTTTAACCTTGACACAGTTGGAAACACCATGTTCATACTTCCTTTGTTTCACTCAACGGTTTATTTGGAGAGATTCATTCCTATTGTTGTACACATCTGCTTCCTTTTCTCTGTTCTATAGTAGCCCGTTGAATACTCCCAATTTAGTTGACTGTTCTACTGGTGTTTTCAGTTTTTTACTATAAACTTTCTCATAAATTTTTCTTCATACAGACAAAGGTCTTTCTAGGCTAGCCATCAGCAAATTTTTACAACAAATGATAAAGTTATAAATATTTTCAGCATTGTGGGCTCCATTTTGCAATTACTCAACTCTTCCCTTTTCACAAAAGCAGCCAAAGACAACACATTAAAAAAAAAGGGGGGGGGGACACAGTTTTGTTACAATAAACTTTTACTTACAAAATCAGGTAGTTAGATTTGGTCAGTGGGCTGTGATTTGCAGATCCCTGCTCTAGAATATGCGGATGCTAAAGCTTCAAATGCTGAATGTGGGAGCATGACACCTTAGACACTAATAGATAATGCCAAACTGCTGTCCAAATAGATGTATAGTTCATACTCTTACAATGAGCATAGAGAAGTTCTCTGTGATGCATCTTCAGTTTTAATGGATAGTGTCTTTGTCATGTGGAATTTGTTCTTCAGGTTTTTGTTTAGTCAAATCTCATTGCTATCGCCCCTCTCCTTCCCCCACATCCTCCTTCCTCCCCTCCCCCTCAGCCCCTCTCCACCTCCCCCCTCCTGCTCCTTCTCCTCCCCCTGCATTTCTTTTCTTAATTTTTGAAGATAGCTGTTTTTTTTTTTAATATCTCACGTACTTGTTTGAGTGTTTGAGTGCTTATTTAATTCAGATTCAAGTGTCATATTATAGATTCCTTCTGTTTCAATTTTTTTCCCCTGGGAGAATTTTTCTCTGAAATTTTTTTGATTTGCATTTTTGTTTTCTTGCTACATAGCTTTATTTGAAATAAACTTTCTCTCTCTCTCTCTCTCTCTCTCTCTTTTTATTCCTAGGCATTTCATGAAATGATTTCTAGTTCAGTAGCATAATCTTCTGTCACTGACACAAAGTACAGCATCTTTGAAGTATTGGTGACAGTGGAAGACAGCAGGCACTGGTGGCTTTTATTTCTCTTTCATTCCTACAGCATTCTTCACTTCACTTCATTCTGCTTGGCTTCTATGTATAGAAGGGGTGCTATCCCCTCTCTACTTATCTTCTGTCACCAAGACATGGCTACCTCTGGTTACTTTCAGCCCTGTGACTGGGGTCATAGACTCCCAGGTTCCAGAGCTACATTTGGTGATTTAACTCTTATTGTTGAACCATGTCCTTCTAGAGAGATTTCTTTTTTCTCATAGTTCATCTATATGGCCTGATCCCCTTTTGCCCACAAAGACTTTTAAATTTCTCCATCCTTCTCTCCATGCTCACGGACTTGCTGTGGAAGCGGAGCTTCAATGGCAGCTCTGTTGGAACTTGGTGATTATTTTCAAACTTAAAGTAATTTGAAATTCATGCCATTCTTGTCTCCTACTAATTCTGAACATAGGAGTCATGTGTTATTTTGTGTGTCTTCTTCATCAGTCTCATAGTTCTGTAGGAGGCCATGTTAAGAGATTTAAAATCAGATGACCACTCATTATTTCTCTAAGACTAACTTGAAAATATGCCTATTTAGTAAAATTTGTGCTAATTTGATGGCTGTGAAATAGTGTTTCACTATGATTTTTCATTATCCAGATTACTTAGTTGAGCATCTGATATATTGATTGGGCATTCTTTTTTAAATATAGGTAAAATACCTATTTATATCATGTCTTTTTACAACTTTTCTTTTGGGCTATGTTTTCCTGTCTTACTTTAGGAGTTCTGTACATATTCTGGATGCTAATGCACTGTTATTTATGTTCAAATGTTTATTCCTCAAATTTGGGATTTTAAGTCAAAAAAAAAAAGAAGACTCCCCATTGAGTGCAGAGTACAACTGGGACTTGATCCCAGAACCCTGAGATCATTGACTGCAGCCAAAATCAAGTCAGATGCTTAACTGACTGAGCCACTGTCATTAATTATATTAATTATTATTAATTATTAATTATTATATTAATGTTAATTATATAATTAATTATATTAATTATTGATAGAATTTATGTAATGAAGATTAAAAGGAAAAAGAAATGATACTTTCAATGTTTGTAGAAAAAAACATTCCAGGTAAATTGCAGCAACCCTTTATATTAATTATTCTCATTATTAGATTTTGATGAAAATATTGTCTTCATCTTAAAGTCAATTTTATCTATTCTTTATAGTTTTTTTTAATTTAATGTAAAAAAAAAACTTTCTTCCCCAATGTTGTAAAAATTCTTTAGATTTTAAAAGTTTTAAACTTCTGCCTCTCAGATTTAAGTCTCTCATCTATTTGGAATTGATTTTCATATATGATGTGAGATAGGAATCCATACTCATTTTTATCCATGAAGAGCCAATTTTTACTGCACCGCTTCTCATTTCTCCCTAATTTGTCTTGCACTACTTTCAAATATCATGATTCCACACAGGAGCACATTTTTTGTGCATGGCTTTCTATTCTATTCTATCAGTCTATTTGTCTATTCTTGAATCAATATCACACTATATTAATTACTAAAAGCTGTATAATAAGTATTGCTAACTGGAACATCAAATCACTCAATTAGAATCTTCCTGGCTATTTTATCTACCAAGTTAATTTTAAAATAAGCCAGTTGATGCCACAACAAAGAACTATTAATATCTTAATTAGAATCACAATAAATACATAATTGTAGGGGAATATTGACACATTTGAATTATTGAATTTTATTTCTCCTGCACAAAATCCATACTTCCATTTCTTAAGTTCTCTTCAGTAACCAGAAAGTTCTGAGATTTTCTTCCTAAAATGCTGCGTAGCTTTTGTTAATCTTTTCTTCTCATTTGGTATTGCATTTGACTTTTCTTAACATTCCTCTTAGTTTACTATGTACACAATTTGCAAAAAAATAATTATGACAATTTTATTTGATCCTTTCCAGTATTATTTCTTTCTTATTTTATTGCCTCACTATGGTTTTCAGTACAACTTTGAATATTAATCATAGTTGTCATTCTTGTCTTATTCATGTGTTTAAATGAAATGCTTTTAACATTTAATCAATTCCAATAGATTTTTTTTTTGAGCTTCTTTTTATTAAGACACGGTGTTCCGATTTCCTAGAATACTACTAAGACCTTTTCTGAAAATCAAGAGGGTTGCTGCATTTTATCTAGAATGCTTTTTTTCTACAAACATTGAAATTATCATTTCTTTTTCCTTTTAATATTCATGACATAAATTCTATCAATACTTTAAAACTGCTGGACCAATTACATTAGCAGAATAAACCTATTTTCATCATGTTTAATACATACATTGTTCGACCTGGATTTTTTTTTAATTAATTTTTTATTTTTTATAAACATATATTTTTATCCCCAGGGGTACAGGTCTGTGAATCACCAGGTTTATAGCAGCAATGTCCACAATAGCCAAACTATGGAAAGAACCTAGATGTCCATCAACAGATGAATGGATCAAGAAGATGTGGTATATATACACAATCGACCTGGATTTTTAATCCTTTGTTTAGAAGTTTTTATCTAGGGGCCTCTGGCTGGCTCAGTTAGTTAAACATCTGCCTTTAGCTCAGGTCATGATCTCCAGGTCCTGCAATTGAGCCTGACATCAGGATCCCCACTCAGTAGGGAGTTTTCTGCTGCTCACCCTGCTGGCATTCTCCCTCTCTCTCTCACTCTTTCTCAAATAAAGAAATAAATAAGTTTTTATCTATATGTATATAAGATAATGTCTTATAAAAGTTCTTTTTTTCATACTGTCATTGTTTTTGTTTTTGTGTTTTTTAAATGTCAACATAGAACTGGCCCCTAACAGTAAATTAATTAGTATTCTGTGTTCCCTGTCTGTATGTTCTCAGAAAAACTCCATGGGCCTCAGGACTTTTGAATACTAGGTTTGACTTCAAGAACATGTGTCCAAATTTTTTAAAAAGTGTCCTTCCCATTTAAAGTCATAACATCTACCATATTTTGCCATAACATTTGATTTCTCTTTATTGCTGTGTCTCCTGCTCTATATTTTCAATAAAATAAATTTAAAAATTTGTTACTTAAAGGTAAATTTTAATTGTTGCTCTGGATTGAATTATGTCCTCAAAGAAAGACCCAGTACCTGTGATTGTGGTATAATTTGAAAGTGCAGATGTAATCAAGTGCAGATGAGATCAGCAGGGTGGACTTAAATCCAATATGAATACAACTGCTATCTTTATCAGAAGAGGAAAATATGGACACAGATGCACAGTGAGAACTCCATGTGATGGCAGAGGCAAAGACTGTGCTACAGCCGCAAGCCAAGGAATGCCAAGGATTGCTGGCAAACCATCAGAAGCTAAGAGGTGAACAATTCGCCCTTGTAGGTTTTGGAGGGATCATGGTCCTGCTGACACTTTAAATTCGGACTTCTGACCTCTAGAATTGTGAGACAATAAGTTGCAGTTGTCCTCAGCCACCTAGTTTGTGGTACTTTGTTACAGCAGCACTAGGAAACTAACATAATTATCAGCCCCCATAATTCCATACAAAAGTCACTCCTAATTTCTAAAACAGTTTTCCTGCCAAAATGTTCATTGTCCTGTTCTCAATTTTTTAATGTAATGTGATTCTGCTAGTCCTTGAATTTACCATTAAATTAATTTCTTAGACTCAGTAATAGAGATATTGCATACTGAATGGTTAAAATGACATTATACAGCATATGATAAATAATGGTAAATGCAAATCAGAAAGTTAAGGTGAAATTAATGTCTGTGAATTGTTAAGAGGTCACACAAGAAATGTTAATTTGAGGTTTTAAAAATTAGAACATCCAGGACACCTGGGTGTCTCAGTGGGTTAAGCCTCTGCCTTCAGCTTAGGTCGTGGGTCCTGGGATCGAGCTCTGCATTGGGCTCTCTGCTTCCCCCTCTCTCTCTGCCTGCTGCTCTGACTGCTTGTGATCTCTCTCTCTCTCTCTGTCAAATAAATAAATAATATATTTTTAAAAACTAGAACATTGAACTTTCCAAGATAGGGTAATCTTGGTTTTGTTCATTTCAATCCTTTGATACTGATTTGATTTTTTCATCGTTTAACCAATTCAGCGAAACATTAACCATTTTTATCCTTATTATAACTTTCTGCTTTTGTTGTGGCTCACCACATAGCTCCAAGAAATATTAAGAGCTTTTGAAAGGTAGTTAGTACAGGTACCATATTGAGTAACTTATTAATCATATATGGCTTATGTTTTAAACAATAACAATAATGAGTTCCAGACTAATTAGGAAGTCTGGAAAAAATGATTTCTCAAACATTTTTTACTGATTCATCTACAGTACTAGGAGAATGTTAGCTCTATTTTTTTTAATTTTTAAAACTATAGACATTATACCTCTTCTTTGGTTATAATTAGTCCCTAGTAGGAATATAAAGCAGCTTTTATGTTTAATTCCTTCAGTATGTCAATTCTCTTCTTAGATTTCCTCCCCAAAGCTAATACTCAGCATTTATTCTATACTTGAAAATAGTAATCCAACAAAAAGGTGGCATGGTTATTGATGAGGAAAACAAAGGGGAAAAAATGTAGCTTAAATTAAATTTCCTAAAAGCTTGCAGCCCACTAATAAATATCTGAAACATGCAGAATATAACATTCCTCAAGGAACTCATGGCTGCTTTAGTGCTTCAATTCTTATGTTTCATTAAAGACTAAAAGTAATAGAAGTGAGTTAGGGAAAAAAAAAGACTAAAAGTAACCTTATCTTAAGAGCAGCTAACCCCTCAAGATCCTAAAAGCCTTGCCTCCAAATTCCTTAAAGACTTAGGTTATCCCCGACTTCCACTAACTAAAAAGTATACAATCAGTCACTCCTCACCATCTCAGTACAGCTTTTCTACCCACAGCTCTTTCCATGTACAATAATAAAAACACCTTTTGCACTTAAAAAAAAAAAAAAAGCAAGAATTCCTTGTTGAGCATTGGGCTTGATGATCCTGAATCAATTATGACTGTAAAGACTTAAAATCCCGGGGCACCTGGGTGGCTCAGCTGGCTAAGCATCTGCCTTCAGCTCAGGTCATGATCCCAGGGTCCTGGGTTTGAGCCCAGCACTGGACTCCCTGCTCAGCATGGAGTCTGTTTCTCCCTACCCCTCTTCCTCTCCCTCTGGCCCTCCACTTACTTCTGTGCTATCTCTCTCTCTTTGTCAAATAAATAAAATCCTTTTAAAAAAAATAGAATTCTATAATCTGAGATGGCATCTGATCAGCACTGCTCCTTAGACTGACAACAGTGTATACCAACCTCCTTTCTGTTGAGTGCGGAAACAAACTAGAAGGCTCCAGGTACTTCTGACCATAACTTCAACCTAAGTACTGCATTAGTGTGTACTTCCCAGAACAAATGTGAAAAACATCTCATAAATAGTCTCCTAGTTTTGATAATGAAACATTTAACCCTGTGTAATTAAATTTAGCTTCTAACCTTTTTTTATTACTGCAAAACAAACCATATATGGACCAATAAGAGTAAACAAAGTCTACTTATGTTCAAAGTGATGTTTTTATTACAAACATTTGCAAACATTTGCAAACATTGGAATGAGCGATTAAATGCCACAAAGATGGCAATGTAATCCACATCTAATTTCTTAACAATAGTTTCACTTAAAGTCTGCTCTAGAAAGATGAATAATAATAATAACTTTCGACTGGATCACTCTGAGAGACACCAGTGTAGAAGGTCCTGTATGATTTTTTTTTTCCCCCCAGGGGTCTACAGTCTTCCTGATTCAGAAAGTAAAAAAGAGATAATGTAGCAAAGTATGATTTTAATGAAACAAACCAAAGCCTTTACCACAAATACTGAGGAATGGTGCTTTGTGAGAAAGTGTCCTTGGGAAAAAGTGTTCTGACACTCTTCTGAATTTTTAGAATAAATGTGATCATTTAGTAGCTTTTAGAGAGAAAATATGAAACATATCCTTCAAAAAGAAAAATTCCCTTGTGTACTCTCACACAAAATAAAATTTCTCCTGCCTCAGGATGATTGCTTCACTTTGAGAGAAATAAATGACAGAACTATCAAAGAAATTAAAACAATGAGGACATACTACCTCACAAGTGTGATTAGTCACACCAGAAACATTGTACAATATAACTTTAGGGTTGATGTAAAGTCACTAAAACACCAGAAAGAAAAGTTATTTTCTTAACCTGGAAGAAAAATTCCTCAAGATACTTTTTATTGGAAGCTTATCTCAGGACTCTAAATGTTTCCTGAAAGATTTTAATGACATCATATTTTTTTTCTTTTAAAATTCTTCTGCAATTAAAATTTTATGCATTTTAGAGAGCCATAAAGCTCTATCTTTAAGAAACATTACCTCAGTAACTGAAATGGTACAGAAAACTAAGCAACTGGGGAAAAGAAATTGTCACTTTTTTCTCCTTTTTGAACAAATATATAATACAATCCACTTTTTGGTTTTATAAGAGGAGGAACTTTTCTTTCTACTACAACTTGACTTGAGGAAAATAATCTAAGCTACTTCACATAACATTTTTTGGAGAACTAAAAATGTTTTAATGATCATCAAATTTTCAGAAGCATAGTACAGAATACAGAACTCTATAATTATATACATTAATGAAAATAATTCTTGAATTTTACCTTGTGATCAGTTGGAGGGAAAAGGAAAGTGAAAAGACAAAAAAGTAGGAAAAAGAACTAGAAGGAAAAGAAGAAAAGAAAACCATAAAATCAAGGCAGAGAATCAAGAGCAAAAGATACATCCAGACATCATGGAGAATGGAATAGACTTCCTCACAGGAAAAGGCACCGGTTCGTACCCATCAGAGACTCATGTGCATGGAGAACCCACATATATTTTTTTTAGATTTTTTATTTGTTTGGCAGAGATCACAAGTAGGCAGAGAGGCAGGCGGGGGAGGGGATGAGCAAGCTCCCCACTGAGTGGAGATCCTGATGTGGGGCTCAATCCCAGCATCCTGAGATCCTGACCTGAGCCAAAGACAGAGGTTTAACCCACTGAGCCACCCAGGTGCCCCGGAACACTAACATATTTGAAACACATTCAGAGAGAGGTGCCTGGGTGGCTCAGTTGGCTAACCATCTGCGTTCAGCTCAGGTCATGATCCCAGGGTCCTGGGATAGAGCCTTACATTGGGGTCCCTTCTCAGTAGAGAACCTGCTTCTCCCTCTCCCTCTGCCTGATGCTCTGCCTACTCGTGCTCTCTCTCTCTGTCAAGTAAATTAAAAAAAAAAAAAACACTCTAAAAAAACATTCAGAGAGAAAAATCTTTCATGAAAATAATATTTGGATATTTACACCATGGAAATTAGTAACAGTTAAGTTCCCCCTGCTTTTATACCAGTGGTACACATACCACTGCTTTTTAGTATATTTTTCGTAGTCACGATAAGTACTGGAAAAAAACATTTTTATTAAATTCTACTCATATATAACAACAATTTGAAATTTCTGGCTCTAAGAATTGTTCTCTTTTTCCTTAAAAGATTCCTTAACAAGTATTGGATGTTAAAGACATAGAATCCCCCAGAAGAGACTTTTCATCATATCAAAACCAAAAAGAATAGAAAATAACTGAAAGAGGAAAGGAAATACATTTGTCACTGTGTGAGACAATACTCTTGAATGTCATGTCTATAAACCACATAAAATGATCTAATATACATCCTGTGGTAACATTCCACACTTAAGGAAATAACAATAAGCCATGATTTTAATTTCTGATTATGACATAGACTGTTAACTCTTTCATTTCATCATTCACAGATTCTTAACGACTTCTAGCGTTCTGTAGACACTAGTATGGGATTAAGAATTGAACTAATTGACAGATTCTGCTCTAAAAAAGCATGGGCCAGTCAGGAGACATAACATACTTAAAACATAAACTATAGTATATAAAATACTATATAAAAGTATATTGACAAAAATGGAGATTTCTTCTAAGTCTCTGAAGTCGTGCTACATATATCATTGTAATTGTAGTAAGAGAGATAATATGAGATAGAGATGAGTAAGACAGATAACAAATAGAGATGACAGAAGATAGATAGATGATGACAGATAGATAGATAGGTGACAGATGACAGATAGTAGACAGGAGAGTCTTTTCTCTATGCCAGCATAAGTGATCAGCCTTTTATCTTTATTGTCCTAGTTGAACTCAACTGTAAACATTTCACTTATAAATTTCATTGATGTCTCCAAAACCATGAAAAAATTTTGGTTTTGTTACTCTATCTGAACCTCTTCCATCTTGCTCCAGGACTATTCCAGAATCTCTCCACCCAAATGCAATTTCCCACATGCTCTACTTTTGCAAGTTCACAGATAAACCGTGTTCCTTCTTTACAGAGTGAAGAAAACCCACAGCCATGACTTCCTCAACCATCCACCACAAATGCTGACATCTCATTGCCTTCACCCCTCTTACCATTCTCCCTTCACGACAACACTCTAAAATAATGAAAATTCTCAAATTATGAGAAAAAGCAGTCCCATTTTGTATCTCATATCCCTTCACTTATCCCAATATGGTGTATTGTATTATAATTCAAAAGCCACATTAACTCCTGGTAATATAGCCTTCCTAGGTTTCCAGACAGGAACAGCTGTTGGTGAGGGGCCATGAGGAGGTCGCATCTGGTAAGACATGACCAATCAAATGGGAGCAACTGCTGGTTGCCATGAGAAACACATTCAGAATTCTGAGATCATATCCAGGTTCAGCAAGAAAGAGCCCTGAAAGAGTTTAGCAGTGTTTATCACAGACATAATAGAAGGGCACTCTAATAGAACAGTACACTCAACTGCTAGTTATTTGCCCATTCTAAGTTACTGTTTCATTGTTCACTACAATATCAGCTGTGTGCATCTTATTAAACAAATAACAGGAACACTGTAGACATTTTATAAATGCTTATTATTTAGCTTAATTAATACTTGAATGAATTAATAATTGGTGAATCTAAGGATAAAAAAGATGTTTCTATTTTCAGAATACTAAGAATCATGCTGTAGTTGTTTCAGCTGTTATTATTACTTTCATCTGGAATGTATGTTCAATTTTACCAAATGTCACTTTGTCATTCTTTGAGATGATTGCATGGGTTTTATAATTGGACATTCTATTGTGATCATTATATTGATAATGATTCAGTCTTATGTTCCTGAAATTATCCCTCTTTAATCACACTGGGTTATTCTGTTACTATTCATTATTTGTCTGAGAAGCACTTTAAATATTTTCCATTCGTTACCAAAAAAATATATTAGGATATGATTTTATTGATGCTCTCTCAAGGTTTATTACCAGAGGTATGCTACTTTCATCTATTAAATTGAGTAGAGTTTCATCTCCTTATGTATTCCATAATAGAATGTGTTCTTTACTAAAGAATCTGCTACTTAGAGTCCAGAGACTACTTGAAAGCTATTTTTCAACTATTTCAAATTTCAAAAGACTCTAATTTAACATTGTGTCTTTCATTATCCTAAGATCAACTACAAAATGATTTATTAAGATTTTCAAAATTATTTTTATAAAAATAAAAAGAATAATTTTTAAGAAATTCTGCTTAATTTATCTTTTCATTATTTCCAGCTCTTGGATATATTAATTAATTACTCTCCTTTTTTACCTTTCCACTTTATTAATTTTTGCTTTTATTCTTTCCAACTTCAGTCAGACACTTAACACAAGTCAGGGATAAATGTCGGTCAAGCTCAGCCTGTGAGATTTGTGGTGGTTGATTTCCATAACCTAGCCTACCCTAAACATGCAGTCTTCAAAGATACAGGTTTGTTTTATTTCCTAAATTAGGTAGTCAGTAGATGGGTACATTGTTTATTAAATCTGAGGACTCAAGCCTTTCTTCAAATCTGTAACCCTTTGCCATTAACTCTTCCACCATGTCTTGCCTGCATTCCTTTTTCTATCTTTTGGAACGTCAATAGATATTTGGCCTTTTCAGTCTTTCTCCATGTATCTTAATTTTTCTTATGATTTACTCTTTTTATGTACTAGTCCTACATGCTGAGTGATTCTTCAAGTTTCCAGTTTACTAATTCCTTACTCTAATTAGTTGTATAACATATCTATTGAAATAGTAACTACAATTCTGTATAACATGACTTAAAATTCTATTTATTTTTCAAATATCTGTATCCCTTATATTTTACTTTTCTTTTAACATAGCATCCATTCATTCTTTTACTTATTTAATTATGCTAACTGTACCCTTACAGGATCTTTCATATTGATCTCGTCACCCTTGATTTTGGATCCCAGTTCCTTCTTTGCTTTGTTTTATTGCTTTTCATTTATTCTCATTGCTGGTTATCTTATGGCTATTTATTTACCCAATCAGCTTTTAATTTGGGTGCATATGTGACAGAAAAAACTTCTTAGGAATCTGTTTTCTTTCCTGTGATAGTCCATATGTAGGCTTGTGGAAATTTTGCATGGTGATTTCACACACGTTTTGTCAAGATCTTAGTGGTTTGTGGTGTTCAAAAGCAGTTTTCATGCTCATGTGTTGGCTAGTTTTTCCAGCATCATGGTGTCTGAGTAAATTCAAATTTCTCTACTGTGTAATAGAGGCTTAGATAAGAAGAATATCACAAAACTTCCTGTTTTATTCCAGCATCAGTCCCTGATGTTTAGTCAAGAAACTATCTTGTCACTCCTTCTTTACTACTGGGAAGTGTTTTTCTGATTCTCTTCGTCTTTTGAATAGATGAACAGCCTTTATGCAAGGAACTCTGTTTCAGCCCTCTACCTACAGTAGGCTAAAGGCAGTCTCCTTGCCCTGAGTGGTATTAAAACCCCCACCTCTGTTTCCTAGAACCACTATTCATGTATCATATCAATCCTGGGCCAAGACAACATTCGCCATTGATTTCTCCTTGGTTTTAAGTTTCTTTATCTTTCATGGCATGTAAAAATTCTTTATTCTGAGCTATTTTATGTTTAAACCCTTCTTTATATTTTTACTTTTTATTTAGTACTTCTAAGAAAAAGTTCAACAAGAAAAGAAGCTTACTTTACTGAATTGGTTTATTTACCAAGAAATTCTCTTGGAGTGAAACTGTCACTAAAAAGAGGCTATTAGTCAAATCCTTTATAGAAATTGTCAAGCTCTCTTTAAGGTTGCTTTTCTGTCATTTTCCAATAATGGAATAGGAAAAAAACAACAAAGAAAAATTTTAAGATTATATATAGTACAATATGTTTACATATTTTAATTGCAGCTTCAAATGTTACCTCAGGTAGTTAAAAATAGAAAATGAGCTGGCTAATCCATTGACTATAGCAGTCATACTTAAAAAAATTCTACCCCAGCTAAAAAAGGTTATAAAGTACCATTCAGAGCTAATGCAATAATGGGGATATGGACCAAACTATCCAAAATTTGCAAAGAGCATCTGTTGTTACGCAGAATAAAAGCAATTATTGACTTAATCCAATATTTTAAAACATTCTAAACTGATTCCAACTAGTTTATGTCTGCCTCAAACTCAAGTATTTTCAAAGAATATTTTAGGATGTTCTATGATTTTCCTAGAATAACATTCTTAAGGAACTGAAACCTACACAGGTCACGTAATTAGTCCATGTTCTCAAAGTTGATTACTGTGAACCTAGAAAAGGATCCAGGTTATATCACGAGTTCCACACTTTTTCTAATACTCTTGCTTTTGATTATGGATCAGGTAAGTATGATATTAACTTACACGTGTCTTTGCTATAACTTACTAAGCACTCAAAAATATTTTCTGTGTATTCTAGTAACTTTTCATGATGAAAGTTATTATTGCTTTTCTTATCCACTAAAGCAGAAAACCACATCAACTGAAAACCCAGTTCAAGCCAACAAGTAAAGATTTAGATTCAAGGTCTCCTTGGAATTTTATTTGCTTAGTGATGCAAACAGCTGATCTAATTAAATGCACAAAGCATATATTTGCAATAGTGACAACAGAGTGTTTTGTATTATGAAGTGGGAAGTAATTGTCTCATAGTCACATAAATTAATATCAAAGTTCCTCAATAATTTTAACACAGAGTAGAGATTCCATAACAGATTATTCTGACTCCATTTTGATATATATTTTGTGAGAAAAATACTTTGGGTTGCACATATCCTATAATGACTTTTGGATATTACAAAGTCAACCTCCTTTGCTTCCACTCCGAAGTGTACCTTTCACATGAATGGCATGCTACCATGAACAGGAAAGCGAAAACATGGAGACACATTCTTCCCAGCTTCACTTACAGAATATTTTTCTTTAATTTTCCTGAATCAACACTACTGACAACTGGAAGCTAAAGCAGATTCACTTAAACATGGCATTCTAAAGTGTCCTTACAGCTAGCATTCACTGGGGGCTCCTTCGTTGCCTGACAGTCTGCTGAGTTTGACATGACAAATAATTTAATCTTCTCAATAAACTTATGAGATACCATTATTATTGTCCTTCTAGAGATGAGAAATATGAGACTAGGAAAAGTTACAAAAAGCTACACAGTGGGAAATGTTGGAGGCCATGGCACAGTTGGAGACGAGGACCAAACCAGGCCCTGACCTTCAAAGGACCAAACCAGGCCCTGTGTCTCCTTCAAAGTCGGGACACCTTGACAAGGGGTTAAGGACGGGAAAGTTGAGTAACACTGAGAAAGGGTCTGTGCTATGTGTCGTGTGCTCGCCTACCTGACTTCCCACACCCTCTCCCTACAGAAGGGAACAATGTGGTCAGGGTCATGAGTTCTTTGTTGGTCCTTGTTCTGTACCTCCCATAACCCACTCCCTGGTTGATTGTCTTGCTAATGGCTTTAGCCGAGACTACCTGGCATCATGAGGTTTGCTTGTAGTTAATGTAAACTTGTTATAGAAACTTGCTGCCATCTGACTAGGTACTGATGTATTACCCCTCCTATTGTGGTCTGCCTTATAAATGCTTGTAAGATGTGGAATAAAATCAGCACTGTTGGACATCATCCTCAGTGTCCCTCCTGCCCCCATCTCTTTGTCTTTTAATTTCTTTTCACCATTCTCTTAACCCTCACGTTTTCCTGGTCAATTTGTCACGACGGCCACGACAGGGAAAGAATCAGAGAGATCACCTAGAACCCCTGTGATCTGATATCAGGGCCTTTATTTCTATGAGCTATATTATGGTTCTCATAATCTCCTATTCTAAAGCCAATGCAAAACACCACCACGAATTATTTTAAGAAGTAAAGAAAAGAAAATATTGACAATAGTAAGTTCTGCAGAGTAACCATACACCTTTCACCTCCCCTTCTCTGGCAAAGATGAACATGCCCTAATCTCTATAAACTGGAAATATTTTAACTATCATAGCACAAGAGGTGTTGTAAATATGAGTAAATTGAGGATGTCGAGATGGGAGATGACTGTGGATTACTTGTGTGATCACACAGGTCCTTCAAGGTCAGGGAGAGTTGACTACAGAATAGTACCAGAAGGATATAATGTTAAACTCAAACATCATTGCTGGCCCCGATGATGGGAGAAGGGGCACAGACCAAGAAATGCAGGCAGGTTGTCTCTAGAAGCTGGAAAGGCAAGGAGATGAATATCTCCCCTGGAGCCTAGAGAAAGGGACATCACAATTTTACCCAATGAGACATATTTCACTTCTCACCTCTAAAACTGTAAGATAACTCATTTATGTCATTTTGAGACACCATATTTGTGGTAATTTGTTGCATCAGTCTCAGGAAATGAACACATAGCTGTATATTGCACTAGTTTGGCAATGGATAAAGCCTAGACTTTTTTTTTTTTTTTTTTTTTTTTTACTTCCTAGGTATTGTCTCCATGCCAGAGATCTATTCTTTATTTATTTATTTATTTATTTATTTATTTATTTATTTCCAGCATAACAGTATTCATTATTTTTGCACCACACCCCGTGCTCCATGCAATCCGTGCCCTCTATAATACCCACCACCTGGTACCCCAACCTCCCACCCCCCGTCCCTTCAAAACCCTCAGATTGTTTTTCAGAGTCCATAGTCTCTCATGGTTCACCTCCCCTTCCAATTTCCCCCAACTCCCTTCTCCACTCTAAGTCCCTATGTCCTCCATGCTATTTGTTATGCTCCACAAATAAGTGAAACCATATGATAATTGACTCTCTCTGCTTGACTTATTTCACTCAGCATAATCTCTTCCAGTCCCGTCCATGTTGCTACAAAAGTTGGGTATTCATCCTTTCTGATGGAGGCATAATACTCTATCCCCAGGGGTACAGGTCTGTGAATCACCAGGTTTACACACTTCACAGCACTCACCAAAGCACATACCCTCCCCAATGTCCATAATCCCACCTCCTTCTCCCAAACCCCCTCCCCCCAGCAACCCTCAGTTTGTTTTGTGAGATTAAAAGTCACTTATGGTTTGTCTCCCTCCCAATCCCATCTTGTTTCATTTATTCTTCTCCTACCCACTTAAGCCCCCATGTTGCATCACCACTTCCTCATATCAGGGAGATCATATGATAGTTGTCTTTCTCTGCTTGACTTATTTCGCTAAGCATGATACGCTCTAGTTCCATCCATATTGTCGCAAATGGCAGGATTTCATTTCTTTTGATGGCTGCATAGTATTCCATTGTGTATATATACCACATCTTCTTGATCCATTCATCTGTTGATGGACATCTAGGTTCTTTCCATAGTGTGGCTATTGTGGACATTGCTGCTATAAACATTCGGGTGCATGTGCCCCTTTGGATCACTACGTTTGTATCCTTAGGGTAAATACCCAATAGTGCAATTGCTGGGTCATAGGGCAGTTCTATTTTCAACGTTTTGAGGAACCTCCATGCTGTTTTCCAGAGTGGCTGCACCAGCTTGCATTCCCACCAACAGTGGAGGAGGGTTCCCCTTTCTCCGCATCCTCGCCAGCATCTGTCATTTCCTGACTTGTTGATTTTAGCCATTCTGACTGGTGTGAGGTGATATCTCATTGTGGTTTTGATATGTATTTCCCTGATGCCGAGTGATATGGAGCACTTTTTCATGTGTCTGTTGGCCATCTGGATGTCTTCTTTGCAGAAATGTCTGTTCATGTCCTCTGCCCATTTCTTGATTGGATTATTTGTTCGTTGGGTGTTGAGTTTGCTAAGTTCTGTATAGATTCTGGACACTAGTCCTTTATCTGATATGTCATTTGCAAATATCTTCTCCCATTCTGTCAGTTGTCTTTTGATTTTGTTAACTGTTTCCTTTGCTGTGCAAAAGCTTTTGATCTTGATGAAATCCCAATAGTTCATTTTTGCCCTTGCTTCCCTTGCCTTTTGCGTTGTTCCTAGGAAGATGTTGCTGCGGCTGAGGTCAAAGAGGTTGCTGCCTGTGTTCTCCTCAAGGATTTTGATGGATTCCTTTTGCACATTGAGGTCCTTCATCCATTTTGAGTCTATTTTTGTGTGTGGTGTAAGGAAATGGTCCAATTTCATTTTTCTGCATGTGGCTGTCCAATTTACCCAGCACCATTTATTGAAGAGGCTGTCTTTTTTCCATTGGACATTCTTTCCTGCTTTGTCAAAGATTAGTTGACCATAGAGTTGAGGGTCTATTTCTGGGCTCTCTATTCTGTTCCATTGATCTATGTGTCTGTTTTTGTGCCAGTACCATGCTGTCTTGATGACGACAGCTTTGTAATAGAGCTTGAAGTCCAGAATTGTGATGCCACCAACGTTAGCTTTCTTTCTCAATATCCCTTTGGCTATTCGAGGTCTTTTCTGGTTCCATATAAATTTTAGCATTATTTGTTCCATTTCTTTGAAAAAGATGGATGGTACTTTGATAGGAATTGCATTAAATGTGTAGATTGCTTTAGGTAGCATAGACATTTTCACAATATTTATTCTTCCAATCCAGGAGCATGGAACATTTTTCCATTTCTTTGTGTCTTCCTCAATTTCTTTCATGAGTACTTTATAGTTTTCTGAGTATAGATTCTGTGTCTCTTTGGTTAGGTTTATTCCTAGGTATCTTATGGTTTTGGGTGCAATTGTAAATGGGATTGACTCCTTAATTTCTCTTTCTTCTGTCTTGCTGTTGGTGTAGAGAAATGCAACTGATTTCTGTGCATTGATTTTATATCCTGACACTTTACTGAATTCCTGTATAAGTTCTAGCAGTTTTGGAGTGGAGTCTTTTGGGTTTTCCACATATGCTATCATATCATCTGCGAAGAGTGATAATTTGACTTCTTCTTTGCCGATTTGGATGCCTTTAATTTCCTTTTGTTGTCTGATTGCTGAGGCTAGGACCTCTAGTACTATGTTGAATAGCAGTGGTGATAATGGACATCCCTGCCGTGTTCCTGACCTTAGCGGAAAAGCTTTCAGTTTTTCTCCATTGAGAATGATATTTGCGGTGGGTTTTTCATAGATGGCTTTGATGATATTGAGGTATGTGCCCTCTATCCCTACCCTTTGAAGAGTTTTGATCAGGAAGGGATGCTGTACTTTGTCAAATGCTTTTTCAGCATCTATTGAGAGTATCATATGGTTCTTGTTCTTTCTTTTATTGATGTGTTGTATCACATTGACTGATTTGCGGATGTTGAACCAACCTTGCAGCCCTGGAATAAATCCCACTTGGTCGTGGTGAATAATCTTTTTAATGTACTGTTGAATCCTATTGGCTAGTATTTTGTTGAGTATTTTCGCATCTGTGTTCATCAAGGATATCGGTCTATAGCTCTCTTTTTTGGTGGGATCCTTGTCTGGTTTTAGGATCAAGGTGATGCTGGCCTCATAAAATGAGTTTGGAAGTTTTCCTTCCATTTCTATTTTTTTGGAACAGTTTCAGGAGAATAGGAATTAGTTCTTCTTTAAATGTTTGGTAGAACTCCCCCGGGAAGCCGTCTGGCCCTGAGCTTTTGTTTGTTTGGTGATTTTTAATGACTGTTTCAATCTCCTTACTGGTTATGGGTCTGTTCAGGCTTTCTATTTCTTCCTGGTTCAGTTGTGGTAGTTTATATGTTTCTAGGAATGCATCCATTTCTTCCAGATTGTCAAATTTATTGGCGTAGAGTTGCTCATAGTATGTTCTTATAATAGTTTGTATTTCTTTGGTGTTAGTTGTGATCTCTCCTCTTTCATTCATGATTTTATTTATTTGGGTCCTTTCTCTTTTCTTTTTGTTAAGTCGGGCCAGGGGTTTATCAATTTTATTAATTCTTTCAAAGAACCAGCTCCTAGTTTCGTTGATTTGTTCTATTGTTTTTTTTGGTTTCTATTTCATTGATTTCTGCTCTGATCTTTATGATTTCTCTTCTCCTGCTGGGCTTAGGGTTTCTTTCTTGTTCTTTCTCCAGCTCCTTTAGGTGTAGGGTTAGGTTGTGTACCTGAGACCTTTCTTGTTTCTTGAGAAAGGCTTGTACCGCTATATATTTTCCTCTCAGGACTGCCTTTGTTGTGTCCCACAGATTTTGAACCGTTGTATTTTCATTATCATTTGTTTCCATGATTTTTTTCAATTCTTCTTTAATTTCCCGGTTGACCCATTCATTCTTTAGAAGGATGCTGTTTAGTCTCCATGTATTTGGGTTCTTTCCAAACTTCCTTTTGTGGTTGAGTTCTAGCTTTAGAGCATTGTGGTCTGAAAATATGCAGGGAATGATCCCAATCTTTTGATACCGGTTGAGTCCTGATTTAGGACCGAGGATGTGATCTATTCTGGAGAATGTTCCATGTGCACTAGAGAAGAATGTGTATTCTGTTGCTTTGGGATGAAATATTCTGAATATATCTGTGATGTCCATCTGGTCCAGTGTGTCGTTTAAGGCCTTTATTTCCTTGCTGATCTTTTGCTTGGATGATCTGTCCATTTCAGTGAGGGGAGTGTTAAAGTCCCCTACTATTATTGTATTATTGTTGATGTGTTTCTTTGATTTTGTTATTAATTGGTTTATATAGTTGGCTGCTCCCACGTTGGGGGCATAGATATTTAAAATTGTTAAATCTTCTTGTTGGACAGACCCTTTGAGTATGATATAGTGTCCTTCCTCATCTCTTATTATAGTCTTTGGCTTAAAATCTAATTGATCTGATATAAGGATTGCCACTCCTGCTTTCTTCTGATGTCCATTAGCATGGTAAATTCTTTTCCACCCCCTCACTTTAAATCTGGAGGTGTCTTCGGGCTTAAAATGAGTTTCTTGGAGGCAACATATAGGTGGGTTTTGTTTTTTTATCCATTCTGATACCCTGTGTCTTTTGACAGGGGCATTTAGCCCATTAACATTCAGGGTAACTATTGAGAGATATGAATTTAGTGCCATTGTATTGCCTGTAAGGTGACTGTTACTGTATATCGTCTCTGTTCCTTTCTGATCTACCACTTGTAGGCTCTCTCTTTGCTTAGAGGACCCATTTCAAGATTTCCTGTAGAGCTGGTTTGGTATTTGCAAATTCTTTCAGTTTTTGTTTGTCCTGGAAGCTTTTAATCTCTCCTTCTATTTTCAATGATAGCCTAGCTGGATATAGTATTCTTGGCGGCATGTTTTTCTCGTTTAGTGCTCTGAAAATATCATGCCAGCTCTTTCTGGCCTGCCAGGTCTCTGTGGATAAGTCAGCTGCCAATCTAATATTTTTACCATTGTATGTTACAGACTTCTTTTCCTGGGCTGCTTTCAAAATTTTCTCTTTGTCACTGAGAATTGTAAATTTTACTATTAGGTGACGGGGTGTGGGCCTATTCCTATTGATTTTGAGGGGCGTTCTCTGAACCTCCTGAATTTTGATGCTCGTTCCCTTTGCCATATTGGGGAAATTCTCCCCAATAATTCTCTCCAGTATACCTTCTGCTCCACTCTCTCTTTCTTCTTCTTCTGGAATCCCAATTATTCTAATGTTGTTTTGTCTTATGGTGTCACTTATCTCTCGAATTCTCCCCTCGTGGTCCAGTAGCTGTTTGTCCCTCTTTTGCTCAGCTTCTTTATTCTCTGTCATTTGGTCTTCTATATCACTAATTCTTTCTTCTGCCTCATTTATCCTAGCAGTGAGAGCCTCCATTTTTTATTGCACTTCATTAATAGCTTTTTGTATTTCAACTTGGTTAGATTTTAGTTCTTTTATTTCTCCAGAAAGGGCTTTTATATCTCTCGAGAGGGTTTCTCTAATATTTTCCATGCCTTTTTCGAGCCCGGCTATAACCTTGAGAATTGTCATTCTGAACTCTAGATCTGACATATTACCAATGTCTGTATTGATTAGGTCCCTAGCCTTCGGTACTGCCTCTTGTTCTTTTTTTTGTCTTGAATTTTTCCGTCTTGTCATTTTGTCCAGATAAGAGTATATGAAGGGGCAAGTAAAATACTAAAAGGGTGGCAACAACCCCAGGAAAAAATGCTTTAACCAAATTAGAAGAGATCCCAAATAGTGAGGGGGGAGAAAGGGGAGAAAAAGAGGTTCAAAAAGGAAGAAAGAAAAAAAAAGAAAAAAGAAAAAAAAAAAAGAAAAAAGAAAAGAAAAGAATTTAAAAAAAAAAGGAAAACACCTAAGAAAAATGTAAAAAGGAAAAAATATACATATTAGATAAACTAGTAAAAAATCGTTAAAAAAGAAAAAGGTAACAGTTAAAAAAAAAAAAAAATTTTACCCGAAGGCGAGAAAAAAAAAAAAAAAAAATGAAAAAGAAAAAAATTAAATTAACTGCAAGACTAAAAAAAAATCACAGGGAAAAAGCCATGAGTTCCGTGCTTGGCTTTCTCCTCCTCTGGAATTCTGCTGCTCTCCTTGGTATTGAAACCGCACTCCTTGGTAGGTGAACTTGGTCTCGGCTGGATTTCTTGTTGATCTTCTGGGGGAGGGGCCTGTTGTAGTGATTCTCAAGTGTCTTTGCCCCAGGCGGAATTACACCGCCCTTACCCGGGGCCGGGGTGAGTAATCCGCTCGGGTTTGCTTTCAGGAGCTTTTGTTCCCTGAGCGCTTTCCGTAGAGTTCCGGAGGACGGGAATACAAATGGCGGCCTCCTGGTCTCCGGCCCGGAGGAGCCGAGAGCCCAGGGCCGCACTCCTCAGTGCGCCCTCAGAGAACAGCGCCCAGTTACTCCCGTCTGCCTGACCTCCGGCCGCGCTCTGAGCTCACCGAGCCTGCGACCGGTTCAAGGTAACCCCGAGCTGTGAGCTTACTGTCGGCTCTGTCTCTGTAGCTGGCTTTCCCGTTCCAATACCCGCAAGCTCTGCGACACTCAGACACCCCTGATCCTTCTGTGACCCTGCGGGACCTGAGGCCACGCTGAACCCGCGTGGGCTTCGCCCCGGTTTAGCCTCTGGAGCGATGTCCCTCAGCGGAACAGACTTTTAAAAGTCCTGATTTTGTGCGCCGTTGCTCCGCCGCTTCCCGGGAGCCGGCCCCTCCCCCCGGGGTCTATCTTCCCGTCGCTTTGGATTCACTTCTCCGCCGGTCCTACCTTTCAGAAAGTGGTTGTTTTTCTGTTTCCAGAATTGCTGTTCTTCTTCTCTTCAATCTGCTGATGGATTTTCAGGTGTTTGCAATCTTTAGATAAGCTATTTAGCTGATCTCCGGCTAGCTGAAGCAGTCTCAGCCTGCTACTTCTCCGCCATCTTGACTCCTCCCCCCTATTCTTTAAATTAAACAGCTTCAAGCCTAGACTTTTTAATCAGATAAATTAAGATTAAAGTTTATATTCTCTATTTGCCAAATGTGTGTCTTTGGGAAAGTTAGCACAAGTTCACAAGATAATGGCATAGAAAGTATATAAGTCTTCACGGCACACATAGAAAAGATCCACTTGAAATATTCTATTCATTTAGAACATGAAGAACTATTCAAAAATAGAACCTCATATATTAAATTGTTGCCTTATAAAATCCATAAAATTTGAAAGGTCAACAAGAAAGACATAACTTCTATTTAGGGATATTTTGATATGTGACTGTCTCATTTTGATATGAGAAAATTACAAGTGTAAAATGAGTGGTATCATCCCTGAGTCTTGAGAGAGATTAGGGAAATTCATCAAAGGATAACATTCTTCTATTGTGTTTTTATTCACAGGCATAAAGCAGGCATAAGCAACCTTGTTCTTACATAGTGAATAATAAGTATTTTTGGTTTTTCAGGCCACAGAATCTTTACTGCAACTACTCAACCCTGCTATTATAGTGGGAAACTGACCACAGATAATATGCAAATAAATGGATATGGCTGTGTAACAATAAAACTATAAGAATAAGTGGCCAGCCTGTAGGCTATAGTTTGCAAAACCTGTGTGAGAGTCTGGCTTGAGTAGTATTCACATTTACTCTGAAATTTCATCACTCATAGTTCTATCTTTCATTTTTGAGTGTCTGGATGTATATGGCCCTAGTCCTATGGTCACAAATGCCTGGAAGTCCTATGCCTGCCCAAGAGCTCCCCAAGGGATTGGACCTCTTTCTCATGACCAATTACCTATTTTCATTGGAAAACCCCAGGGTGCATATTGGAACTGACACAAAAAGACACAAAGATCATTGTATCTCTGTCTCACATGTTGCAAAGATGCCCATACAAAAAATACATGCTTGGGCAAGGAAAATATTTGCAGTAGGTAGATCTAGTTACTGAGTCAGAGGCAGATTTATCATGAAGCAAATGAAAATAACTCTTCAGAACTGGAACCGCCAGGGTCCCCCCACTTCCCCAGGCCTGAGAAAGAGCTTGCAATGTGTTCACATGGTCACATGTGCTTCTGAAACATGTGTGTGTATACACTTTAAGGCTTGCAATCCTGGATCATCCCCTAACTTTATAAACACTGTACCAGATACTGGGCAAATCACAAAACAGCCTTTGTGATTCCTGAAATAGAGCTTAACAGATTCTTAAAATCACACTTGAGAGATTGTTAAATGTGGAAATGTCATTTAATTCACCTGCACTGCCTCCTCTTTCTCAGTCCTGGTTTATAAATCACAGTCACCTAACAAATGTCTGTGCAATTGATATGATACTAAGAGGACCAATAATCTTCATGCAAACAGAAAAGTTAAGTCACCAAAAAAGGAAGTTTTCAAAAATAGGAATTTACTAAAGAAATTTTTAAAAAGAAATTAAGAAAATTATGGGACAAAAGAAACAACCAAAATTTTTTCAAAGAAGTGTACTTTTTAAAAAAGATTTTATTTATTTATTTGACAGAGAAAGAAATCACAAGTAGGCAGAGAGGAGGCATGGGGGTAGGGGGTGTTGGGGGGATGCAGGCTCCCTGCAAAGCAGAGAGACCGATGCAGGGCTCGATCCCAGAACGCTGAGATCATGACCCAAGCTGAAGGCAGAGGCCTAACCCACTAAGCCACCCAGGTGCCCAGAAGTGTACGTTTAATTTAAAAATAAAAGGTGAAATTATGGAAGGGATGACATGGAAAGATTAACAGACATGATATGATTTGGTTAAACAATGGGTAAAAACACTATCATAGAGTAACTGAAGAAATATGAATGGTAGGAAACATCACAGTAGGACAAGACATATTGGAAAACAAGCAACACATGGTTATGTTATTGCTTTCTTTTTCCTTATTTTTTTTTTTCAGAAGAGAAAAAAAATAGCTTTAAAAAACTTAAAAAAAAAAATCTATTACTGCCTAATGAGACCCATACTTACTTCAATTGACTTTCAGGGCAGTTAGCCTGCCTGCTTCTAAATCACCAGCATAATGTCATCGGATAATGGGACTGTCACAATATAATTCCATAGCTACCCCATTGCTCCTTTCTTCATTTTCTAAGGGAAGATTATATAAGATTGTAACAAATTATGGCTACATATGCCTTTCTTACTACAGGTACTGACACTAATGGATCTTAGCTCCACTTGGCTGAGAAATAAATCTGTTCTATAGATTGGCAATAAATAGGCTCACAGTCAGGAAAATCGGCTTCAGCAGACCACCCACAGTCTTGAGAAAAAAAAGGGAAAGACTTGATGGGGAATATAAATATAGCCTTCATTACATTTGATTTGTGATCGAAATGGCTAAGCTGCAGTTCTTTTCCCTTTGCACATGTCAAGGCAGATACTGTGTGTTGAGATGCCCCACTGGCAGCATCATTGTGTGTGTGTGTTCTAGGACAGTGTGACACATGGACCTGGGATGACCCACTGTTCCCAAAGACCTTCCTCAGCAGAATGTATGCTGCCTGTGTTTCCACATAACTCAGTGATAACTGAGTACTATTAGATCTACATATATGTGAACATGAATTGGGAAGAAAATAATAAAAAAGCAAATAAACAATGTACGTGTTAGTCAAAATATTAGTTCCAATAATCCCTGCTTTTTCCTCAAGAGCTTGTAATAAAGCAATTTCCTATCTTTAGCTCACAGTAGGAAAGACAGGGAACTGATCATATTGTTAGATTCTGAAAACTAACTTTTCCACTTGAAAGCTGAGAAAGAACCTGATGGTTACATTTTATTTTTTAATATTTTAATGAATGTTTTTGCCATAGCCATTTTAAGATGGTCTTCACAGAAAGGTCATGTACGAACCCATACAAATCAGGCCTGATACTTAACCAAAACATTTTATTTAGGATTTGGGCTCATAAATAAAAAGCTGATAAAATGTTTCAGTCTACTATTGTCCTTTAAGTGCTTATCTACTGAGGACTATTCATGGTCAGAAGTCCTTACAAAATAAGAAAAAATAAGCATACCTGTTTAAAATTCAGATTTTAGTTCCTTAACTGGAAGGGAGTTTCAAGTAAGTCCCAATGATCATGTTCATGTTAAAATCACAAATGAATTACATTTCTTTTTTCAGAGGGTTTTTTTTTTTTGTAGTTGTAGTTTAAGATACATTTAAATTTATTTGTGTAATATATTAAAATTTATTTCAATTTAAATTTACTTATTAAGAGTTACATAGTCTAAACCCCTAAAACCCAAAGCAACTACCTCAAAACCAAAACAAAATAAAGCAAAAAAAAAAAAAAAACAACTCGTGTAATCTATTCATTAACCCTCTGTCTATTTAATAAATATTTACTAAGAAACAGACATTGTTAGACATGAAGTATAAAAAGTTTAAGGAGATATGTTATTTTTCTTTTTCTTTTTCTTTTAATATTTATTTATTAATTTTAAAGAAAGAGAGAGAGAGAGCAGGGTAGACACAAAGGGAGAGGGAGACAGAATTTCAAGCTGACTGCGCTGAGAAGTGCTCAACCCCACAACCCTGAGATCATGACCTCAACCAAAACAAAGAGTTGGACGCTTAACTGACTGAGCCACCCTAGCACCCTAGAAATATGGTATTTTTCTTGAGAATGTTCGCAGTTTAATGAAAAAGTTGAGTATGTAAACAGTTAAAATAAGAAGTGTTTTATTATAAATAAGAACTAAGTGCTAACAAACCACTGAGGAAAAGTTTAGAGAAAGAGAGAAAACTTGACTCTACAGAGGTAGCAAAACTCAAAAACCTTGAATTGAGTCTGGAAGACTGAGGTGGTCTTACCCAAGTAGATAAAAGATATCTCTGTTTTCCAGGAAGAAGGAATAGCTATGCAAAGGTATAAATGCCAGAAAGATCATGGCATTCTCAGGGAAAGGGAGAAAGTGAATAACATTATAGTTAAAGCATAGTGTCAGGTTTAGTTTGGAAAACAAGAAACATAGCTGAAAATTTAGATTAGTACCAGAATCTGAACAGATTAGTCCCCAAATACAATATTTTTCTTAACCTAATTGGAAAGAGAAAATCCCATGATGTTTTTACGCGGAGAAGTGATGTGCTCTAATTTGTGCTCTGCTATGATAATGATGCTATAAGAAAACAGTGCAGGAAAACATATAAAAGGGCGGTAGAAAATCAGGTGGAAGTAGAGAGAAACCTAAAATATAGACTTAATTAACGAAGGTCAAAACTTTTGTTTAAATAATTGCACTAAAGCTAAATTGTAGGGGGGGAACTACATAATTTAGAATGAATGTTAAATTCTATTTCTGACAATGGTGTTATAACTGGAAAGATACTAGTCTTTCCATCACAAATAACCATAAAAGAGTTCAAAACATTAGAGTGCCTGGTTTTCAGACATTGGACAGTAGGCAGCCCAAAACTAAGAAACCTGAGGAAAGGGAAACTTGTGACAAGGGCCCAGCTTTCTGCCTGGGGGAAATTTCCTCAAGGCCATGAAGGTTGCTAGAATTTAACCAAAGCTATATTAGAATTCACAGTGGTGTTGTGTTGAATGGTCCCCATGAGAATTCAGAGCAGCTGAAGTGGCTGAAACAGAGGAGTGGGGAAGGCCCTGAAATGAGGTGTCCCACAGACCTGGGGAAGGGTCGGTCAGCCTCTGAGCAGAAGAACTACCTGAATCTTACTGAGAGCAACTACCACAGGGCATTGAATCAGAACAGGAAGAGCCGCTTAAGAACCTAGTAACACCCTAGACAAATAGCCAAGGTACAACATACCAAGTCTTAGAATAAGAGCTAACTTTACAAGGATAAAACCTACTTTAAGAAAGCCTAAAGCCTAGCAACTGGATGGGAGATGGAGTTTGGAGATTGGTTCTCCCAAGTCAGTGACGTTAGGATAACACCTTGAGTTTTCCACATTTCCAATCAGACGAAGCATAAAGCAAAGCCTAGGCTAGTCCAAGGTGGAATCACAGTAGTTAATATGCATTTAAAAGTTATGAGACAGAGGGAGAAGTCAAGAAGGCAGAGGAGTAGTAGCCTGAGATGACATCAGGTAGCAGGAGATCAGATAGTTTATCAAACCATTCTGAGCACCTACAAACCCAACAGGATATCAAAGAGAAGAACAGCAGCAATTCTAGAAACAGAAAACCGACCACTTTCTGAAAGGTAGGACATGCGGAAGAGTGAATCTGAACAGACAAGAAGATAGAGTGCAGGGGGAGGGGCCAGCTCCCGACAAGTGGAGTAGCAACAGAGCACAAAATCAGAACTTCAAGAAGTCTGCTCCACCGAGGGATATCACTCCAGAGGCTAAGGGGCAGTGGAGCTCTCACGGGAACAGTGTAATCTCAGGTCCCATGGGGTCACAGAAGGATTGAGGGTGTCCGAGTACAGCAGAGCTCGCAGGTATTAGAGCAGGGAAGACAGCTACAGAGACGGAGCAGAAGAGTGAGCTCTCAGCTCTGAGTTACCTTAAACTGTGATCCATTGCACAGAGGGCCACTGCTCTTTGAGCAGGGACCCTACAAGTGGCAGATCCAGGAAGACGCCCCAGAAGAGAGTCATAGATCTACAGGGTTTGAGACTCTAAATGGGGCTGTGTGCCAGAGACAGAAATACTCAGTCACAGGCAAGGTGAGCTCAGAGCACGGCCACAGACCAGGGAGCCAGGAGTAATTCAGCACTTTTCTCCCAGGGTGCACTGAAGCATGGGGCCCCAAGCTCTCGGCTCCTCAGGCTGGAAATTGGGAGGGCACCATTTTCACTCCTGTCCTCCAGAGCTCTATGGGAAGCATTCAAGGAACAAAAACTCCTGAGAGTAAACCAGAGCAGATTACTTAGCCAGGCCCCAGGGCAGTGGAATCCTGCCTCCAGCAAAGACGCTTGAAAATCACTACAACAGACCCCTCCCCCAGAAGATCAGCAAGAAATCCAGCCAAGACTGAGCTCACTTATCAAGAACAGTGGAATTCCAGAGGATGGGATAGCAGAGCATGGAATTCATGGATTTCTCCCCATGATTCTTTAGTCTTGCAAAGTTAATTAATTATTTCAATTTTATTTTTTTTATTATAATTTTTTTAACTTTTACTCTTTCCTCTTTTAATATTTTTTAACTAGTTTTTCTTAACAATAGCTTTCTTAAAAACTATTTTGGAACTTTCATTATTATAGTCATATTTTATCCTTCATTGTATCTAACTTAATTTTTTGTATATATATAGAGTTGTTTTCTTCTAAAACATTTTGGGATACAACTTCTTCTAATAGAACAAGATATACCCTAAATCTAGCACAGGGCTTTGTTCTAGTTTCCAGCCTGAGCAAATTCTCTCCACTTTCTTTTTCTTTCTTTTCCCAACTAATTTATCTTACATAACTCCTTTTATTATTTTTTTTAAATTTTCATCTTACAGTCATAATCCATCCCTTCATCATGTTTGCCCTTATTTGGGGGTATTATATATATACATTTTTTTCTTTCTTTAAAAGAGGTAGTTTCTTTTAAGAGACCAAAATAGACCCAAAATTAAGTGGGTGATTGCTCTATTCACCAGTCTAAGATCTTTTCTTAACTTTTTTTTTTTAACTTCTTTTTACCCCCCTTTCTTCTCCCCATGATTTGGGGTCTCTTCTGATTTGGTTATGCACATTTTACTGGGGTCTTTGCCACACTTTAAGTATTTTATTCTCTCATTCATATATTATTATCTGGATAAAATGACAAGGCAGAAAAACTCACCACCAAAAAAAGAACAAAAGGTAATACCAAAGGATAGGGACCTAATCAATATGGACATTAGTAAAATGTCAGATCTAGAGTTCAGAATGATGATTCTGAAAGTGCTAGCTGGGCTCAAAAAAGGCATGGAAGATCTTAGAGAAACCCTGTCTGGAGAAATAAAAGCCCATTCTGGAGAAATAAAAGAACTAAAATCTAACAAAGCTGAAATCACAAAAAGCTATTAATGAGGTGCAATTAAAAAATGGAGGCTCTTGGGGTGCCTGGGTGGCTCAGTGGGTTAAAGCCTCTGCCTTCAGCTCAGATCGTGATCCCAGGGTCCTGGGATCAAGCCCCACATTGGGCTCTCTGCTCGGCAGGGAGCCTGCTTCCTCCTCTCTCTCTGCCTGCCTCTCTGCCTTCTTGTGATCTTTGTCTGTCAAATAAAGAAATAAAAAATATTTTTTAAAAAAGTGGAGGCTCTTACTGCTAGGATAATTGAGGCAGAGGGGAGAATTAGTGATATAGAAGACCAAATGATGGAGAATAAAGAAGCTGAGCAAAAGAGAGACAACTACTGGACCATGAGGGGAGAATTTGAGAGATAAGTGATACCATAAGACAAAACAATATTAAAATAATTGGGATTCCAGAAGAAGAAGAAAGAGAGAGGGGGGCAGAAGGTATATTGGAGTGAATTATGTAGAGAATTACTTTAATATGGCAAAGGGAACAAACATCAAAATCCAGTAGGTGAAGAGAAGTCCCCTCAAAATCAATAAGAATAGGTCCACACCCCATCATCTAATAGTAAAATTTACAAGTCTTAGTGATGAAGAGAAAATCCTGAAAGCAGCCCAGTATAAAAGTCTGTAACATGCAATAATAAAAATATTAGATTGGCAGCAGACTTATCCACAGAGACCTGGCAGGCCAGAAAGAACTGGCATGATATATTCAGAGCACTAAATGAGAAAAATATGCAGCCAAGAATACTATATCCAGCTAGGCTATCATTGAAAATAGAAGGAGAGATAAAAAGCTTCCAGGACAACAAAAACTGAAATAATTTGCAAACACCAAACCAGCTCTACAGGAAATATTGAAAGTGGTCCTCTAAGCAAAGAAAGACCCTAAAAGTAGTAGATCAGAAAGGAACAGACAATATACAGTAACAGTCACCTTACAGGCAATACAATGGCACTAAACTCATATCTCTCAATAGTTACCCTGAATGTTAATGGGCTAAACGCCCCTGTCAAAAGACACAGGGTATCAGAATGGATAAAAAGACAAAACTCATCAATATGCTGTCTATAAGAAACTCATTTTAGACCCAAGGACACCTCCAGATTTAGAGTGAGAGGGTGAGAAACAATTTACCATACTAAAGGACATCAAAAGAAAGCTGGGGTAGCAATCCTTATATCATATCAATTAGATGTTAAGCCAAAGACTATAATAAGAGATGAGGAAAGATGCTATATCATACTCAAAGGGTCTTTACAACAAAAAGATCTAACAATGAAAATATCTATGCCCCTAACATGGGAGCAGCCAATGATATAAACCAGTTAATAACAAAATCAAAGAAACACATTGACAATAATACAGTAATAGTAGGGGACTTTAACACTCCTCTCACTGAAATGGACGGATCATCCAAGCAAAAGATCAACAAGGAAATAAAGGCCTTAAATGACACACTGGACCAGATGGACATCACAGATACACTCAGAACATTCTATCCCAAAGCAACAGAATACACATTCTTCCCTAGTGCACATGGAACATTTTCCAGAATAGATCACATTCTGTGTCACAAATCAGGTATCAACAAGTACCAAAAGATTGGGATCATTCCCTGCATATTTTCAGACCACAATGCTCTGAAGCTAGAACTCAATCACAAGAGGAAATAGAGGAAATTTGGAAAGAACTTAAATATACTGAGGCTAAAGAACATCCTACTAAAGAATGAATGGGTCAACCAGGAAATTAAAGAAGAATTGAAAAAAAAATCATGGAAACAAATGATAATGAAAGCAAAATGGGTCAAAATCTGTGGGAGACAGCAAAGGCAGTCCTGAGAGTAAAAGATATAGTGATACAAGCTTTTTTCAAAAAATAAGAAATGTCTCAAACACACAACCTAATCCTACACCTAAAGCAGCTGGAGAAAGAACAGCAAAGAAAGCCTAACCAGCAGGAGAAGAGAAATAATAAAGATTAGAGCAGAAATCAATGAAATAGAAACCAAAAAGTAAAAAAAAAAAAAAAAAAAATCAACAAAACTAGGAGCTGATTCTTTGAAAGAATTGATAATATTGATAAACCCCTGGCCAGACTTATCAAAAAGAAAAGAAAAAGGAGCCAAACAAATAAAATTATGAATGAAAGAGGAGAGATGATAACCAACACCGAAGAAATACAAACAATTATAAGAACATATTATAAGCAACTATACGTGAGCAATTTTGACAATTTGGAAGAAATGGATGCATTCCTAAAGATGTATAAACTACCAAAATTGAACTAGGAGGAAATTATAACCTGAACAGACCCATAACCAGTAAGGAGATTGAAGCAGTCATCAAAAATCTCCGAAAAAACAAGAACCCAGGGCCAGATGGCTTCCCAGAGAAATTCTACCAAGCATTTAAAGAAGAATTAATTCCTATTCTCCTGAAACTGTTCCAAAAAATAGAAATGGGAGGAAAACTTCCAAATTCATTTTATGAGGCCAGCATTACCTTGATCCTAAAACCAGACAAAGACCTTATCAAAAATGAGAACTACACACCTATATCCTTGATGAACAGAGATGTGAAAATTCTCACCAAAATACTAGCCAATAAGATCCAACAGTACATTAAAAGGATTATTCACCACAACCAAGTGGGATTTGTTCCTGGGCTGCAAGGTTTGTTCGTTCAACATCTGCAAATCAATCAATGTGATACAATACATTAAAATTAGAAAAAAAAGGGGCGCCTGATTGGCTCAGTGGGTTAAAGCCTCTGCCTTCGGCTCAGGTCATGATCCCAGGGTTCTGGGATCGAGCCCCACATCGTGCTCTCTGCTCAGCAGGGAGTCTGCTTCCTCCTCTCTCTCTGCCTGCCTCTCTGCCTACTTGTGATCTCTGTCTGTCAAATAAATAAATAAATAATCTGAAAAAAAAAAGAAAAAAAAATAAGACCATATGATATTCTCAGTAGATGCTGAAAAAGCATTTGAAAAAGCACACTATCCTTTCTTGATCAAAATTATTTAGAGTGTAGGGATAGAGAGTACATATCTCAGTATCATCAAGCCATCTATGAAAAACCCACAGCAAATATCATTCTCAATGGAGAAAAACTGAGAGCTTTTCTGGTAAGGTCAGGAACACATCAGGGATGTCCATTATCACCACTGCTATTCAACACAGTAATAGAAGTGCTAGCCTCAGCAATCAGAAAACAAAAAGAAGTTAAAGGCATCCAAATTGGCAAAAAAGAAGTCAAACTACCATTCTTTGCCGATGATATGATACTTTATGTGGAAAATCCAAAAGACTCTACTCCAAATATGCTAGAACTTACACAGGAATTCAGTAAAGTGTCAGGATATAAAATCAATGCACAGAAATCAGTTGCATTTCTATACACCAACAAGAGAGGAGAAAGAGAAATTGAGGAGTCAATCCCACTTATAGTTGCACCCAAAACCATAAGATACCTAGGAATAAATCTAACCAAGGAGGAAAAGAAACTATAAAGTACTCATGAAAGAAATTGAGGAAGACACAAAGAAATGGAAAAATGTTCCATGCTCACGGATTGGAAGAACAAATATTGTGAAAATGTCTATGCTACCTAAAGCAATCTATGCATTTAATGCAATCCCTATCAAAATACGATCATTTTTTTTCAAAGATATGGAACAAATAATCCTAAAATTTATACGTAACCAGAAAAGACCTCAAATAGGCAGATGAATGTTGAAAAGTTGGTGGCATCACAATTCCGGACTTCAAACTCTATTATATAGCTGTCATCATCAAGACAGTATGGTACTGGCACAAAAACATACATAGATCAGTGGAACAGACTAGAGAGCCCAGAAATAGACCCTCAACTCTATGGTCAACTAATCTTTGACAAAGCAGGAAAGAATGTACAATGGAAAAAAGACAGTCTCTTCAACAAATGGTATTGGGAAAATTGGACAGCCACATGCCGAAAAATGAAACTGGACCACTTCCTTACACCACACACAAAAATAAACTCCAAATGGATGAAAAACCTTAATGTGAAACAGGAATCCATCCAAATCCTTGAGGATAGCACAGGCAGCAACCTCTTCGACCTCAGCCACAGCAACTTTTTCCTGGGAACATTGCCAAACACAAGGGAAGCAAGGGCAAAAATGAACTATTGGGATTTCATCAAGATCAAAAGCTTTTGCACAGCAAAGGAAACAGTCAACAAAACCAAAAGACAACTGACAGAATGGGAGAAGATACTTGCAAAGGACATATCAAATCAAGGGCTAGTATCCAAAATCTATAATGAGCTTATCAAACTCAACACCCAAAGAACAAACAATCCAATCAAGAAATGGGCAGAGGACATGAACAGACATTTCTGCAAAGAAGACATCCAGATGAAAAAAAAAGAAGAAGAAGAAGACATCCAGATGGCCAACAGACACATGAAAAGGTGCTTCACATCACTCAGCATCAGGGAAATACAAATCAAAAAACCACAATGAGATACCATCTCATAGCAGTCAGAGTGGCTAAAATTAACAAGTCAGGAAATGACAGATGTTGGCGAGGATGCAGAGAAAGGGGAACCCTCCTATACTGTTGGTGGGAATGCAAGCTGGTGCAACCACTCTGGAAAACAGCATGGAGGTTCCTCAAAAAGTTGAAAATAGAGCTACCCTATGACCCACCAATTGCATTATTTACCCTAAAGATACAAACATAGTGATCCGAAGGGGCACGTGCACCTGAATGTTTATAGCAGCAATGTCCACAATAACCAAACTATGGAAAGAACTTAGATGTCCATCAACAGATGAATGGATAAAGAAGATGTGGTATATATACACAATGGAATACTATGCAGCCATCAAAAGAAATGAAATCTTGCCGTTTGCAATGACATGGATGGAACTAGAGGGTATTATGCTGAGCGAAATAAGTCAATCAGAGAAAGAATTACCATATGAACTCCCTGATACAAAGAATTTGAGAGACAATGTGGGAGTTTAGGGGATAGGGTAGGAAAAAATGAAACAAGATGGGATCGGGAGGGAGACAAGCCATAAGAGACTCTTAATCTCACAAAACAAACTGAGGGTTCCTGGGGGGAGAGGGGTAGAGAGAGGGTGGTTGGGTTTGGACATTGAGGCAGGTATGTGCTATGATGAATGCTTGAAGTGTGTAAACCTGGCAATTCACAGACCTGTACCCCTGGGGCTAATAATATATTATATGTTAATAAAAAGTAAAAAATTTAAAAAGTTATGAGACAGACAAAGAAACAAAAAATGTGGCCCATACATAAGAACATAAGTAGTCAAAGTAATCAACTCCAAAAGAATGGCTGTGATGGTGAACTGATTAGGAAAGGACATTAAAGCCTTCAATGTATTTTTAAAATTAAATATGTTGTGTTCTTAACGAGTTAATATTTAGATAAATGTCAACAGAGAATTAGGAACCTTAAAAAATGTAAATTTTAGAACTAGTGTAACTGAAATGAAAATTTAACTTGTTTGTATTGAAGAGGAGATTGAAAACAGCAGAAGTGTCAGTGAACTTGAAAGGAAAATTAGCAGAAAATATCCAACCTGAGGAAGAAACTAACGTAGAGTTCCAAAGTAATCTAGAAAAGACACTGTTAGATTTCTGTTCAACAGGAATGGATACATAAATCACAAAAAGACTTGCATATAAGTCTTCATGACAGCATCATTAAGAACAGTGAAAACTAGAAAGCCCAATGGCCACCTCAGATGAATGAATAAATAAATATTTGTACATTCATATAAATAATGCTACTCACATTAACAACACAATATATCATCCATTGACACACCTGACACCTAGATGAATTTTCAAAAACATGCTACGAAAAACAAGCCTAAAAGAAAAACAAGCTTAAAAGAAAACAGACAGTATGATTCCATTTACACGAAGTCCTTGAACAGGTAAAACCAACAGTGATCAAAATCTGATCTGTGGCTGCTGGGGAAGGCCAGGTAGGAAAATAAAAAGCATGTGAAAGTAAAAAGCGTGAAGTGAGTTTCTGAGGCAAGGAAATGTGGTCTTGACTGGGTGATGATTATATAGGTATGAATACTCCTCAAAGTCATCATATTGTACACTCAAAATGTGCATCTTAGTGTGTGTTATAGCAACCATATGACTAAAAATGTAATTTTAGTTTAGTCAGCTTTGAGGAATTTAGAAGAAATACATTAAACTGCATCCAGATATATTTTTCAGCAAAATGGAACTTAAAAATAAAATGAAGCATATATTATGTTCATTATAAAGTTTTCTACAAAGTATTAGAATATCATCTTATATATGATCATAACAATATTAATATGCATTAGTATAATATAAATGTATAATACAGTATAAATTTCTTCAGTCGAATGATTAGCATTATAAAATATTCTAATACAGCATCAATTTTCAAAGGTAGGAATAAAAGCAGATTCTGAAAGAAATTCATTTCTAAAACACAATTACCTAGGCTCATCACTATAAAATCCACAAAACTGATGCTAAATTAAATGTCATTAAATGTCATGCTTTCAAGTGTTGAATTAATTATTTTGCAATCCATTTTTGCTAAATGAATGGTCTTGAGTGCCTTCTAAGAACTGGACCTCTGGGTATAACTGACTGACAGCCTGAGTTTTAATTGTCCTCCTGTCACTTTTTATTTGCTCAGTCCTGTGTTTTCCTTGTTTCAGGGCTACAGGGTTGATTGAATGAGTTTTTAATTTTTTGAAATTGGGGTTAAGGTAATGCAAGAATTAAACGCATATATTTGCTGGGCTGTAACATTTATTCCTTTGTATATACAATAAGCATATATTGCAGTTAATTGAGGACTCTAAATATTTGATGAAAAAAAAAGAATTGGTATGGATGGATAAGTGTAAAAACCCAATTTACACCTAAGAAAACTTCATCTGGCCAAGGTGTTCAAACTGAGAATAGTTTTTGAATCTAGGGCCCTTGGGGAACTAAAATGAACCTCTCCAGGCTGCCACACTTCCCTGAACAGACTATCCGATGTCTACAAAGCTGTTGCCTTGCGTTTGGCCGTGGGCTCATCTCTGGGGACTCAAAGATAAATTAGACAATTTATCTGCAACGAAGAAGAACATTCTCTTGGAATCCGGTCATTAAATTAATATGTTCTCTAGAAAAGAAGAAATGCAATGGGATGAAAATGACCAGGTGAGGGAAGGCTCTGAAAATGGCCTTTAGAGTCAAGCAATATGACTTGGCATAATCGTATAAGATGGTATACTTCTAAAATTACTGTTTTTCAATCTGAGGGTTTTGAAGGGACGGGGGGTGGGAGGTTGGGGTACCAGGTGGTGGGTATTATAGAGGGCACGGATTGCATGGAGCACGGGGTGTGGTGCAAAAATAATGAATACTGTTATGCTGGAAATAAAAAAAAATAAAATAAAATAATAAATAAAAAAAAAGGAAAAAAAAAAGAAAAAAAGAATAAAATTACTGTTTAGAGAAAATATGATACTCAGGCATCTTGTGCGAGCTATGCCATGAAATGCTGTATGTGACCTTGGGAGCTAAGAGAGAGCCGTCTGCAGTGCACCATATGTATAAAACAGGAGATAAGAGAGCTGAGGGAGAATGAAAAATAAATCCTGAGCAGAAAGGAGCAGAGATAAGAGGTGGAGAGAAAATTCTGGTCCTCTGGAGGCCTGGCTATATTTAAACAGTCTAGTCTCCTTCTGTAACTGAAAGAACAAAGTCACTCCTTCCTAAGGGATAGGAGACAAGGACAGTTGAGCAAGGACTAAGAACAGATGGTAGTTTCAAGTTTGGGGCTGTTTTTGGCTAAGGGCACAACCATTTTGAGATAGGAGGTAGGGGAGCACCCACTGCACACAAGTGGGAACCCCTAAGGGGAAAAGGGAGGTGTTAAATAAATATGGGTTCCAAACAAATGTTTGTTAAATCAATAGGAGAAAACAGTATCCACAGGTGGCTTTAGGAATCTGAGTGCTCTAAAATATACATGCAGAATTGGGGGTACATAATTTTGCTGTATTTCTCTGCAAAGGAAGATTCATAACTCCTACCATATTTTTTTAATGGTCTAACATGGAATGCCTAAGAAACACTATTTCACAGAAACTAAGGTTGCTAACATACTAACCATTCAATAAAGGTGAAGAGATGATGTTGATGAAAAGTCCTTTAAGGCAGGTACGAATATGGAAGTTAAGAAACATCCAGAAGAATGAGAGCCAGGAATCTTGAGAAAGGAAGGCCAAGACACGAGAAAGGTGACCAGCCTCCCTCAAGTGTCGGGATAGAGACAGATGGTGCAAGCTGTTGAGAAGGCAACATTGCAGAGTCTGACCTTATGGTACTCAGGATGGAGAAAGGGGGGAAAACTAAATGTTTTTGTTTCTTTAATAGTATCAAATGAAGCAGCTATTAGATAGGTGCATGTACTGAATATAAATTATGTAATTGGTGAATTATAAGCTATCCTTTAATAAAGCTGAGGCAGCTGCACATCCCTGTGATAATGAGAGACAAATAACCTTGTATTTATTAAAGAACAAAAGTAACCATATCCACAAAAAATCCACACATTTTCAAAAGAGGATTCAAAAATAGCCATCGAAATGGCCTCTCTGTGTTTGAAAATTTATGTTCTCCACTCAATGGATAATTAATCCTCACATTCAGCTCATTATATGTCTTGCAAAGAATAAAAAGAAACAGCATGATATTTTAGAGCGAAAACAACCCTATAAAAAAAGAAATCATTCATTTTCATGTAGTCTTTAAACAACTTCGAAAACTTAAACATTTTTGACAAGAAAAAGATAAAGAGAAAGGGGGAAGGAAAGAGGGTGAGAAGGAGGAAGGAAAGGACTAAGGGGGGGAAAGGAAAGAAAGAAATTCCTGCAGCTCTTGGCACTGGAGGGAGTTAAGAAGCCTGTGCATTTCACAATCCTAGCAAAGGCTGTAGGTCTTTGGGTCCGAGAGAAGTGAAGTGAGCACAATAAAAGCCAAAGGGTATGATACAGCTCCTGTCTGCTGCTTCTAGAGCTCCTGCTGCTTTCCTTTTTATCTATCCGGATTCTATCTATGATTCCACTTGGGGAAAAAGTGTCCATTTCACCCATAAGTCTTAATATCTTTGGAGTGAGATAAGTTAGATGCTAATTACTAGATTAGACACTTCCATGCAGCACACTCTACAAGTCAGCAAGACCAATGGCTTCTAGTTTCTCCTACTAATCACACTAGCTCTGGTGCCTGCCAGGTCTTTCCTTCATATTTCTTATATCTCAAAGTATACACCCTACTGATTTAACAATTCTGCACATTCCTCAGTGCTCACTACAATAAGTATAGCCACCATCTGTCACCAAACAATGTTATTACAACATTACTATATTCCCCACGTTGTACTTTTCATTCTCCATGACTTATGTATTTTATGACTGTCAGTTGATACTTCTTAATCTCCTTTATTTATTTCATCCATCCTGCCAGCCCCCCTCCCTCTGGAAACCATCAGTTTCTTTTCTGTTTAAGAGTTGTTTGCTTGTTTGTATGCTCAACATCACTCATCATCTGGGAAATGCAAATCAAAACCACAATGAGATATCACCTCCCACTTGTCAGAATGGGTCACAGCAGAAAGACAAGAAATAATAATTGTTGGTGAGGGCGTGGAGATAAAGGAACACTGGTGCACTATTAATGGGAATGTAAATTGATGCAACCACTGTGAAAACAATATGGAGGATAGAACTTTGACACCACTTTCTTGAAGGAATCCATCATGATCTCCTAGCTGCTGTGGCTCCGCATGTCACATGACAGGGTTATGTGGCTTGTCAGTTCCCCACACCCCAGGCTCTGAGCTCCTTGAGGAGAATCTCAAGTACCTCACCAATCTTACTGAAATGAACTAAAAGCTGACTAAAACAATGCCCCAGTGTGGCTTTCTTGTGACAGACCAGGTATTCCTCATGGCAAAACTGTTGGTCATTCAAGAGGAAAGTTGTAGCATGTCTTCTGCATGTTGTTCTGGCTTTTTAAAAGCTACCTAAAGATCCAATGTGAAGGTACAAGGAAAATCAGATTTTACTTCTGAGTGGTAAACTGACACAAGGCTTCAAAATTAACTGAAGTAAAGAAAAGTCATTGGCTTTGTATACCAGATGACACATAAAGATGAGGTGATATATTCTGGAATATGAAGATACTATGTGTGAATTAAAACTATTAATTAAAGAGCACGTTCTGAATTACCATTTTATTATATCACATAGTCATTAACTGAAAAATATATATATATATATATATATATATATATATATATATATATATGCTCTTAAACCTGAAAGGACCTCAAGGACATTTTAGTGAAACAACCTCACTTTATAGGTAAGAGAACAAAAGCTAATCTAAAGTCGTCCAAGATTGCACAACTCAGTCTGTCCAAACAGAAGGAACCTGGGCCTCCTGGCACCACCTTTTCATTCCCCCATCACCCTCTGAGGTTTCTCTTAGTTTTACACTATCCCATGTAGCCCTTCTCTATGTCCCAAATATTTTTTTTGTATTTTTTTAATTTTTTATTTTTTAGTACAGGTCTGTGAATCACCAGGTTGTCCCAAATATTTTTAACTATTGCAAAATTTGTACAAGGTACAGCAAATACCAATTATTTTAAACAACCTCTTCTTCCCTGAAACCCTCATTTTCCGGTGCTCCCCATTCCTGCCCACAGAGATGATGGCTAATGACCCTGGGGTTAAGGGCTCCTGTCTGAGCTGCAGCTGCTGTTGGTTGAGCTGTCACCTGGGAGTCAGCAGAGTTTACCCACTTGCTCATCACAGTCATACTTGTGATTTGGATTATGCAATTCCTTAAATGTTACATAAAATAATGAAGCCTTTGTGTAAAAGAGGAGAGTACTTATTCCTGTGAAGACAAAATTCAGTGTTTTGGGAAGGGTTGTCAAATGGAGAATCAAACATCAATGCCAATTAGTTGCATGTTATGTTACTATGGGGGAATGATAGAAACATGTACAAGGAAACTGCATTCATACCATCACTTCCCTGGAAAATTCCTATTCCCCTTTCAAAACAAACTTTTACACACAAAAGATTCAGCCTGGGCACAAGCTTCTGAATTCTAATCAGCAGATCTGTATTAAACCAGCAATGACAAAACCAGAACACAGACTTTGCACCCTCCCCGCTTGCTGCCCCAAAGCACAAGTTACAGGACTTAATGTGTGCTCAAATGTGTAAAATTAAAATACTTAGGACATATGTATGCATTATTTTTATGATTCTCCACTTCAGTCAATTCTTAAGCTGTCCTAATTATCTGAAATATGGAGTTTTTAACGTTCCAGGGCAGTATTTATTTTGTTGATTTTTTTTCAGCTGTTATTTTGTTGATTTAATGATATGCCCTACTTGTTTCTAAATTTGACTAAAGTGGTTTAGAAACAAACTTAAAACCACACTTGCAAAATAACACAGAAAGGAGAAGAAGTAACAAGTAAGAGGCGAGAGTAAAGCAGTAAGTGTGTAAATGGGCATACGGAAAGCCATGGCACCCTCCTTAGTGAAATCAGCTCCTGACAAACTGCTATCTATGAATTTAAAGATGGAAACTGTAAACACAACCCCAACTTATCTCTTTTGTGCTCGTGGTTGAATGATTCTGAGGTTGCTGTTCTATAAATTCACTATGAATGCCAGAGCAAAGCAAGACACTTGGCAGCCTAAGAGGAAAGTAAGGTAGTCAGCTTCCTGGCCTCCCCACATCCACTCATGCTGGTCAGTCCTGCTCTCCTCAGGCTAAAGCCTTCCCCAAAGCAGGGATAAAGACTCATTACTAGGTTTCAGAAGACTCGGTGTTAACATCCCAAATGCATTAAAGGAGGACAAAGAAAGCCAGGTGTGTGAACACTCCATGTGCAGTGTATGAGCCACTGTCCATCTCAGAGGCCAGTCATGCCTTGCACTGGCCACTAGGAGTGTGCGTCCTGCAGCAGAGGGCCTGAATCTATATTCCAGTCTAATGAGGTGTGTGGCAATGACATGCAGCCTGCTCCATCATACGTGAGAGCCAGAGGATTCAGGAAGACTTTGTGATGGGGACATTTTAAAAGGACACATTGCTCCTACTCTATAATTGGTGATGAATTTATAGGTTAGCTGCAAGTTGAGAAGTGGGACCCCAATAAGTCACAAAGCAAGACTTGCCCCCAGGTTTATTCAATGTAGATGACGTGTTTATAGGAAACATTTAAAATGATTGTAGTGTTGCAAAGACTGCCAAGAGCCTATCTCCCCTTCTTCTTTCTTCACCTGAATTGTGGTGGAATGGAATTCCTTGCTGCTAGCCTCTCCTTCTCCCGGGACAGCTTGTGCAGGTTAGCATTTCACAGAAAAGTCTTCCCGGAGTCACTCTCTTGCTTTACAGAGAATGAAGATCAAACTCCTTTGCATGGCATGCAGGGTCCTTTGAAAGCTTCCCCTTGTCACCTTTCTACCCCCTCCTGCCATGCAGCCCCACGCCTTCCTGCTTCTTTCCCTCTCCCTGGGATACTGCCTGCCATTCCCACTTCATTCAATTTATCACACTCAGAAAATTCCAAGAGAAGATCAAATGGCATCTTTTATCAGTAGCTTGGGTGACTCTTACACATACTTTCCATTTCTCAGCTCTGTGTTTCCATAACATTCAATTCCCATCTCTATGACAGTCTTTTTCACACCAATTACAGCCAGCTCCCTGCATGCTGCCTGGCTCTCCAGAAAGCTATTTCTTTCATCTAGGGTCTCCGTGCTTAGCACAGGGCTGGATCAGAGCACATGTGCAATCTAATAATGATGCTGACAACTGAAATCATAATGTTACAATAAATCTATCCACAGGTAAGACTTATTGATCACCTATGATGCACTAGAACTGAACTAGGCATCTGATACATTCTATATAGTTTCACCTTTGAACAACTCCGACAAGGAGGTAGTGTTTTCTCATTTTATATGTATTCTGAGATTTAAAACTGTTCAAATACTTTTCACAAGCTCTCATCACTAATAGGTGATGGAATAGAGATTTAAACCAGGTCTCTATGAATCCAAAGTCAATGTGATTGCAAATTCAATCTGCATGATGCTCTGATATTTTCTACATATATTACACATTTTCTTAGTCTAATATTCTGCCTAAGTATGAAATAAATTCTAGCGGCATAAAAAAATAGCCTTAATATTACAAGAAAGGGCCTAATCTTGACAATTAGCACCATAATTTGCAATTTTAAGCTTCTATGAAAGATTTCAGATTAATATACCATAAGCTATCAGTAAGCATGTTAATCTTCTATATTTAGCCAATTACAGACAAAACTTCTTAATAAAATATTTCTTTAATTTTTTTTTCTTAATATTCTGGAGGGTGAAGGAGGGTAAGCATGAGGAGCAGTTGGAGTTGTTTCCTGGAAATGTCCCATACTTGTAAGCGAAAAGGAGATTTGAATCTCACATGTAGAGAACGTAATATTAATACTTTACTGAAAGGCACTAATGATGTAGTGAATAAACCTCGACTTACATTCTGATGATAAATTTAGATTATTTGTTCGACAAAAACTAATTTATGTTTTGATTTCCCTACTTCGCTCTGCCTAAAAAAGCAAATGTGATGGACTTATTATAAGGCTTTACATTCGAACTTTAGACCTTAGTGCATCAATAAAAAGGCCTTGACAGGATTACCACCCAACAGGAATGCAGGAGACCAGCCCACCTGTTCTAGTTGAAATGTACTAGCAAGTACTAGCAGGGAGGCAGCAATATTTACACTTACAAAGAAAGTGGATAGACAGAGGGGTTTACGGCTTAGTCTCTAGAAATCCTTCCTTTAGTATTTGACTTTTCCCACAATAACAATCTTAAAGGCTCTGCAGTTATCATCCCCAGGCAACCAAATCCATCCATACAAAATGTCCTTTAACACTTCTCCCTCTCCCAGGAAACATATAAATCTAAGCAACATTTGCACACTTACTTTTTCAGTTTTTGTCGAATCTCTGAATCTTTAATCTCATTTTGAAGATCCTCAAAATTTTCAACAGATGTCAAATTGCAGAAAACTCTGAAGTCAGCATAGGGAGGGATCCCGTGGTCTCGCCCCCTTTGAATGTTGGTGGCAGCCAAATCCAGCGCTACAGAGTGGGCCATGGAGAACAGCTTCTCGGTTAACTCTACACTGAGCAGCTGGGAAGGCACCCGCAATTTAGCGGCCACACCAAATAACCCTCGAAGGAGTGGATCTATCCCACCTTCCTCGATTATTCTGGAGGGTGAAAAGAAAGCTTTATGGAGTGGAAGGTGGCCTTCAGGGATTTCTCCGAAGGTGTCATTCAGTCGATAAAGAATAGGATTGATTAACGTGTGACCAAATCTGAAGGCTGCAGTAGCAAAAGAGTTAATGATCCCTGCATTCACATTGGGGTTGTAGCCCTGGTAATCCTGCAGCATCTTCATGCCAGGTTCCCCCAGAATCTTGGGCAGCCAGTGGCTGTAGGTAATGTGCTGCAGCTGAGCACCTACAATCTTCCTGGCTTCATGATAAAGGGTGTCTCCGTCCCAGTGGGGATTCAGGGCAGACAGCTCCGTGGCGACCCTGTTGTGTTCCCGAAACCACAAGGTGTGCATGGCTGTGAGGGCCAGCTGCTCGTTTGCCCTGTGGTCCCCGGCCAGGAAACAGGGGCTGCGGCTGTCCTGCTCTGGCCTTGTGCACTCAGTCGGTGGGCCCGAGGAAAAGGGCAGTAAGGGCTTTCCGGATGGGACCCATGGCAAGCCTGTCCTCAGGAGTCCTCGGGGCTCTGAGTAGTCTCGCAGAATTTGAGATTCCCGCTCTGAACTCCCATAGATATTAGAGGCATCTATATATGCTGTGAGCTGGTTAATCTGTTCTCTCGCGTAGACTGAATTCATCACCAAGGAGGTCATGCCGCTGCCACACACGGGACTGGAGCGTGCAAAGAACATGCATGGCGCTCGAGTCCCTCGGGGATCAGAGTCAGGAATGATGATGGGGAAGCAAGGCGGATCATTCGTACACACCGAGCTACACAGCCGCCCGTCAGAGAAGCGAGATGTGCTCAACGCAGGCACTGTGTGGTCCAGATCATGGTCTAAAAATTGGCCCCACTGCATGAGCATGTGTGTGTATTGATGGTCAGGGGTGACAGTGGCCGTAGCCACCAGCTCTGTGGAGACCAGCCTGGGCGGTGGGAGCGGATGCCGGCCCGACAGGGTGTGACGGCCGACCCCACGTGGCAGGTTGAAGCCGTTCTCGTAGGCAGGCTTCAGGATGCGCTCAAAGGCAGTCAGGGAGGCACCCCACGTGGGGTGCTGCAGGTTGTTGCACGTCCCATCCTGGGCTCGGTACTTCTGATGGAAACACATATCAGAGCAGTTGGGCACCTGCCTGTGGGCTGTACATCCAGATAAGTTGGCGATGAGGCTGAGGTAGTGCGGGGACACCAAGTCATTGTAGCGGAATTCTGAAACAGAGCCGCAGAGGCGATGAAGAGAGCTGTCCTTGAGGAGGAGCGAGAGGGAGACCTCAACCCAAGGTGCCCTAGGGATGGGCCATTCTAGGCAGGCAGAAATCTTTCCTACATCCATTAGGACAAAACAGAAAGTTCTAATAAAAATGGGGGGGGGGGTGCTTAGCGATGCCTCTCTTATGACGAGACACTAATGGCTAGAACGACCAGAAAAGGAGAGACATGTCCCAATTCCCATCAAACTCTTAATTCTGTGACTTTACCAATACAATATTGGTAAGGGTTTGTTTGGTAAGCCCTCATCACGAGATTGTAATATTGTTTTTTCCACTTCCGATTTCTTTCTTTCAGGTTTTATTCTCCTGGAAGACAGGATCTAAGACGTGCTAGCGTGAATGGTATGAATATTAACCTGCGTGATAGTTGATAAAAAGGAATTTAGCAGTAACTTTTAAACTACCACAAGCTGTCATTCCCCTGGGAATGTGCAATATAACCTGGAGGCGTTTTGGAGCCAATCTTTTAACAGAGCTTAAAATTGCAGCATAATATTAAATCCTCAAAGACTATTCACTAAATCCTATTTGCTAAGAGTTATTATCCCTACTTAATCATCAGAAACTGGCTAATGATACCAGGACCATTTGTCCTTTTGCTGTGTAAGCTGGTCTCTGGCTGGACCCTGAGATATCTTAATCTTGGATAGATGCAATAATCTTCCTGTATATAAAGACATGGATCCTGGGTTCACTTTTAGGGCAAACTGATCCTGGAGCGGGGGTGGGGGGGGGTGGGGGAGGTCTTTAACTTTACGAATAATAAAAGAGAGATAGAACAACAGAATGCTTTTTTTCTTGAGAAAATTTTGTAAAAATTCTTTAATATTTTAGATCAGAATATATACTCAGTTTGGTAATGAACATGCATATTTTAGCAAACTTAAATTTCTATAGATATTGATTGCTTATTCTCTAGTTATGAATTTAGACAGTTAATCTTGAAAATTCCAAGACTTGGAATTAAACAGCTAGAACTTTGATTCAAGTGCTAATATGGACTAAATGAAAATTTCACTTGGATGTTTTAGTTAAGGAAACTCTGAACCCCAAGACACAATGGATCAATGGGAGCTATTAAATAGAGCTTTTTAAGTAATTGTATAGGGGTGAGCCAAGCACAGAAAGGCACTTGTGCACAGCATCTTGGTTTATTTTCTGAAGGGGAGTAAAGAAACCTCTAAAAGTTGCTGTTGTGCTTACAGAACAAATAGTGTATAGCAAAGGATCACATTTTTACTTCACTTTAAAAAGAAAGACTTAGAAAATCAAAAAGATTTCTACATCACTCTCATTTAACATTTACTAAATAAAGGTCTGGTTTTAGAAAAAAAATACAAGAGAACTTTAGTACAGCAACAACAAAAACAATTGGGAAGGGTAGATATGTTATAGGTAGAGAAAGGAATTCAAATAAATTCACTGAATGATTTAGGTGATTCCAGTAACAAGGAGAGGACCATTACCCTGGGAATAAAGCTTTTTTCATAGGAAGGAGTAATATATTTCAGATTCCAAAAGTAAGTTCACCTAAAATGGGCTCCCTAGATGTACTAGACATATATAGCTGATAGAAGTTGACAGGTTTGAATATCTATTTATCATCTTTTCTTTTGAATTACAGTTCTTACAGGAAATATCTGCATTCATTTGGCAAAGTGGTAAATTAATGTCTACCTCACATGGTGTTTTGAAGATTAAAAACTGAGGGTTTTGGTCAGTTTTGCAAATGACCATAAGCTAAGAACGAAAGAAACGCCTCCCAGAAACTGACCTCTGCCCTCCAAATCAACAGTGAGCCCCTGCTTCACATGTTCCTGGATCAGCAGAAGTGTGTGCTCAAAAATCTCCCCAGCTCTTGCTGTCTCCACAGTAAATGGGTCATGTGGATAGCGAAACCGAGCCAGCAGATCACCAGGGGTGCGAGGTTTTCTGCAAATGACAAGAGACGTTACTGTTCATAAGGCAAAACTGCAGAATCCATGAATCTCACTGTGCTTTTAAGAATATAGTTCCCAAACAATCAAGAAGAAGAAAAGCTTCACCACCAGAAAATAAGCTTCACAGGGGGAACAGAGAGTTCTTTTCCTATTTTGTTAATGAGTGAATCCCAAATGCCAGTGACACTGCTGAACTCAAAAAATCTATTTTTAATGAATCAATGATTTAAGGAACTTTTTTTTTTTTTTTTTTGGAAAAAGCAACATCTATGGTGAAAGTTATAAACTTGGTTTCCACACGTATGTCCTAGGGGGCTCAGTAAACCCTCTGAAACAGTGTGCAATACACCAAAACACAGTTTCTGGGTGTTGGTACTGTCTTCTCTTTCCTCAATTGTAACTTCCTGGAAATTCCTGTTTACATTTAAAACCCTGCACGGGACGCCTGGGTGGCTCAGTTGGTTAAGCAGCTGCCTTCGGCTCGGGTCATGATCCCAGCGTCCTGGGATCGAGTCCCGCATCGGGCTCCTTGCTCGGCGGGGAGGCTGCTTCTCCCTCTGCCTCTGCCTGCCATTCTGTCTGCCTGTGCTTGCTCTCTCGCCCTCTCTCTCTGATAAATAAATAAAATCTAAAAAAAAAAAAAAACAAAAACCCTGCACAACCATTGCCCTCGCCATGAATCTTCCTGGTAAGTCTGACAAGTTACCACTTTCTCAATTACTTCTGTATGCTCATACACATCTCTTACATACACAACTAGATATACTTAAATTGTTGACATATTGTCTCTTCTACTATAGAAGGACTCTGTCAGGAATGCGATGGTGCTTTATTCATTTTTATATTCCACGTACCGAACCTACCAACCAGCACCAGTAGTGGTTTATATGCATTGAAGAATTGAACTAAATAAGTGAAAAGAGTATTAGTCACTAAGAATGTGAAATCATTTTAGATCTTTTGGTCAGCTAAAGTATGTCTGGTCCTCTACATCTGAAATCATAACTTTAGATCATAGAACAATAGTAACGATATTAATGCTCACTTAGAGTAAGCCCTTTCTATATGGCAGACACTGCTGAGACACTTTATCTGTATTATTCAGTCTTCCTAGCACGTCCATGAAACAGATTCCGTCATTATCCCCATTTTATAGGCAAGAAGTGTGAGGTACTAAGATGCTTAATTACTTGCCCAAGGTCACCCAGATAGGAAGTGATGTAGTGAGGAATCACAATAAGAATATAAATAAGGTGTGTGGCTCCAGAACACAAGTCCATGATCAGCAAGCCATGCTGTTTGTGGTATGCAGGGAACAGAGCTATACTTGATTATGGCATTATAAGGTATTCCTTTAGACCAACAGCTGCAAAGGCTGGGCATATATTTTATTTGACTTTGAAGACAATAGTCATGTTTTCTAATATGTCAGATGATGCAAAGCATCCCATGTACCTCCATCAGAACTGATGGGGACTTTATAGAACCTGAAGGCTTCACTACCCTAAATATATTCTGATTCAAATTAAAATAACCAAAATACTACATATCCTAAGCAAAACTTTCACCTGTGATCTATCAGTTTATGACCAGATGTGATCAAATTGATGAACATTTTCAATTCCTGGAGTGCCAGGAGCACTGGGTCTGGCCCTGGTGGACCCTGACCTAACAGAACCCATTACCTGATACCTATCATGGGACAACATAGAGTGGATCTGCAATGTAGATTTATGACATTTAGATTCTATGGGGAACAAGTTTAATTTTCTCTGAGACTGAGCTGGCAGTGGTGGAGAGCCCAGAGGGTGATAACCCACACACAGACTGAAGAAAAGACACGCTTTTGGCAATCTTATGCACGATGCTTGCTGTGATTTATGGAGATTATAAAAACCAAGTAGGACTGAAGTGAAAACAATTTTGTAATCAAAATAAAATAAATTCTTACTGTGAAAACAAATGTCTTCGTGTGGAGTTAATTGCACTGTCAACCCTCTGTACAGCATCAAGAATGGATGATTCAACAAAGTCATCGCCAGCTTGTCTACCCTGTATTGCTTTGAAAATCAATTCCATGATTAAAAGTATCAAACAAACCTTGAAGTTAGGAATGATCTCATATAAATGGCATTACAGAAACATCCAAGACAATAAAAATGTTATACAGTGTCCACATGATACTGTCCATTGCAGAAGAGTAGGTAATTATCCTGAACCAAAGCTTCCAGCAACAGTAACAGCATTATTTAGGGAACTAAAGCATTCCAAAAATCTAGTAAAACTATGTGAAATATTTCCTTTTTTACAACACTGATTCAAATGGGATTCAACTCTGTTAGTAATTTGTCATCTTCAGAAAGGTATGAAATGCCTATCTCTTCAGCCACCTTGCTTTAATGTTAAACATTTAATTGAAGTAAATATTATCACATCCCTATGGAGATTTCTTAAAGCAAGAATTGAACTCTCAGTAATATTTCAGTGAAAAATAATTCATGTTGTTTCTATAGCTCTTCAGTGTGTGAGAATTCTATCGAGTTGAATATTATAGACAAAGAAAGCTTTGTGGAGTTGATAATCTTCAACATATTAAATCTTCTCCAGGTAATGGTTTAAGAAATTTAAGGTAAAGGAAGAAAATGTTATTAAAAATTATCATGGGCATTAAAGACCCATATAAGAAAAATAATTAAGCATATCCATATTATTTGATTCATTTTTTATAATACTTAAAGAATTTATGGTAATACTTCCTTAGCACTGTTGAATATTGAACACAAGAGTAAGTATAGCCCCAAAAACTGAATCTGAAAATAATGTCAAAAAGGAGATATAACAAAATGAAAACTTTAAATAAAAATAGGAAGGCATGTGGATTACATATTGTCACTTATATAACATATTATATAGTATAATATGTTGAAATATTACATATGTGCATTTATATGTATATAAGTATATAAGTGTATATATATATGTATGTATGTGTGTGTGTGTGTGTGTGTATATATATATATATATATATGCTCATGTATTTTGCAGTAGATGAATGCAAATAGCATTCCACATCTGGTTGTTACAAAAAAATTCCTTTATATTGTGATAATGTATACATACTAGATTGTTAATTGTTCTAAAAGATCACCAACATAAAAAATTTTAAGAAAAAGTAGCAGTGATGCAGATATTATAAGAAAACCAGTAAAATCAAGGTCTCTGCTCAAAGACATTCTTGATAAACTGGATTATAGGCAGTAATTATGAGTTAGAGGCTATACTGTCAGTTCAATTCAGTCTTTATCATGACCACAGTGTTAAAGCTCTGGAATGTCAGTTTTACATTTTATAATTCAAAAATAACATGGTATTAACTATACATTACCTAAAGATACTTGAAAGAAAGCAAAGATAAATTGATTAATTTAATTAAATGAAATTGATAATTTCTATTCAAGGAAAGACATAAATAAAAAAGGTAAAGAGGTCATAGATAAATAACATAATAGGTAACATGTTTGTAATTTCTGTATTTCTAAATAGAAATAATATTCTATTTCATTCAAGGAATTCCTGTAATGCACCAAGAAAAAATATATACATGCACATTGTAAAAGAAGAAGCCCCAAAAGTTATTAAGTATATGACAGATGTTGAAAACCACTTAAAACCTCAGAAATAGGGGCGCCTGGGTGGCTCAGTGGGTTAAGCCGCTGCCTTCGACTCAGGTCATGATCTCAGGGTCCTGGGATCGAGCCCCGCATCGGGCTCTCTGCTCAGCAGGGGGCCTGCTTCCCTTCCTCTCTCTCTGCCTGCCTCTCTGCCTACTTGTGATCTCTCTCTGTCAAATAAATAAATAAAATCTTTAAAAAAATAAAAAATAAAAAATAAAAAAATAAAAAAATAAAACCTCAGAAATAAAATTTAAAATATCAATAAACTTCTATCTTATGCTTATTCTAGCAAAATAAAAAAGCTTATTACTGCCAAGTTTTAGGAGGGGTGAGTGGACACAGGTAGGCTTGTGAGAATGTAGAACTGATGCTCTTATTTCCAAGATTTTGTTTAGAGTTAGGTATATTTTTTATTTTGTTTTTACTTAATAAAATGACATGTGGACACCCTCTCACCCAGCAATTTGATTCCTACAGATATATCTAGAGAAATTCTGATACAAATCCATAAAGGGTAAAAAATGAGAATGTTCATTGCAACTTTGTATGAAAGGAATTAGGGAAAATTGTCAGCAATGGAAGTGTGGGTGAGAAAAAAAAATGTGGTGGATTTACAGTATGAAATATCATGCAGCAGTTAGAATTGGTGGGACGACACATGTATGGATGCTAAAAAAAGAGTACTTAATGTAAAAATTAGAAAGCTGAAAGAATAAAAGAATTTTATTAAATCATTTTACTAAATAAAATATTTATTTATGTAATGAATATTAATATTTATAAATATAATAAATGCATTATAGCTGTTACATGACATAATGAGCATGATGGGAGTAGGGTATTGGCTTATAAGGAGATGGATTAATTAATCAATCGATTAAGCATTCAATATAATTGCAATGAGTATGAGAATACCTAGTATTTTCAATATACCTTACATGATATGCCTCGTGATAGTTCAAAACAAGTCAGTAAGAATGAGCCTACTGAATTTGTTACTTTTACTTGGAAATAAAGGAAATGAGATCAATCCAATCAATCTGTGCTGGCCTATGATGTTAGCCTTTTCTCTATTGTTTCCCTTTCAGTCCTTCACTTGTGAACTTCAAGTGTAGAGAGTGGCATCAATGATGTGTTCTTATTCATGACAATTACTGTCATTGGACCCCTGCAACTGTGTGAATAAAATACAATCAGGGCTCTATCAAAGCTTGCATGTAGGACTGAGTTATCACATAGCTGACAATGCCAGCCAAAACTCAAAAGGCTGTTCGCTGTGGCAGACAGAACTTGGAAAGGATATTTAAATTTTGGGAAAGCATCAATTAACATGTTCATCTGAATTTTATTTGTTTGATAATTTTGCTTTTATTCTGTTCATAAAATAGTTTTGCTATTATGGTTGTATAAAATTTACAAGCATAAGTCTTTTTACAACACCTGTTCTTCATCTTCCAACTCATTTATAGAGTGGAAATAATAAGACTTCTTCAAGATACAGTTGAGCCGAACATATAGTTGGGCCAAATATGATTATTAAATAAAAAAGACATGTAAAGTTCTTTGAAAACGACATGTCACAATGCAAATATAAGTTGCCTTTCAGTGACTGTTATGTTCTAATCCCATAAGTAATCCATATCTTCACATAATTATTGATTGCTGCTGTGTTGTCATTTGTTCAGCTTGACCTGCTTTTTATCTTTATTAATAAGAAACCAACACGTGTGGAGATGTGAAAAGAAAAGGAAAATAACAAGAAAGGTGGCAGAACATGTAAACTTGTTTGAAATAATTAAATTTTGATGTGCACAAATAGAAAACCATAAAGTTGTTTGTTCACAGATTATTAAAAGTACATTAAATATGTAATATGTTCACACAGAAAATACTTGTGGTAACAAGAACTCTTTCTCACTTATGTCATTTCAATTATGAATTTTTTAAGGTTTCATAGTTTTATGATAAAATAAAACTAAACTTTTTATTATTCATTCGGTCTCAGTATTGTTTTAGTTGTTGTGGTACAAATTGCAAAAAGATTACCATAAATGTTTCCAGAAGAGCACTGTATTATGCAAAGTGAATTCAGTTTATTGGGGCACATTTAGAATCAAACAACACTGTTAATATTTTATTTGTCTTAAAAACTACCTCAATTAATGTTGTAGGGATAGAATGATCAGAAAACTCTGAGTATATTATCTATTTTTTTATGCAAAATCTTCTAGAGAAGGAGGAAGAACTAGATCATTTTCTTTTAAGTCTTGGGGTTAAAAAAGGAAAAAAAGCCTCAGTAGTGTTATGAAATTAAGCAAGTTCCTGGTGAACATCACCTTTCAGTTCTGTCCATGTATCTATGAGACTCTATCACCTCCAAGGCAGATAAAGTCAAAAGATAAATTTGAGTCCTTTCAGGAAGGGGGCCTTTAGGTGTAATGACCCACCAACTCCTGTGTGCCCGCTCTGTCGGAGCACAGCCTAGATGGGAGAGAATAGGAGTCAGGGAGGAACTAGGTGGAGTCTGAGGAGGGACTTCCAAGCAGAACAACCGCACCCCCGCCCTCACTCTCACAAAATACCTAGACCTCAATGAAAGCAGAGTTTCTTTCACAACTGAGTATTCTTTATCTCCCCCACCCTCCTGAAGAAAAGTGGCCAGATAATGTAACTATCATTAATCAAATAGGACTTCCCACATGAAATCTTCCACTAAAGAGAACAGCGGACCAACCCCTGAGCCTGGAGAGGGCTCTCCTAGGAAGCCAGACACTCCCACAGCATATAAATGGATATGAACGACTGCCTTTGTGAAATAATTTTCTTTGAACAGCAACAACTCTGCCTTACTCATCATTTTGCATCATTGAATATGTAAATGGGTTCACTGTCTTGCAAGCTCCACCCGTTTTTTTTCCAGAGACAGAAAAGGAAAGACACTACTTTTTTTTGGTCTTAATAATTGAGATGAGCCTTTTATTTTGATTATTCTCTTCCCTTATAATTTTATGACTATCCAAACACAACTCTACTAAAAATCTCTTCTTAAAATTTAATGCTATTTTTTTAATATATATTTTTTGAATGTGGCTTAGCTCAGGATAGACATATGTGTTCAATATAGATTTTATGTATAAATGGATTGGAAATATATCAAATATGTTTAAGGTATTATAAACATACGTATATGTATACTAGGTATATGCTGTTATTTAAAAAATATTCCACCACTCATTGTATTATTAAAGTTTGCCAAGGTAAACAAGATTGTCACATAACAATTATTATGTAAATTAATTCATGTCATATTCAAAGTAAATAAACAAATATAGTTAAATAGCAATTAAAAATGATTTAGTATCAATTTCATTGCATTGATATATTTGAGTAAACACAATTAAAATTTTCTGATACTTCATAGTTATTTCATTGTATAACAACTGCAATGGTTTTGAAACAGATGTTTGATCTAGACAATAACAACTGGATTAGAATGTCAAAAAATCAGTGAGTTATTCATTCGGAATTTCAAAAAAATAACTAGATCCCAAAAGCATCAAATAAGTTAATTGATAAATAACACTTGGAACAAGTGGTAAATGCCCAATAAATGTTAACTTTTTCTTAGTAGTAATATTAGTATCAGTTTAATACAGGTTATTTACTTAACATAAAAGAAAAGGTCTCATTAACTTAAAACCAACTAATGTAGCCTTAATTCTCATTTATAATTTATCAGGTTGAGAATATAGTCAAAGTAGAGAATGCTCTAAACAGAAATATCATTTAGAAAGTTATTGCAGAATGACCATAGATTGAACTATGAAAGAGGAGGTTATATGGAGAAATGGAAAAGAAGCAATATTTGGAGGAAAAACTGGTGAGACGTGGCAGTTAGGGTAAAGAAGGAAGAGGGAGCAGGAAAAAATCAGAAAACTTTCTGGCTTCCTCCTTACAGAACATGGTCTGTATTAAAGGACTGCCAGGAAGTTATAAGGTCTTGAGGCGAAAATGAGGAGTTCAATTTGGCATACATTCAAGATCAGTTTTTAATCTATGGAATGGGAAGACCTGTGGATTATCCAAAATGAAATGTTCAACATACAATTAGATACCCAACTCAGAATTTCAAAGAAGACAACATTGTTTGGATTTATTTTTTATATCATTACAAACAGTATTTACGTGGTATTTGTGCTCCAAAACTCTCATTGAATTCATGCTGTGTCACTATTTCACTTTTAGCCAGTCTACATATTATTCCAATGTCTCATTGGTAAACATTCTGTCATGTAGACATGCTCTAAACTACTTCCTGACAACTGTTGCACATTTGAATGCTATTGTAGAAACAGAATTTCTATGCCAAGAAGGACTCTTGAGTGTCCAGTTCCACATTTTTTAAGAAACGAGAAAATTAATTCCCGTTATGGGTGAGGTATCCAAAGTGGCTGAGATCAATAAAGGTAAGTTTCCTGATTTAACCCAGGATTTTTCCACTATCTCAACACAAAGTATTTGAGGACACCCTCAAAGGATAGGTTCCCAGTAAACACCGTAACAGCCTTAAAGGTTTGTAAAAATTTATTAAAACTATTAAAAATCTCTTACATCCATGAAGAAAAAATCTCCTTAAAAAAATCACAATTTGTGGGAACCCTTCTTACTTTCGCTGTTATAAATGTCTTAGAGTGTCACTCATTCAAATGCCATATATATATATCTCCCAGATTTTCCTTAAATTGTCATTGTATATTTTTATTCTTTTAGATGACTTTGTGCAGTTGTATTCCCAGTACAGAATAGCAACTCACAAGGCATGATACTGTTTGTATCAATTCTTACACAATGAGCATAGTTACAACATTCCATCACTGCTTAATTAGGGCATTAAGATTGGAAAATCCTCCTACAATGCATGGTCTTTTCCTTTTAATTAGGATAACTGGTGAATGAAAGGGTCTAAGTCATAAAATGTTCCATAAGTGATACTTTATATTGACACATTTCCTCCTATTCTGCAATTTGGGTTGTGTGAACACACATACATACACACACACTTAAATCTTAAATGTATTCAAAAATTTAAAATTTATATCTTCACATTTTTACTTCTCTTTATAAAAATATTTCTAATGTGGGGCGGCTGATATGCTGATATGCTGATATGCGGCTGATATGTGGCTAAATATGCTCAGTCATTAAGCATCTGCCCTTAGGCTCAGGTCCTGATCCCAGGGTCCTGGGATAAAGCCCCACATCAGGGCTCCTTGCTCAGCAGGAAGCCTGCTCCTCCCTCTCCCACTCACTCTGCTTCTGTTCCCTCTCTCGCTGTGTCTCTCTCTGTCAAATAAATAAATAAAACCTTTAAAAAATATTTCTGTCATAAAATGTATTTGGTACAAATATAAATTAATTTCTCCTTAAATTGCTATAAAAATGTCTCAAGAGCAAAAAACATAATTTTCTTCTTGACTGAATAACTTCTTTTGTACTACTTTATCTCTATAGCCTGACTTTCTGCTCTCTATACAATAGAGTAGAATATTGGTAAATGCTACTTATCAGTGTTTTAAAATCTGGTAAATAGAGTGACTGATACATTTTAATCCTAATGTTTTACTTTTAATGTGTGTATATAAAATGGATTGTTAAATTTCAGTCTACCACAATGAAATTCTTATGTTGGAGGTTCTAAAATATTGACCACTGTAATTATAGTTTGTGTGTATGTGGCAGAGCAAAACAGAGACAAATGGAGAGAATAAGAGGCAGAGAGAGAATATTTGTTTGTTTGTGTATGTGTTTGTTTAGTAGTAAATATTTCTAGCATCTCTTGAACCTAAAAGATAGTATTTTAAATTTTATAATAAGTTTTTTCCAAAATGCTCCAGAATATTTTTTCATTGATCTCATAAATAGTTAAGCAGTAGAAAAGGAGCTCTATAAATTTATAAAAAGAAACACAACTATTATAGATTCTAAATCAGGAAAAACATGAACTCATAGCAGATACCAAATAAAGCTAAGATTTTGTAACTTTAAGAAATTTTATGTGATAAAGAATTTCTGACCTTGCTAGAATAAATATTCGCTAGTTACTGGATACATTGTTATAATTTTAAGGCTAATATTCTACAGAGAATACTTTTTACTATACAGTATAATAAATATATAAAGATGGCTGCACCATTAATGAAAATATATCATTATATAAAATACCCAGACAAATGGGTATTTGGAAGTTTGATTTCTCCCGAGAATTTTCAGATGTAAGAAGATGAAACTATTGTACTACATGAAGGGAAGGCAATGACATCTTTAAGGATGTGACTTAATTAAATAAATCTATTTTTATCCAAGCCTCTATTTATAATGAGAAGAGTTACCCAATAGTTTTAGAGACCAGTAAGAGCTGGAAAAACTAAAAGGAAAGAAATAAATCTGTAAAACCCTATTTATGAAATCTGCCCATTTCTAAGGAAACCAAAAAGCAGGCAAAGCCCAAAATAGTACTCCATATGCTTGTAGCTGAACTCATTTACTTGAACTGCTGATTGTCAGTAAGGCAGACGCTCCTAAACCCATCCACAAGAAAAGCAACCCTGATGTCAATTCACATGTCCCCACATGCTGTGCTTTTCTTGAATTCTTTCCCCACATGGAGAATATGCCAGTCCATCATCAAAGCCAGTCCCCATTCCCATATCCACAGCTGAGGTTTCCATTCGAATCTGCCCACAAATAGACTCTCTCACTTTCAATACAAACTGATTGATTGAAGAAAAAAAAAACGCATTTTATTTTTTGTAAAACTATGACAATTTTTTAAAGCAGTCACCATTTATGAACGAGTAGCAGAGGGCTACAACTAAATGACAGATGACAAAATGTAAACAATGCCAAATATGTTGGCCAAGTATAAATGTTCCAAAATATTGAGATATTTATTCTTATAGTGGCAAATCTTACCTAGAAGTTTGATTGATTGATTTTTAATTTTACTGTAGAACCAAATATACCATGTCAGAGTAACTCATACATGTTAAATTCCACTTATCCTTAAATCTCTGACTCTACTTTATTTAGCTATGAATGTATCTTACATTCTATAATTTTCATTTCCTAAGAAAACGTGATATACATTTGTGAATCCTTCCTATTTTTTTCACTTTTGGCATTGATAGTTTTGGTGTTTGATACCTTTCAATACAGTTTACATTTAAAACTTAGATTTAAAAATTTAAAATAACATTGATTTAATATCAATACATTTGACTAGAAAAAAACCATGTAAGGAAACTTGGGTAGTGAGACAAATCAGTTAGGATGAGACGTAGAAGTTGTCAAAGATATTTATCTAGGTCGCATCAGGAGCCACACTTACCTACAACTGTGAGAAACATATTGGTTACAACAAAGCCAAATGAATTCCGTGCTACACATTCATATCTTCCTTGATCAGCTTGCCCTGCATCATAGATGGTTAGCATGCCTTCACCACTGACATGGAATTTACCACTCTCAGTAATCTGAACACCTGCCTAGGAAGGGAAAATAATTGTCACAGGAGAGAAATATGATTCCTTAAAAAATAACATCTTATATTTTGTTTGATACAGTTTGATTTGTTCAACAAATATATACTGATCACCTACTGTGTCAAGCATTACAAAAGATATTTTATGAATCTAATGATGAGAGGAAAAGAGAGTGAAAGTGTTTTCTAGGAAGTATAGTTTACCTTTCTTAATTAAAACAAATATGATACTCAAAATTCAATTATGTCATTATTTAATATGATCATTTTAAAATCATCATTTCAATGAATGAATACACAGGTTATTCATATTTTTCTTCTAGAAAAAGATTCTGACAATAATAAAAATAAAATTTGAAGAGAAGGAAATTTTTCATAAATCTACCAACTAAAAGCATCAAAATACTTTCATATTTCTGATTCTTCTTCTATTTCTATATATGTACTCATAAGTTTTATGTACCTGCAAAGATTTATATATTAGTGTTTCTCAATTAAAATTATACCTTAAGATGGTAAGATGACTACATTTCATATGAAATATTATTAAATGTATTCAGTTGTGATTAGTATGGATTTATGTACTTTTCATTATTATGCTATCAATTTTTAAAAAGAAAAGAAATTGACTTTCCAGGACTGTGTTGGAATGGAGTAGGGGCAGAGATGCTTTTCTCCTTTCCCTTCCCAAGAGACTCACAGGAAACTGAAGATGGGCTGCTATTTCAAAAGAACTCATACCCCAATGATGACTAGTAAGCCAGAATGTAACCTGAAAGGTTCAGAGTGAAAAAAAAAAAAAATGTTTCATAGGTCTTCAGATTCTCACAGTTGTCTCTTGCCATTACTAGAAAATAAGTCCAAAGTGATGGACGGCTGGCAACTCAGGGGAGGAGATGAGATGGACTAACAGGACCGAACAGGTGGAGGGCAGAGGAAAAAAACCAGACATACAGAAGACTAAGCAGTGATCAGGTGCACAAGCTTCTTTGCAAAAGCCCTCCCTTCCTACCTGCTCTCCTTATATACCACCAGAACTGTTAGGCTAACCTTACAGTTCTATAGCTTTTGCTTAGGGTCTCTGAGCTATCAGCTAGCTTTCCAATAAATTCCTTATCTGCTTATTTTGGGAGTAGCCTAATTCACACCATTTTAGCCTTGTGAATAGAAGAAGATTATTATAAAGATTAAATGTGCTAGCATACACAAAATGTCTGTCATATAGTCAGCCCTCTATTAATTCATTTGGAACTAAAAGCAACCTTTTAGGATTAGGCTGAGCTATTTTCCTGCTACAATTATATGATACAGCATTTAGTATGTCAAATAAGGCTCTAGAGACTGACCAAAATGTATATTTTTCACACTGCCTATTTTTTAGTAAGATATATTTGAATTATATTACACTCAAAAGAAATTATACAAACTATTCAGACTACTTGAGAGTACCTGAGCCTAAAAGTTCAACTTTGAGACCACTAAATTTACTTTTTTATAAAGAACTCCCATGATGCTCAGCTATAGCACAAGAGAAATGAGCCACCAAAACTAAGGCCTTGTTGGTGTATGGCAACAACAAAAATAAATCAAGTATTTTTGGAAAGGAGCTTTGCAAGTTTTCATAGTGAAAACTTTACTTTTTCCAAATTTTCTATAAAAACTGTCATTCTGATGTATGCCATTTCTGGTTAGCACTCTGCACTCTGATGTAATCCATTTCATTTATTTTTTAAGAACATCAGACTCTGAGACCAATAATTGCAATTTGATTTAAAAAAAAAAAAAAACTTAAAGTGAAAGAAGCAATTGTGTTGAAAGAATATAGCTCAAAGAACCAAAGAAATAAAATAGATAAATAAAAAGCTATTATTTCCTTAAAGTCACTACAGATTGACTTTTCATGTTACTTTGTTTTGAAAATAAGTTTTCATTCTTGTTAAAGCTAATGCCCTACTTTTAATCCACTTCTGAGTTATTAATTCAAAATTGTTTCCTACTAGCCACTAAAACTTTTAAATTTATGTAAGACAAAAGCAATTTTTCCTTAGAAGAATTTAGTTATGTTTATGAAGCTTTCATCATCAAGCAAATGAAAAAGGATAAATTTATGAAAGCCCTGAGCCAAAATCAGATGTTGTTACTTAAAAAATGAACAAAAAAGAAGCATGAAATAAACTTGTTTCAGTGTAAAAAATATTATTTTCTAACAAAAGTCACAATAATAAATCCATGTGAGAATCATTACCTCTTTTCATTGGGTCAATACACTTGTCAGTGTTTTCACTATTACTGTACTTTTAGTTGAGATCTTACCTTGTTCCAGGTAATTATGGGCTGTGGTTCTCCTTGAGCATGACATGAAATATTTATATTGTTGCCAACCTCTACACTTGTATCCTGAGGTAGTTGCGTAAACACTGGGAGAGCTGTGGAAACAAATCAAAATGACATCATGTCAATACTATTTTTGTCAACACATGCTATCTAAGTCAAACGGTATAAATCTAGATATGATATTGGTTAGCCACACTAGTGTTTTAAAAAGCAATTACTTGGACATCAGAGTGAGTAATAAATATCAAAGCCAGGGTAATGATTATTAGGATAAAGATAAGAACAGGAAACAAGGAAGAGAACTATACAAAACCTTTAATCATAATACTTTAACCCTAACCTTTAACCTTAAATATTTGTAATATTTCTTTCTTCAGCTGAATAGTGGGTATAAGGATTTTTAGTACTCTTTTTCAATATCTTTTCATGGGTCTGAAAAAAAGATAAATGGTAACAACAGAAGTTTATTGCTGGCTAAAATAAAGAGATTCAATCTTACTTTATTTCCTCAAAAAATAAACTATTGTGACATAACTAATATGAAATAGATCATTGGAATAACCCTATAACTATTAAGGAAATTAAATTAATAATATTTTTTAAATCCCAAACATAAATTTTTAGGAAAGAATTAAAATCTTTCTACCAGAAGATTTTATTCTACATATAATCTCTTCTAGAAACTAAGAGGAGGACATGTTTCCTGACTTTTTAGGAGGCTTACCTTAATATCAAAACCAGATAACGATATTACCAAAACAAAAAAGGAGAAAAATAAAAACCTTATAGACCAGTATCTCTCATTAATATAGACACAAAAATCATCCATAAAGTATTGACAAATAGAATTCACCAATATAAAAATGTTTGTACACCATGTCCAAAAGAGTTTATGGCAGGGATGCAAGACTGGTTCTGTATTTGAAAATCACTCAGTGGAATCTATTATACAAACAAATAAAGAAAAAAACCCTCATAATTTCAATTAGTGCAAAAAATATTTGACTAAATTTTAAACATATATGATTAAAAACTCTCAGAAAAAATAGTAAAAGAGAGCTTACATAACTTCATTACAAAAATGAACATAGGTGGGAAGATGGTGGAGGAGTAGGGGACCCTAGTTCTGTCTGGTTCCTGAAATTCAGCTAGATAGCCACCAAATCATTCTGAAATCCTGTGAACTCAACAAAATATCTAAGAAAAGAATAGCTGCAATTCAACAAATAAAAAATGACCACTTTTTGTGAGGTAGGAGGTATAGAGAAGTGAATCCAAGGTGATATATTAGAAGGTAAGCCCTGGGGTAGGGAGCCAGGTACCAGAAAGTAATACAAGCCACAGAGTGCAAAATTGGATCTTTTAGAAGTCTGCTTTGGTGGGGGACATCTATGCCTGAAATGTGCTCAGGTAATAAAGCAGGATGGAATCACTGGTGGGACAGTGTGGTCTCAGGAACCCCAAGGTCACAGAAAGAAGGGAGGTGCCTGAGTGCAGCAGTGTTCCCAAGCATTGGAGAAGGGAAGGCAGCTGCAAACAGGGAGTTCGGGAGTGGGCTTACTGTTTGGTGTTGCCATAAACCATGAATCACTGTACAGTTTGGTGACTGCTCTCCATCACAGGCCAAGTAAGAGGCAGAACTATGGCAAGACACCCCCTCCCTCCTCTGTAAAGTTTGGAAACTCAAAACAGAACCTTGTGCCTGAGATAAAACACTCCATGAACAGCTAGATGAACACAGAATGTGGATGGAAACTAGGGAAACAAGAGTGATTGACTCCTTTTCTATGAAGGCTCACTGAAGAGTGGGGAGCATGAACTTTCAGCTCTGGGGATGGAGATAGGGGCACTGCCAATTTCATTTTCATTTCAACCCCCCAAAGTGGTGCTGAAAGACTTCAGGGAACAGAAGCCACACAGAGGAATCTAGTGCCACTTATACTGAGCCCAGACCCCTGGCAAGGGAAGTGCAGTTTCACCCAGGTAGACACCTGAGATTCAGAACAACAGCGCCCCCTCCCTCTAGAAAAACAGCAGGAACATCCAGCTAACACCAAGTGTTTTGATCATATAAAACTGCAAAACTCCAGAGCTGGGGAAAATAGTATACAGAATTCATGTTTTTTTCTTATGATTCTTTAGCCTTTCATTGATTCTTCTTCTACCCACTTAAGCCCCAATGTTGCATCACCACTTCCTCATATCAGGGAGGTCATATGATAGTTGTCTTTCTCCGCTTGACTTATTTTGCTAAGCATGATGCGCTCTAGTTCCATCCACGTCGTCGCAAATGGCAAGATTTCATTTCTTTTGATGGCTGCATAGTATTCCATTGTGTATATATACCACATCTTCTTGATCCATTCATCTGTTGATGGACATCTAGGTTTTTCCATAGTTTGGCTATTGTGGACATTGCTGCTATAAACATTCGGGTGCACGTGCCCTTTTGGCTTTAATTTTTTTTTCTTTTCAACTAATTTATCACTTTTTTAAAGATTTTTTTTATTTTCATTTTTAATTTACATTATATATAGATAGATTGTTTTTTCATTTTTAGCTTCCTTTCATTGTAGCCAATTTTATTTTGGTATATATATATATATTTTTTTTCTTTCTTTACAATTTTGGGATCTAATGTTTTCCTAGTTTATTGTTCTGTTCTGTTCTGTTTATCTGTTTGATTTTATTCTCTCTCTATTTTTTGATATCTGACCTATTTTGATTTGTTTAAGGTGTATTTTTCTAGGGTCTCTGTTGTTATTTTTGTTTTTACTGTCTTGTTCATCTATTATTCTATGAACAGAATGAAAAGACAGAAAAACTCCCCCCTATAAAGAGAACAAGAGGCAGTACTAACTGTCAGGGATGTAAACAATATGGATATAAGTAAAGGGTCAAAATTAGAATTCAGAACAGTGATATTAAGATACTAGCTAGGCTTTAAAAAAGAATAGAAGACACTATAGAATCCTTTTCTGGAGAAATAAAAGAACTAAAATCTAATCAAGTCAAAATCAAAAAGTCTACTAATGAGATGAAATAAAAAATGAAGGCTCTAACTGCAAGGATAAATGAGGCTGAAGAGAGAGTAAGTAATATAGAAGACAAAATGATGGAGAATAAAGAAACTGAGAAAAAGAGAAATAAACAAATACTGGATCATGAAGCAAGAATTTGAGAGAAAATTGATTCCATAAAGTGAAACAGTATTAGAATAAATGGGGTCCCGGATGAAGAGGAAAGAAAGAGAGGGCCTGAGGTATATTTGAGAAAATTAAAAGTGAGAACTTCTCTAGTATGGGGAACAGGTTACATTCTCTAATCTGGGGAAACAGGCATTCAAATCCAGGAGGCACAGAGAACCTCCCTCAAAATAAAAAATAAGTCAACACCTTGACATGTAATAGTGAAGCTTGCAAATTTCAGAGACAAAGAGAAAATCCTGAAAGCATCTCAGGGACAAGACCTCCTTGACCTACAAGGGTACAAATATAAGGCAGGTAGCAGACTTATCCACACAGACCTGGCAGGCCAGAAAGGACTGACATGATCTATTCAGGGTGCTAAAAAAGAAAAATACATGGCCAAGAATACTTTATCCATCAAGGCTGTCATTCAGAATAGAAGGAGAGGTAAAGAGCTTCCACGAAAAACAGAAACCAAAGAATTTGTGATTACTAAACAATTCTGCAAGAAATATTGAAGAAGATCTTTTAAATAAAGAGAGAGCCCAAAAGTAACATAGACCAGAAAGGAACAGAGATAATATACAGAAACAGACACTTTATAGGTAATACAATGTCACTAAATTCATACCTTTCAGTAGTTACTCTGAATATAAATGGGCTAAATCCTATAATCAAAAGACACAGGATTTCTGATTGGATAAAAAAAAATAATACTCATTGATATGCTGTCTGTAAGAGACTCATTTTAGACCCAAAGACACCACCAGATTGAAAGTGAGGGGGTAGAAAACATTTTAGCATGATGATGGATGTCAAAAGAAAGATGGGTGGCGATCCTTATATCAAATTAGATTTTATCTTTTAAATATTATATTTATTTATTTGAGAGAGAAATTGAGAGAGATAGAGAGAGAGATCATGAGCAGGGGGGAAGAGTAGAGGGAGATGTTGACCCCCTACTGAACAGGGAGCCTGATGTGAGACTCAACCCCACAACCTTGGAGCCACAGGCAGATGCTTAACTGACTGAGCCACCAAGGCACCCCCAGACAAATTGAGATATTAAACCAAAGACTGTACAAAGAGACAAGGAAGGACATTATACCATAGTTAAAGGGTCTATCCAACAAGAAGATCTAACAATTGTAAATATTTATGCACCTAACATGTGAGCAACCAAGTATATAAACCAATTAATAATTTAAATTAAAGAAACACATTGATAATAATATAATAACAGTAGGGGACTTTAATACTCCACTCACAGCAATGGGCAGATCATCTAAGCAAAAAATCAACAAGGAAACAAGGGCTTTGAATGACACACTGGACAAAATGGACTTCACAGATATATTTAGAACATTCCATTCTAGCAACAGAATACATATTCTTCTTGAGTGCACATGAATATTCTCCAGAATACACATACTGAGTCACAAATCAGATCTCAACCAGTACCAAAGATTGGGATTATTCCATGCACAGTTTCAGACCACAGTGCTTTGAAATTTGAAATGAATCACAAGAGGAAATTTGGAAGGAACACAAATACATGGAAGTTAAAGAATGAATGGATCAACCAGGAAATTAAAGAAGAACTAAAAAAGAGTTCATGGAAACAAATGAAAATGAAAACACAACTGTTCCAAACCTTTGGGATACAGCAAAGGCAGTTCTATGAGGGAAGTGTATAGCAATATAAGTCTTAATCAAGAAACAAAAGTCTCAAAACACAACCTAACCTTACACCTAAAAGAGCTGGAGAAAGAACAGCAAATAAAGCCAAACACTGCAGGAGACGAGAATTAATAAAGATTAGAGCAGAAATCAATGAAATAGAAACCAAAGGAACAGTGGAACAGTTCAACAAAACTAGGAGCTGGTTCTTTAAAAGAATTAATAAGATTGATAGAACCCTGGCCAGATTTAGTAAAAAGAAAAAGAGGAAGGACCCAAATAAATAAAATCATGGATGAAAGAGGAGTGATCACAACCAACAACAAAGCAATACAAACATTTATGAAAACATATTATGAACAACAATGTGCCAACCAATTAAGCAATCTGGAAGAAATGGATGCATTCCCAGAGACTTATAAACTACCAAAGCTGAAACAGGAAGAAATAGAAATCCTGGACAGACCCAACTTGGACTGCAAGCTCATGCAGCCACTCTGGAAAACAGTATGAATGTTCCTCAAAAAGTTGAAAATAGAGGCATCTGGGTGGGGCAGTTGGTTAAGCAACTGCCTTTGGCTCAAGTCATGATCCCAAGGTCCTGGGATCAAGCCTTTCATTGGGCTCCTTGTTCACTGGGGAGACTGCTTCTCCCTCTCCCTCTGTTTCTCTGCCTGCTTGGGCTCTCTTGTTCTCTCTGTCTAATAAACAAATAAAATCTTTAAAAAATAAAGTAAAAAATAGAGCTACCCTATGACCCAGCAATTGCACTATTGGATATTTATCCTAAAGATACAAATGTAATGATCCAAAGGGGCACGTGCACCTGAGTGTTTATAGCAGCAATGTCCACAATAGCCAAACTATGGAAAGAGCCTAGATGTCCATCAACAGATGAATGGATAAAGAAGAAGTTCATATATATATATATATATATATATATATATATATATATATAATGCAGCCATAAAAAACTGAAATCTTGCCATTTACAATAATGTGGGTGGAGCTAGAGTATATTATGCTAAACAAAATAAGAAAGACAATTATCATATGATCTCACTGATTGAGGAATTTGAGAAACGAGACAGACGATCATAGGGGAAGGGAGGGAAAAATGAAACAATATGAAACCAGAGAGGGAGACAAACCAAAGAGACTCTTAATCTCAGGAAAAAAACTGAGGGTTGTTGGAAGGGAGGAAGATGGGAGTGATGGGGTGGTTGGATGATAAATATTGGGGAGGGTATGTGCTATGGTGAGAAAAAAATAAATTAAATAAAAAATTAAAAAATAAATGTCTATGCCACCCAGAGCAATCTATACATTCAATGCAGTGCCTGTCAAAATACCATCAACATTTTTCACAGAACTGGAACAAATAATCCTAAAATTTTTAATGGAGCAGAAAAGACGCTGAATAACCAAAGGAATGTTGAAAAGAACCAAAATTAATGGTATCACAATTCTGGACTTCAAGCTCTATTACAAAGCTGTAATTATCAAGAAAGTATAATCAAATTGTCCATCCAACAAGATCTAACAATTGTAAATATTTATGCCCCAAACATGTAAACAGCCAAGTATATAAACCAAAAACAGACACAGATCAATGGAACAGAATAGAGAACCCATAAATGGACCCTCAGCAACATGGTCTACAAAGCAGAGAAGACTATCCATGGAAAAAAGCCTTTTCAACAAATCATGTTGGGAATATTGGACAGCCACATGCAGAAGGATGAAACTGGACCATTTCTTTACACCGTAAACAAAATAAACTCAAAATGGATGAAAAACCTAAATGTGAGATAGAAATCCATCAAAATCCTTGAGAAGAACACAGGAAGCAACCTCTGTCACTTTGGCCCCAACAACTTTTTGCTATACACGTCTTCAAATGCAAAGGAAACAAAAGCAAAAAATGAACTTTTGGAACCTCATGAAGATAAATCTTTTACACAGCAAAGGAAACAGTTGACAAAACCAAAAGATGACCTACAGAATGGGAAAAGATGTCTGTCTTATCAGTTAAAGGGCTAGTATTCAAAATCTGTGAAGAACTCATCAAACTCAACACCCAAAGAACAAATAACCCAGTCAAGAAATGGACAAAAGACATGAACAGATATTTCTCCAAAGAAGACATACAAATAGTCAATAAACACATGAAAAAATGCTCCATATCACTCAGCATCAGGGAAATACATATCAAAACCACAATAAGAGATAACCTCCACCAGTCAGAATGGCTAAAATTAGCAAATCCACAAACAACACATGTTGGAGAGGATGCAGAGAAGGGGGAACCTTCTTACACTGCTGGTGGGAATGCACGCTTGTATGGCCACTCCGGAAAACAGTATGGAGGTTCCTGAAAAAGTTGAAAGTAGACCTACCCTATGACCCAGCAATTGCACTACTAGGTATTTATAACAAAGATACAAATGTACTAATTTAAAGGGGCACCTGCACTGCAATGTTTATAGTAGCAATGTCTGCAGTAGCCAAACTATGGAAAAAGCCCAGATGTCCATCAACAGATGAATGGATTAAGAAGATATGGAGTGTGTGTGTCTGTGTGTGTGTGTGTGTGTGTGTGTGTACACACAATGAAATACTACTCAGCCACCAAAAAATGAAATTTTGCCATTTGCAATGATATGGATTGAACTAGAGGGTATTATGCTAAGTGAAATAAGTCAAATAGAGAAGGACATTTTTCAAATGATTTCAATTATATGTGGAATTTAAGGAACATAACAGAGGATCATATGGGAAGGAAGGGAATAATAAAACAAGATGAAATCAGAGAAGGAGACAAAGTGTAAGAGACTCTTAATTATAGTAAACAACTGAGGTTTGCTGGAGGAGAGAGGTAGAGGGATGGGGTAACGGGGTGATGGGCATTAAAGAGGGCATTTGATGTAATGAGCACTGAGTGTTGTATACAACTGATGAGTCATTCAACTCTACCTCAAAAACTAATAATACACTATGCTAATTAGATGAATTTAAATTAAATTTAATTGTAAAAGAAAATGAACATAGACAAAAACCTACATAATCATTTACTTAATGGTGAAAGAGTAATTGTTTTCCTGTTTTTCCCCTTAGGTATGGAACAAGGCCAGGATGTCTACTTTCAGAACTCTGATTTAACGTACTGCTGGAAGTTCTAGCCAGTATCATATGGCAGGGAAAGGACATAGAAGAAATATGAATCAGCAAAGAAGAAACAAAACTGTTCCCATTTGTAGATGACATCAGTGTCTATTCAGATAATTCTAGAAATCTACCAAACACTTCAAAGAGAGCTTAGCAAGATTATAGGATACAAGATAAATGTAAAAAAAAAAAAAATGGTATTATATATTCAAGCAATGAACATACGAACACAAAACTTTAAAAAGAATACCTCTTACAATTTTTCAAAAACATTAAAATATTTATGTATAAATATAACAAAACATGCACGGTATGTGTATGCTGTAAAGTACAAAATGTTGATGTAAGAAATCAAAGGTGATATAAATAAATGAAGAGGCACATCATATCCATGAATTGGAAGCCTCAAGATAGTAAAGATGTCATTTCTCCAAGAATTGATACCAGGTTTAATGCAATTCTCATCAAAATTCCAGAAAGATTTTTTTTGGTGTGTGATATAGACAAGATCATTCTAAAATTTATATGGACATGCAAAGGTACTGAAATAGCTAAACAATTTTCAAAAAGAAGAATAAAGTGAGAAGAAACAACCTACTAGATTTTAAAGCTGATTAGTTAACTATAGTAATTAACACCATGTGATATTGGCATAGAGAACTACATCAATAGAACAAAAAACACGATAATCTAATCATACAAATATGCCCAACTGATTCTGACAAAGGTGCAAAGCAATTCAATGGAGGCTTTTTCAACAAATGGTGTTGGTCTACTGGGTACCCACAGGCAAAAAAAAAAGAAAAAAGAAAAAATGAGGCACAAACTAAGTCTCACAGTTCATACAAAAATTACTCAAAATGGACAACAAACAAACTTAAGTATAAAATGTAAAACTATAAAACTTTTAAAAAAAGAGGGAAAAATCTTTGGAACATAGGACCAAGCAAAGAATTCTTAGCTCTTGTATTGAAAATATAATCCAAAGAAAAAAATGATAAACTGGATTCCATCATATTCAAAAATTTTTGTGCTGTGAAGACCATGTGGAGAGGATGCAATGACAAGTTTCAGATTAAGAGAAGATACTTATAAACCACATAGACAACAGAGGATTAGTGTCTAGAATATACATAGAACCCCTGGAATTCAACAATAAAAAACCAAACAATTCAAATAGAAAATGGACAGAAGACAAGACATTGCACTGAAAAAGATATACAGAAGATAAATAGGCCTGTGAAAAGATGCTCAACATCACTAGTCATGAAGGAAATGCAAATTAAAACAACTATAAGGTGTCACAACTGTCAGAATGGCTAGAATAAAAAATAGTGACAACACAAATCACAAGGAGGCAGAGAAACTGGATCTCTCATGTATCACTGGTGGGAAATGTGAAATGGCAGAACCACTCTGGAAAAGAATTTAGGAATTTCCTTAACAATTTAAAGATGACACTACCATTCAATCCAGCAATTGCACTTTGGGGCATTTATCCCAGAGAAAAACCAAACCTACTCTTCACACAAAAGCCTATACATGAATGTTTATAGCACCTTTACTAGTACTAACCAAAAATTAAAACCCAGATGTCCTTCAGTAAATGAATGATTAAACAAGCTGTGGTCTATGTGGCATACTACTCAGCAGTAAAAAGAATAACTGACAAATGATTTGATAATCAAAAGAATTGATAACACATAAAATCTGGATGAATCTCCAAATAATTATGGTGAATGAAAAAACACAGTCCCAAAAGTTTACATACTATATGATTCTATTTATATAACGTTCTTGAGACAACGGAATTATAGAAATAGAGAACAGTAGTTCCCAGGGTTTTACTAGGTGGAGTCTTCAGGTTGGTAATGAGTCTGGATCCCTTTGTGTTATTGCTTACAACTAAATGTGAATCTACAATTATTTCAAAATAAAAACTTTAAAATAAATCAACTATGTGGACATGTAAGGGAATAATACACACCAAACCCACATTAGTGGCAAATAGGTTGGAGTTGAGAACAGATGGAAAAGAAGAAGAACAAACAATCTTTAAAACATACAGTAACATCAAAAATTTATTACAAAGTTGAAAATGTTCTGCTCTTGAAGTGAGAACTGTATTTTGTTATATTCAAATCTTACCTTGTATTTGGATTTGCTAAAACTAAGGCTTATAGATTCCTGACAATGCATAGTGGACATCTCATGAGGACTAGTGACTCTAGGCAGCGACCTTCATCATTCACCTGAAGGATCTTGAACTAACACTTCATGTCATAGCCTTCATTATCTGATGTTCTCTATCTCTAACCTTGTTCAGCTCCTGTCTTAATAACTACTCATTACCACCACTTACATGCCATCACTTTTAGTCTTTTGAAAATATCTAATACTACATCCTACAGAAAAAATCCTCTCTCTCCTGCTCCACCATCTCCTCATTTTGATGCTATCTAGATTCCTAGAAACTTTCTTCTTCCCTCCTGTTGATGACCCCTGTCTAGTGTCATTCTCCCCTTTTCAGTTAGGATCCAAAGTTTCATCACCTCTACCACTTTCCTTCCCAAACTCTCAACTCCTTTACCCCATTGTCTCTCTGTTCAACACACTGGCACTGTGTTCTTCATGCCTGTCCTTCAAAAATATCTGGAGTGATCGTGTGTCCTGGTTTATCACAGACAAATTATCTTTGTCGCTTCAAATCCTATTTAACAACAATTTTTTTAAAAAATCTCTCATTACACTCTTCTCCCACAAAATGTCAGCATTTCCAACACCAGAGGAAAAAAACAAACAAAAAACAAAAACCAAAAGCAAGCCCAAACCAAACCCTCAGACTATTAATCCCTTGACTTCCTACACTCCTCTTTCATAGAGGTACTTCCCTATACAACCATTCCTAAATGCCCTTTTCTCACCTGAAGTGAAGAAATGCCTCTTACCTTCTCTTTAAGGCAAACTGCTTCATTGAATTTTACAAATCCCATCCTATCTTGCCATCTGCCCTTTTCTCATCTGAAGTGAAGAAATGCCTCTTACCTTCTCTTTAAGGCAAACTGCTTCATTGAATTTTACAAATCCCATCCCATCTTGCCATCTGAACCACCTTTACTCACTCCCATCTTTCTGCCTTCTTCCCTTCAGAAAACACCTCAGAATAATAGGCTCTTCCCCTTATTTGCCCATACCCCTACCCCATCTTTACTGTTTGCCTTCACAAAGAAATGTCCTGGAAAAAATAGTTTCTGCATATCTGCCTCCCTGCCCCTTTGCACTGAAGCTTATTTCCTTTGATTTCATGAGAATTGTTCTTTGGGTCCTTAAATTTAGAATCTTAAAAAAAATCAGTCTTCATTGAAGGTATCTGTTTGTACTTTTGATCCATTAAATCACTCTTTCCTTCTGAATATAATTCTTAGCTCTTGGGATTCTTTCTCCTCTGAGTTTCTGTGTCATACTGGGTATTTGTTATAGTACAATTTACAGCTTTTCTTTCTTCTGAATTATAAGGAATTTCCACCCTTGGGTCTCCTTTCTTCTCACTCAACACACCCCCTTGGTTCTAAATGACTTCATTCACAGCCATTGACTATATAACTTAGCTTTGTGCTCATAAACCAACCATCTTAGTCCCAACAAGCATATTAAATACAACTTTTTCCACACTGTACTCATTATCTCTCCACATTTGCTAATTTTTAATTAAATTTATTTATTTTTTTAATAACCATATAATGTATTTTTCCCCCCAGGGGTACAGGTCTGTGAATTGCCAGGTTTACTAATTTCACAGCACTCATCATAGCACATACCCTCCCCAATGTCCATATCCCCACCACCCTCTCCTGTCCCCCCTCCCCCCAGCAACACTCAGTCTATTTTATATATTGAGTCTTTTATGGTTTGTCTCCCTCCCAATCCCACCTTCTTTCACTTTTTTTTTTCTTTTTCAACCCCCCAAACCCCCCACATTGCATCTCCACTTCTTCATATCAGGGAGATGATATGATAGTTGTCTTTCTCCACTTGACTTATTTCACTAAGCATAGTACCCTCTAGTTCCATCCACATCATTGCAAATGGCAAGATTTCATTTCTTTTGATGACTGCATAGTATTCCATTGTGTATATATACCACTTCTTCTTTATCCATTCATCTGTTGATGGACATCTAGGTTCTTTCCATAGTTTGGCTATTGTGGACATTACTGCTATAAACATTCAGGTGCACATGCCCCTTTGGAGCACCACGTTGGTATCTTTAGGATATATACCCAGTAGTGCAATCACTGGGTCATAGGTTAGCTCTATTTTCAGTTTTTTGAGGAACCTCCACACGGTTTTCCAGAGTGGTTGCACCAGCTTGCATTCCCACCAACAGTGTAGGAGGGTTCTCCTCTCCACATCCTCACCACAATCTGTCATTTCTTGACTTCTTAATTTTAGCCATTCTGACTGGTGCGAGGTGGTATCTCATTGTGGTTTTGATTTGTATTTTCCTGATGCCGAGTGATGTGGGGCATTTTTTCACGTGTCTGTTGGCCATCTGGATGTCTTCTTTGCAGAAATGTCTGTTCATGTCGTCTGCCCATTTCTTGATTGGATTATTTGTTCTTTGGGTGTTGAGTTTGCTAAGCTCTTTATAGATTTTGGATACTAGCCCTTTATCTGATATGTCATTTGCAAATATCTTCTCCCATTCTGTCAGTTGTCTTTTGGTTTTGCTAACTGTTTCCTTTGCTTTGCAAATGCTTTTGATCTTGATGAAATCCTAATAGTTCATTTTTGCCCTTGCTTCCCTTGTGTTTGGTGATGTTCCCAGGAAGAAGTTGCTTCAGTTGAGGTCAAAGAGGTTGCTGCCTGGGTTCTCCTCAAGGATCTTGATGGATTCCTTTCTCACATTGAGGTCCTTCATCCATTTTGAGTCTATTTTTGTGTACGGTATAAGGAAATAGTACAATTATATTTTTCTACATGTGGCTGTCTAATTTTTCCAGCATCATTTGTTGAAGAGGCTGTCTATTTTCCATTGAACATTCCTTCCTACTTTGTCAAAAATTAGTTGACCATAGAGTTGAGGGTCTATTTCTGGGCTCTCTGTTCTGTTCCATTGATCTATGTGTCTGTTTTTGTGCCAGTACCATGCTGTCTTGATGATGACAGCTTTGTAATAAAGCTTGAAGTCTGGAATTGTGATGCCACCAATTTTGGCTTTCTTTCTCAATATTCCTTTGACTATTTGAGGTCTTTTCTGGTTCCATATAAATTTTAGGATTCTTTGTTCCATTTCTTTAAAAAAAGTGAATGGAATTTTTATGGGGATTGCGTTAAATGTGTAGATTGCTTTAGGTAACACACATTTTCACAATATTTTTTCTTCCAATCCATGAACATGGAACATTTTTCCATTTCTTTGTGTCTTCTTCAATTTCTTTCTTCCTCAATTTCTTGGTACTTTATAGTTTTCTGAGTATAGATTCTTTGCCTCTTTGGTTATCTAGGTATCTTATGGTTTGGGGAGCAATTATAAATGGGATTGACTCCTTAATTTTTCTTTCTCCTGTCTTGTTGTTAGTGTAAAGAAATGCAACTGATTTCTGTGCCTTGATTTTATATCCTGACACTTTACTGAATTCCTGTACAAGTTCTAGCAGTTTGGGAGTGGAGTCTTTTGGGTTTTCCACATATGCTATCATATCATCTGCAAAGAGTGATAGTTTGACTTCTTCTTTGCCGATTTGGATACCTTTAATTTCTTTTTGTTGTCTGATTGCTGAGGCTAGGACTTCTAGTACTATGTTGAACAGCAGTGGTGATAACGGACATCCTTGCTGTGTTCCTGACCTTAGTGGAAAAGCTTTCAGTTTTTCTCCATTGAGAATGATATTTGCGGTGGGTTTTTCATAGATGGCTTTGATAATATTGAGGTATGTACCCTCTATCTCTACACTTTGAAGAATTTTAATCAGGAAGGGATGCTGCACTTTGTCAAATGCTTTTTCAGCATCTATTGAGAGTGTCATTTGGTTCTTGTTCTTTCTTTTATTAATGTGTTGTATCACATTGATTGATTTGTGGATGTTGAACCAACCTTGCAGCCCTGGAATAAATCCCACTTGGTCGTGGTGAATAATCCTTTTAATGTACTGTTGGATCCTATCAGCCAGTATTTTGGTGAGAATTTTCGCATCTGTGTTCATCAAGGATATTGGTCTGTAGTTCTCTTTTTTGATGGGATCCTTGTCTGGTTTTGGGATAAAGGTGATGCTGGCCTCATAAAATGAGTTTGGAAGTTTTCCTTCCATTTCTATTTTTTGGAACAGTTTCAGGAGAATAGGAATTAGTTCTTCTTTAAATGTTTGGTAGAATTCCCCTGGGAAGCCATCTGGCCCTGGACTTTTGTTTATTTGGAGATTTTTGATGACTGTTTCAATCTCCTTACTGGTTATGGGTCTGTTCAGGTGTTCTATTTCTTCCTGGTTCAGTTGTGGTAGTTTATATGTCTCTAGGAATGCATCCATTTCTTCCAGATTGTCGAATTTGTTGGCATACAGATGCTCATAGTATGTTCTTATAATTGTTTGATTTCTTTGGTGTTGGTTGTGATCTCTCCTCTTTCATTCATGATTTTATTTATTTGGGTCCTTTCTCTTTTCTTTTTGATAAGTCTGGCAAGGGGGTTGTCAATCTTATTAATACTTTCAAAGAACCAGCTCTTAGAGCTCAGGGTCCTGCTCTTCAGTGCACCCTTAGAGAAAAACGCCCAACCACCGCGGTCTCCCTGGCGTCTGGTCACGCTTGTAGGAAAGCGCTCAATCAGTTGCACTTGGAGAAAAGCGCCCTGTTGTTTCCGTCTCCATGGCCTCCAGCCGCACTCCGAGCTCACCCAGCCTGCGACTGGTTCAAGGTAAACCCGAGCTGAGAACTCACTCCTCGGCTCTGTCGCTGTAGCTGGCTTCCCCACTCTAATACCTGCAAGCTCTGAGACACTCAGATACCCCTGGTCCTTCTGTGACCCCGTGGGACATGGGGTTATGCTGACCCCCCTGTGGGCTTCACCCCGGTTTAGCCTCTGGAGTGATGTCCCTCAGTGGAACAGACTTTTAAAAGTCCCGATTTTGTGCTCCGTTGCTCCGCCGCTTGCTTGGAGCCGCTCCCCCCACCCCATCTGTCTTCCCGTCACTTTGGATTCACTTCTCCGCAGGTCCTACCTTTCAGAAAGTGATCAATTTTCTGTTTCTAGAATTGTTTCTCTTCTTCTCTTCGATTTCCCATTGGATTTGTAGGTGTTCACAATGGTTAGATAAGCTATCTAGATGATCTCTTGCTTCCCTGATGTCATCTTAGCCTGCTACTTCTCTGCCATCTTGACTCCTCCCCGTCCCCATTTGCTAATTTACCTGTCCTTTTTTGCTATTGAACTAGAAATTTCTTCGTATATTACAAATTTAAAAAAAGTCAATTATGTACAGTGCAAATATCTTTGATTCTTTTTTTTAAATGAATGGAAGATACAAATTGTAATGTAGATGACTTTATCAATCTTTTTTTATACAATAATTTTTATATTTTGGTTTAAAAATCCTTCTGTACTACCATTATAAAAATCTCACTGTTATTCATAAATATTTAAATATTTGTTTCTTAATATTAAAGTTATTTTTTAACCTGGAATTTATTTTCGAGTATAGTTAAAGTGAAGATTCATTTCATGGTTTCCCTGTGACCAGTTGCCTATCACTATTTATTGAGGACATCTACTTTCTGTAGATGAATAGTGCCACAACTGTAATTAATATTGTCTTTCTTTCTGTTCCATATATCAATTTATCAATCCCTATGTCAATAAAATAATATGTTAATTATGATAGATTGATAACCTCTTGCTCTTAGATTATCCTAGTCATTCTTAAATCTTTGCTCATTTATATACAGTTTTAATCAACATTTCATTTTCTACCAAAAACCCTTCCAGGATTTCCACCAGAATTGCGCTGACCTACAAATCAGTATTGGAAGGACTAACATCTTTACAGAAGGACTCGTCTTCTCAATTCCTTCCAACAGCATTTTGTTCCTACAAGTTCTTCAATATCTTTGGTTAGATTTATTTGTTTGTTTTAGATTTCATTTTATTCTGGTAAGAACATTTACCATATAGGTACCTTCTTAAAAAATTATTGCTTACAAATCAAAGGTTATACATTTTCACTTAAGCAAGATGAAGAAGTTATGAAGATATTCAGTACACTATCATATGTACAATCAACAAAATATGTTGTTAGATTTATTCTTAAATAATTTATACTTTCTTGCTATTTTAAGAAGTATTATTTTAAAAATAAAATTAGGTATTCTATTTGTTGCTGACATGTAGAAAGAAAAATATTTTTACTTATTAATGTTAACTAATAAACTTGCCAAATTCATTATTTCTGATAGTATATTTTAAATGTTTCTGAATTATGTGAGGAAATTCTATTATGTATAAATAATAAAATCATATGCATTCTTTCTAAATTCATAACTTTTGTTTCCATTTCTTTTCTTTTTGCACAGGCTAGGACCTTCCATTATAGTGTTGAGCAAATGCAGTCTTCTTTCTACTCCCAAAGGAAATATTTCTAACATTTTATCTTGAAAAACACCATTTTCAAAAATATTATCCAAATTACTTATAGAAAGTTTTTTAAAATCATTGCTAAGATCTTGAATAGATGAATAGATGAAAATTTTAATAATGAATAGATGAAAAATTTAATCAAATGTTTTGTCTAGCTCTATTAAAATAATATTAATCCATTAATCTATTAATGTCATTGAATTCAGTAGGTCAATATTTTCTATAGGGATTATTCTGAATTTTTTTCTCATAATATTCTTTATTAGATAAATTTGGGAACTATTCCCTGTTCTATTCTCTGTAATAGTTTGTATAAGACTGAATTGATCTTAGACATTTAGAGAATTTGTCTACAAAATAACTGCCAGATTTTTTATTCTTTATTTATCTTTTATTTAAATAATTTCTAACACCATCTTTTTCACCTTTTTGACTGAAACTTATTACCATACTTTTTAAAAAATTTTTTGCTACCTATCCCTGATATTTTGCCAGGTACACAGAATATTATACTACTTTAATCAAATAATAACTCTCTTAACTGTTATTGCAATGTTAGCTAGCATTTAATTATGTGATTTTTATTTAGTGCCACATGATAGTATTTATTATTATTAATATTTAATACAGAAAATATTTTAATATTTCCTACATGTTCAGCAGTTTCTTTACCTTTGCATTTTATTTTGAATACCAGTCATTCATTCAAGTTCTTTCTTTTCCTTAGGAATTTCCTTTAGAAATTTCCTTAAAGTAATATTATAGTGGACAAACATTCTGTTTACTGAAAATATCTTTATGAGATTTAAATATTGAAAACAGATGGAGCCTTGTGGTTTGGGAGCATAAGTGTGGCATTTCCAGTTTTTATCAAAAAAGTGGTCCAACAGCAACAAGGAGGATAAAAATCAGAATCATACTGCTAGTGTTGCTTATAAAACCACCAGCTTCATTTTCAGCAACATTGGGGAAGCACTAAAGCTGACTCCACCAAAAAAAGGTGGAGGGAGGACTACCTAAAACAGAGAAGATCAAGTAGAGATGTGTGTGGAAGAGGATATGACACGATCTCAAGAAGGGCCAGGCACATACATTTCTTGACTAGAAAGACATTTCCAGAACAAAATCTGCATCATAGGCACACAGTGTTATATTTTATATGTGTACCTAGTTAGTTCCAAAGGTTTTACATAATTATCTTTTCCTCACTCAAAGAAAATGCCAACCTTTTCTTATATGACATTCCCATATGAAAGGGAATCAATTTATAGATTATATATTTTGTTGTAATCTACTATCTGGGTAGTTTTAATTTATGTAGCTTTATTATGTATTTTATAATTTAGCATGATGAGTCCTCTTTAATTGTGGCTCCTTTTCAGAATTTTCCCAGTTATTCTTTGTCTCTTGGCTAATTGTAATGATTTGTCTCTCCAAATCTATATTAAGTGATAATAATGACAGCAGTAATATTTTCTTTAGTGAAAATATTTATGGTATTTCTCTATTAAGCAGGATTCTGGCTAATGAGTTCAATAAAGCAAGAGTAATTTATAATAAATTCTAAAAATTCATTAAAATATATAAAAGGAAAACTATCTTATATATCTGTCTATGCAAAAAATCCAGGAATGTAAATCTATTTTATCATGTTGAAGAGATGTTTGTTCAAACCTATGTTAATTGAGAGTCTCTAATGAAAATAAATGTTGAATTTTATCAAATGTCTTTTTAGCATCTATAGAAAGAATCCTGATTTTTCTTCTGAAATTTATTAATATGATAAATTATATTAATAGTTTTCCTATTACTACACTATCTTTGGCTTTCTTGAATAAAAACTACTTAATTATTGACTAATATTTTTTCATGTACTACTTGTTTTTGATTTATAATTACATTTATTCATTTACACTATTGGATTTTTTGCATAGATGTGCAAGATATTTTTCCTTTATATATTTAAAGAACTCTTAGGATTTTTTATCAAGCTTAGGTTTGTTTTACTAAAAATATTTTTAGTGTGTTTATTATTTTCTAATTCCTGAAGCAATATGAATAGCATCAGAATTTTTGTTATTTATAGATGTGACGGTTTTCCTTGGGAAACCACTGGCCACATGCTCTTAGTGGAGAGAGCTCTTTCACAAATTTAATATTCAGAATAATTATCAGTCTATTCAGCTATGCTAGAGAGTAACAGCCAGCTATCTGTACTCCTGTGTTCTTTGGCAACTTTTTTCTTCCCTACTATATTCTGTTTATATTTCTATCTCTTCTGAAGTTAGTTTTAATTAAATATGTTTCTATAAAATTAATAACTCCATCCAATGTTTGTGTATATATTTGCATATGCTTTAGCAAAATATTAGTAGAAAAAATAAAATTATTGCTTAGCTAATAAAAGAATCATCTCTGGAGTAAATATACATTGTTCATAACGCAGCAAGGGACATAAAGGGTAGACAAGAGAGAGGTAAGTAAAATGAGGTGGCAACAAAGAGTTTAAAGAGATTAAAAAGAAAAATTAAAGATCTAGAAATCAGGCAAAGAAGATCCAACAAATGATGTTACTCAAACACATTAACTTCAGGAGCACTACACTTAAAAATTATTGAGAAGCTCAAAGAACTTTTATTTATGTTGATTATATGTACCTATGTTCACTATATTAGAAATTAAATCTGAGAACTCTAAATTTTACCTATTCAAAAATTACAGTTATAAATTCATACAGTTTTCAAATAAATAATACAATTTTATGAACATTAATTAATTTTCCAAAAATAAAACTAATGAGTGGGGTAGCATATTGTTCTACACTTTTGCAAATCCCAATAATTGCATAACTGCTTTTCAGTTCAATCTCTTGCAATTGGTCATTTTAGTTGAAGTATATGAATAAAATATGGCCTCACAAAGATAAGTATTTGCAAAATATAAGGATATTTTAAAAGTTTTTCCAGGTAATTGTGAAAAATCTTTGATACTATATCAAAATTTAACAACTGATAGCTTCTTTTTGCCAATTTCTTTCATGACGCATCTACCAGAGAGTCAAGATTTAATAAAAGTAGTATTTTCCCCATTTTATCGGTAACATTGTAAACAAAATTACTTTTTTCCCCCACACTACAAGGGAATAATATATGAATTACTAGTGCAATTTGGTGCCACTGCTTTGGTTCATGCTAAGGTTCAGCACCTTTATCCACCATTGTCTTGGTACATCAAGGCAAATGTCAACCTAGTAGAAAAGGCAAACAAGATCTTGATATTATTATGAGATTGTTTTAACCCAAAAACCCCATGAAAAGTTCTTGTACACTTCAGTACACACAAAATGGGGCCTGCAAAATATTGTCAGGGGTGCTAGTAAAAAACATTGTTAATAATTTCAGAGATAAAATGGTTCCACCTGCTATATGTTTACTTGAATTCATTAACTCCTCCATTCCCACAGTCACAGATGTTCAGATCACCTAGTATATATACTCAGCTATATAATAGAGTTAATGATTTATTTTTAGAGTTTCTTCACCTCAACATTTGCCTGTTCATTTTGGGCTGATTAATATCCTACATAATATATCTGGCCAACAAGTGGAAAGTTCCATGGCCTATAGTCAAGATATGATATATTCTAACTCAACCAACAATCCCAACTACTTCTTCCCTATGGCCCTCTTTCCCACTCCATTCACATAGTTCATGTTCAACATGTAGGGTTCTATGTTTGCTAAAATAACTTATTTGTTTCCACATTTGTGCTTATTGCTAATAATATTTTAACTATGGATATTTGATAAATTTATCAAATTCCTCCACATTTGTCAACTATCAGATTGAATGGCACGTTCTAATATTAATTTCAACAGTAGCATCTTATAAAGCTTACAGAGTGGATGAAAGAAACCCTCCTTGGGGAAGAGGCATGCTTCTAAATTGAGATCTAGAGGGTCAGTGGGGGACACTTGTGTAAAGATGTAACAATGAAGCAAAAAGAGGACAAAACTAAGACCATTAACTTCAACATCATCATGCTATATTTTATTTGACTACAATATGTTGGTTTAATATGCTCTCCTTTTTAAAAAAGTATTAATGTAGGGGTGCCTGGGTGGTGCAGTCGGTTGAATATCTGACTCTTGGTTTGGGCTCAGGTCATGATTTCAGGATTGTGAAATCAAGCCCCAAGTCAGGCTCCATGCCCAGTGTAGAGTCTGCTTGAGTTTCTCTCTCTACCTCTGCACCATGCCCCAGCATTCTCTCTCTCCCACTCTCTTTGTCACTCTCAAATGAATTAATAAATCTTAAAAAAAGGATATTAATGCAAAAACCTCCTAATTTTTAAATTAGTTGAATTAGTTGAAAACCAATTCAAAAGCAATTTTAAACATTCTGCAGAGCAGATTTCAGCCTTTCCTTTAAGAAAGAATGACCCAAAGATAATGAGGTTTTCCAAGAGAATGGCAGTTCCCTTCAACTTTCAAGTTTTTTTTTTCAAATCTTCCCATGCACTTCAGCTGCTACTTGACTACTTTCCCTCTTCAGAGAACCTTAACTTGATCAAATAAATAAATAATAACAATCACTTGATATGTTAAAAATATAGTGGAAAAGGAATCAATACTGGATTGTACATAGATATCAGTTCAGTGTAATCTTATGTCTATGTCTCAGCATCACTGAATATTTCAAAATTACTAGTATTTCTTTTTACATTTATATTGCTACCTCTGGCTGATCTTTGTCTCTATGTTTTATATGCTCTTATCTAAATATGTGTTATATGCTCTTATCTAAATATGTGTTACTGCTGAATTTAGATCTACTACATCAAAACAAATTATAGCAATTTTATGGAGAAATCTAGGAAATTATGTTTAAATGCAAAACAATCCTAAAAATTCAGTTTAGGAAATATATATATATATACACACACATATATATGTGTGTGTATATATATATATCATAAACCAGTAACTAAGAAGAAATTTCAAGAGTACCTAATAACAACCATTTTTCATCCTTACATTGGAACTTTCTTTAAAAATTTAAACCTTGAGTTTTCTTTCTTTCTTTCTTTCTTTCTTTCTTTCTTTTTTTACATGTCAGTTGATGATATATTATTGACAAATAACCCAACCTCATACCAGAATATTACTATTTATGATAAACAATGATAAACAATACTATTTATGATACTGTATTTCATGATGCATCTGGAGAAAAGTGTCTGCAGTATATTCCCAATACCCCTCAGCATAAAAGATACATCACTATAAGACCAAAATTCAAAGGATCAGGTGTGAGAAATTTATCTTTCTGTGAGCTAGTCTCTGCAGGTAAGGCTAATTATCTGGTTCAGAAAAAAATGTAAGAAAACACAAAATGATATTTTTTGGAAGAAAACATGATATTAATAATTAACATTAATAGAAATAAAATCCTCAAGTTGAAAAAAAGACTTATTGGAAGAGAGTTATAAAATTTGCAATTTCTTAGATCCTATAAGATAAAAAAACTAAGTAAGTAATAAAATCACCCAGGGATGTGTGAAAGACACATAAAGAGGCACTCTTCAATTGTGTAAATCCCATCACAGCACACATTACCTTTGGGTTTTACAGTTAGCTGGACAGATACTTTTTTCACTCCCAACGGACTTACTGCCTGACATTCATATTGGCCTTGGTCATAATGTGCTGCATGCTCAATTCTCAAAGTTCCAGAGGAGAGAACTGTATGTAGACTTTCCTGAGAGAGTTGCCTTCCTGCAAAGAGGGAAACAAAATACTTTGTATGGCACTGTTATGGCTCAAAGAGCTGACAGCTATTAATGTGTGATCTTCGGGTGTTTGGTAAAGGTTGGGATCTCTCTCGAAGTCCTCTGTGTCACAATACTGGGACACCCCCCCCCATAACACTGCATCTGGAAACCGGGGCACCCAGCTTGACCAGCCCCCAAGCAGGAGAACTGGTCTTCTCCCTTAATGAATTCCTACACCTTCATGTTTGCTCCCTCAGTTTTATTTTCCAAAGTTAGAATGCAAATTCAAAACTAACCTTATTCCAGCATTACCCTTGTGTATGGTGCCTTACTATTACTCTTAGAACAAGCTATAAAATGCCTAAGGGTTGGATGTGAGGCATTGCACAGGCTAACCAACCACACCTACTTCTATAGCCTCATGGCCCCACTCTTTACTTAATGGAGTGCAAACAAGGCAAAATTTGGATAACAGAAGAATTGTTTTTGCATTCTTTTTTTTTTTCTTTTTAAATTTATTTGACAGAGAGAGAGAGATCAAAGTAGGCAGAGAGGCAGACAGAGAGAGGGGGAAGCAGGCTACCTGCTGAGCAGAGAGCCAGATGTGGGGCTCTATCCCAGAACCCTGGGACCATGACCTGAGCCAAAAGCAGAGGCTTTAACCCACTTAGCCACACAGGTGCCCCTTCTTTTTATTTTTTATAACAGTTTTTATTCCTAGATTACTCCCCAGAGTGATTACTAAATATGATTGTCAAATATCTTTATAACATTTGTTTGTCACATGTATGTAATATTTGTAATATAAAAACATTATGGAATTACAACATTTAAGGTGCTGAGACAGAATCTTGGGAATGGTGGTTTTTGTGACACTCAGGTTGTTAATCCTCACTCACAGTCACAACCACCCAGCCAACATTGCACTTTATCACCTCTGAGTTTACACTGAGTTTACACTCCTTGTGGCAATTAACAAGTTAATGGATTGTCATTCTCAACTATTTCAGTGACAATATGTGTCAAATGTAAATAGCTAACCTTTATTGTTAATAAATAAATAATATATAAAAAATGGATAACTAAGAATAATAATTTTTAAAAAACTATTTACCTTTGTAAACAGTTAACTTTTATTGACTTTCTACACAAAGGAGCCAAATACACTTTTAAATGTTTATGAGTATAAATACACTCAAAATAATCCCCACAATTACCCAGTGTTGTAGGCAGTATCAATCTCAGCATATCCATGCTGGGATATATATCCCATGCTGGGATGCTATATCCCAGCATATAGATAAAGCAACTCTGGTAAAACCACAGTTAACTTACTTGCCCAAGGTCATGCAACTAGTAAATGAAGGAGGAAAATGTGAATCTTGGTTTTCCAGCTTCAAAGTTCACCTCCTACCCACTCTACTTTTATAAAGATGAGAGCAAAAATTTTAGCCAAAAGAAGTTTACAAATGTTGATGTATTTAGAATTTAACCTAGTTACCTGAACTAACAAAAAAGTTAACAATTCCAAGACCAGAGAAGTCTTAGTGGAGCATTCATCTCAGAGTATAGACCTTACTCTCACACCACAAGGATCACTAGAAGCTCCTGGCCCCTTGGATGAACACTGCACACCTCTTCCCAACACTTAAAAGACAGTAGCTCTCTAGACACCTGGATGGCTCAGTTGGTTAAGCCAGCAACTCTTGGTTTTGGGTCAGGTCATGATCTCATGAGTTGGTGAGATCCAACCCACACAGGGCTCCATGCTCACTAGGGAATCTGCTTGAAGATTCTCTCCCTCTATCTCTGCCCCAACTCATACTCTCTCATATGCTTTCTCTTTCAAGTAAATAAATAAATCTTTTATAAAGCTTTTTTTTTTTTTTTAAGATTTTATTTATTTATTTGAGAGAGAGAGAGCACACAAGTGAGTGGAAGGGCAGAGAAAGAAACAGACTCCCCACTGGAAGGGAGCCTGAGGTGGGCATTGATCCCAGGCCTGGGATCTTGACCTGAGGCTAAAGCAGATGTTTAACGTACTGAGCTATCCAAGCACCACCTCCTGCCACCAAAAAGCATTCTTTAAAAAAAAAAAAAAAAAAAAAAAAAAGGACAGTAGCTCTCTTTTATCCATTTAACATGCTAGACTTTTCTTAAGGTTGGTTTCACTGCACTTAAAATTTCACCTTGTACTAAAAGAGAATTCTGCCACTTTAAAAAATGCTTAAAACCACTAACTGTCCAATAATTTTATTTTAAAAATCAAGAAACTGAACAAACTAGTGGTTGCCAGAGAGGAGGTACATGGGAGAATGAATAAATTAAAAAAAAAAAAATCAGGAAACTGAGTCCCAGAGAGATTATCCAAGGAAGGCCACATATTCAAATGTTGAAACTTAACATATAACTGAAATTATGGTGTCATATTTAATTCAAAGATTACATTTTGTGTGATGTTTTCATGTCTATTATATAACTATGATAATTAGTTTAAGTTGTTTTTTATCCTCTCATAACAAGGAGGTATTTATCTCTTTCCACAATTACTTGCCCATATGCTAATACCTGCTTTGGTCCAGGCAATTATTGGAGGTGGGTTGCCTTCAGCTTCACAGAGAAATTTGACAGTGTGTCCTTCTAGCACCACTTGATCCTTGGGGATTACTCTGAATTGTGGAGGAGCTAAAGAGAATGAAAATTTATATCAAAATTAAAAATTATTCTGTAAATTAATAGTAAAGGAAAAAAGAAAATATGTTTAAATATGTTTCTTAATTATAATTTATTTCCAATTATTTACATAAAAACTATTAAGAATGTACAGTTGCTTGTATATGTTTGTGTCTGCTTGCAAAGAAACCAAAAATATACATTTCTGGTTTACAAAGCAGAAAAGCAGTAGTTAGTAAGAAGGAACAAATTCTAAATCTTATGGACCCTGCTTCATATGTTATCTACTAACTGCAATAGACATATATAAAACTAAAAATTGTATTTGAACCATTAACAAAATTGTTTCCTCCAAGCTTTGGAGGACCAATGGCTCTCATTAGTTTCAGGGAAAAAAATGTTTCCTATAATATGTGCTATTGTACATTTTTAAAATTCACATTTTAAATTCACATTTTAAAAATTTTAAATTTTAAAATTTCACATTTATAAAATTCACATTTAAAAGTTAAAAATTCACATTTAAGTCAAAATTTCAAGACTTCCAAACCTTCAGATCTTTTACAATTAATTTGTTTAAATAGTAAATAGCTGATAGATGCATATAGAGTTATGCAGTCTATTCATGACTCTTTTATTAATATGAAAAAGAAATCTGTATGACCATTTAAGGGCATGATGATCTCCAATGATAGCTGTAAGGTTTTATAGGTGAGATAAACATGACACCAGGCAAGGTAGGCACAAGGCAAGATTTATTAAAGGCACTCTTGGGTGAAGTTTTAGGGCTCAGGAGAAGGGGAGTCAGGAAAGTCGTGCTGGGAGGAGGTGGACACCCTCAGGTGAAGTTCCACGACTCTGGAAAGCAGTCAGGGAAGTGCCACTGGGAGGAAGTCGGTTGGGGTCTTTTATTGGGCCAGGGCAGGGCATGGGCTCACATCCATATATGGTAGGGTATTTGGTGAATGGAGGGTAAGGGTGGGGTGGGTGCTGATACTTCTGTTTCCTTCATAAGTATCGGTTTACCTATGGAGACGTGACCTGGGCATACATCCTTTTGGCGGGAGAGTCAAGGGTTGAGGAAGTGGGGGAGGGGGCTGGAAGATGGCGGCCCTGGCAGTCATTTCTATTGTTCCTCCTGCATTCCTGGAGCCACCGACCCAACAATAGCAATGTGTTGACATTTTCCAAACAACTTTCTGAGATGACCTGACCTCTTCTCCACGCTGTTAGATCTTTGTACTTTCCTCATTCCTCTTCCTCACTGTCTGGATTTACAAGAATCATGATAAAATAAATAGTATTTGGCAAACTGTATTTGCTTTAGCTTTCATATTGTGTTTAGGTAATAAAGACTTTTTAAAGTCCTCAATTCTAAAAAAGGTACTAGGCTAAAAAATGGTAAAAGTTAAATTATGAGGTCATAAAATTCATGAAAGTCCTCAAGAATACCTGCAAGATATTTGTTATAGACTTTTAGAAAAGTCAAGGTGAAAATAGCCCACAGATCAGTAGGCTCAGGCTCCATGTTCCATAGATGAAGAAATTAGGGCTGAAGGTGGTTGAAATGAATAATTCTTAGAAACACAATGAGAATTTGGGCCACTCAATGTTCTTTCCAGAACATTACATGAACTTTTTAAATTGCTAGGAATAACTTGACGTGAGCAAAAATATTTCTACGTTAAAAAAATGGATTCATGACACAGTAGAAGAGCTATAAAGCAAAAGTAGGTAGTAGTTACAGCAAGTCATTTAGTGATGGCACAAGTTTTGGGCAATTTGACTTGAACTTTTTAATAGTAACTAAAACGCACCTAGCCACATCTGGCATTTTTATATTTCATATGCGGTATTGTTATATTTTACTTGTTCTCATAAAAAGTGATATTTTTAATCCAAGACTACATCCTACCAAAAACTATGAAAGGCATTTTACATTTCTTCCTAGCAGTAAAATGGTCAATTTGCTAGATCAGTGAAGACATTTTAATGCAATGGGAAGAAAACCCAGAAGATCTAAATATCACAAAGGCAGGTAGTGTAGGCTGGAGGAATTCAAGAGAAATAATGAGTTGACATTTCTGGGCCTTTCACTTAACAATGGTGGCCATCAAGCCTACCTCTAATACTAACACACCACATGCTTAGATGAAGCATTTTGCCATTTTATTAAAATCCACCCTTCTGATGGCTTTTACAAAACTCATGACTGTGATGCCTCATACAAAAAAGGATTTTTATTTACATTGTTGGTAACTATAAGCCCTTTCATCTAAATGCCCCATACTGTGATTCACACCTTTCATTGAAGCTGTTTCTTTTTCATTTTATCATTTGTTCAGCTGGTCTAGGAAAGGAAATTAATTTGTGGACAATTGTGTTCTTGGCTTAAATGGACATTAAAGGAACTAAAGAAAATTGATGGAACATCTGTTAAGATAACACAGAAAAGGTACATCTTAAACTATTTAGTCTATGCATTAGGCAAATGAAAGGAGCCTCTTTTATAAATGTATCAAATGATTAATGGACCATTTCAAGACCAATTAAAAATCTCAACACATAGACCTACAAGTAACCCAACTATACAGTTGCAAGGGACAGAAGATAAGCAGATGGCAATTTCAGTGCAAACTGCTTGGTAAAAAGAAATCGTTAGTGTATTGTGGTATGAGAAATGAACAGCACCAGATATGTCAGAGTTTGGTTAGACTTGAACTGATACAGATGAAAAAATAGAAGAGGTAAAAGCTAAACACAAGAAGCTGAGACACAAAAGATTAGAATGGTATGAAATAAAGGAGTCTGCCAGAGTGAAATTAGGCATTCTGCTTCTAAACACCAAATATTAATATAAAAAAATGCAAGCAAAAAGACCCCAAATGCTATTTCTTTGTAAGCATTTTTCAATCCTAACACATGGAAAGTCTAAAAACAATACTTTGGTTTTTTAAAAGTAATTTCCCCCAGGAGTTATCGAAGACATCAAGAAAAAAATCATTTCTATACCTTTTTAGCATATAGAAAATGTTTTTCATGGTATTAACATTTCTAGGGGAAACACAATTTTTTTCCTCAGACGTATGAATAGAAACAATGAATTATTGATCTATTGCTACTTAAAGAGTTGATGTTAAGCAGAAGCAATTTGGAAAACATTTACTGAATAATGAAAATCCAGAATGGATGAAGTATTGTGACTTCCAGTGGGCCAATTCTTCTGCTCTCCAGAAGCCAACACTCAGCCCCAAAGTCTCCCCAACTGCATGTTTCAAAACTGCTGCCGTGGAGCCCCTGGGTGGCTCAGTTGTTTAAGCATCTGCCTTCAGCTCAGGTCATGATCCCAGGGTCTTGAGATGGAGTCCTGCATTGGGCTTCTTACTAAGCAGGGAGCTGCTTCTCCCATTCTTTCTTTGTCCCTCTCCCCAGCTTATTCCTTCTCTCTCTCTCTCTCTCTCTCTCAAATACTAAGAAAACAAAAATTTTAGAAAATACATAAAATAATATAACTTTTGGTAATTCCACCAAGTTGGCAGAGGAATGGGGGACTCCTTTTTAACTGGTCCCCTAAATTTAGTTAGAAATCTACTAAGCTTCTCTGAACACCCATAAAATCAGCCTGAGATGTAAGATTATACAGTTCTGGATATCTACTGGGGCAGAGGATCATCAGTTGAGAGGGTGCACCTTGCCTGGATAGTGGTTGGTATTTTTTTGGCTATATACCCTATCAACCACAACTCAACAGAATGACTAAGAGGAGGAACTCTGAACAAAGAAAAGACCCAGAGACAATGGGCTCTCCTGCCAATAACCAGTAATGAGATTGAAGCAGTGATTAAAAACTTCGCAAAAAAATGAGTCTGTGGCCTGATGGATTCCCTGGGGGAATTCTACTAAACATCCAAAGAAATAATACCTATTCTCCTGAAGCTATTTCAAAAAATAGAAACAGAAGGAAAACTTCCAGACTCTCTATGAGGCCAGCATTACCTTGATCCTAAAAACCAGGCAAACACCCCATCAAAAAGGAGAATTACAGACCAATATCCCTGATGAATATAATGCCAAATTTCTCAACAAGATCCTAGCTGATAGAATTCAACAGTACATTAAAGGATTATACACTGTAAAAAGGTGGGATTTATCTCTGGAATACAAGGGTGGTTCAACATTTGCAAATCATTCTATGTGATAGAACACATAAATAAGAGGAACAAGAAACCACGTGGTCCTCTCAATTGATGCAGAAAACGGATTTGATAAAATACAGCATCCTTTCCTGATTAAAACTCTTCAGAGTATAGGGATAGAGGGAACATTCCTCAATTTCATAAAAGACATCTATGAAAAATATATAGTGAATATCATCCTCAATGGGAAAAGCTGAGAGCCTTTCCCTTAAGATCAGGAACATGACAAGGATGCCCCCTCTCGCCACTATCATTCAACATAGCATTAGAAGTCCTAGCAACAAATATCAGACAACAAAAAGAAATTAAAAGTATCCAAAATGACAAAGAAGTCAAACTCTCTCTCTTCATGGATGAATGATACTTTATGTGAAAAATCCAAAAGACTCCATCCCCAAATTACTAGAATTCATACAACAGTACAGTAGTGTGGCAGAATACAAAAATCAATGCACAGAAATCACTTGTTTTCTTGTACATTAACAATGAAACTCTAAAAAGAGAAATTAGAGAATGGATTCCATTTACAATAGCGCCTAAAAAACTTAAGATACCTTGGTATACCTAGCCAAAGAGGTAAAGGATCTATACTCTAGAAACCATAAAACACTCATGAGAGAAATTGAAGAAAACACAAAAAGTTGGAAGTACATTCCATGCTCATGGTTTGGAAAAATAAACATTGTCAAAATGTCTATGCTGCCCAGAGCAATCTATACTTCCAACACTATCCCAATCAAAATACCAATGGTACTTTTCAAAGCTCTGGAACAAATAATCCTAAAATTTGTATGGAACCAGAAAAGACCCCAAATCACCAAGGAAAAGTTGAAAAAAAAAAAAAAGCTAGGGGCATCATGTTGCCTGATTTCAAGCTATATCACAAAGCTGTGATCACCAAGACAATATGGTACTGGCACAAAAACAGACACAAAGATCAGTGGAACAGAGTAGAGAGCCCAGATATGGACCCTCAATGCTCTGGTCAAATAATCTTCGTCAAAGTAGGAAAAAATATCCAGTGTAAAAGAGACAGTCTCTTCAATAAATGGTGCTGGAAAAATTGAACAGCTATGTATAGAGAAATGAAACCTGACCATTCTCTTAACACCATACACAAAGATAAACTCAAAAGGGATGAAAGACCTCAATCTGAGACAGAAATCTATCAAAATCCTACAGGAGAAGATAGACAGTAACCTCTTTCACATGGGCCACAGCAACTTCTTGCTATACAAGTCTCCAAAGGCAAATGAAATAAAAGTGAAAATGAAATTTGGGATTCCATCAAGATAAAAAGCTTCTGCATAGCAAAGGAAACAGTCAACAAAGAGGCAACCCAAGGAATGGGAGAAGATATTCACAAATGACACTACAGACAAAGGGCTGATATCCAAGAGCTATAAAGTACACCTCAAACTCAACACTCCCCTCAAAAAAATCAAGTGAAAACATGGGCAGAAGACATAAACATGACACTTTTCCAAAGAAGACATACAAATGGTTAACAGACATAAAAATGTTCATCATCATTAACCATTAGGAAAATTCAAATCAAAACCACATGCCAAAAACTTGACAAGGAAGAAACCACAAATGTTGGAGAGGATGTGGAGAAAGGGGAACCCTCTTACACTGTTGGTGGGAATGCAGGTTGTGTAGCCACTTTGGAAAACACTTCCTCAAACAAAAATAGAACTACCATATGAGCCAGCAATTGCACTACTGGGTATTTACCCAAAGATACAGATATAGTGAAAAGAAAGGCCATATGCACCACAATGTTCATAGCAGAAATGTCCAAAAGAGCCAAACTGTGGAAAGAGCTGAGATGCCCCTCAACAGACAAATGGATAAAGAAGATATGGTCCATATACACAATGGAATATTACTCAGCCATCAGAAAGGCTGACTACCCAACATTTGCATTAACATGGATGGAAGCAGAGGAGATTACACTAAGTGAAATAAGTCAAGCAGAGAAAGTCAATTATCATATGTTTTCACTTGTTTGTGGAACATAAAGAATGGCATGGAGGACATTAGGAGAAAGGAAAAAATGAAGGGGGGAAATCAGAGTAGGAGACAAATCATGAGAGACTATGGACTCTGGGAAACAAACTGAGGGTTTTAGAAAGGAGGGAGGTAGGGGAATGGGTGAGCCCGGTGATGGGTTTTAAGGAGGGCACAGATTGCATGGAGCACAGGATGTTATGTGCCAACAATGAATCATGGAACACTACATCAAAAACCAATAGTGACTAATATTCTGTGTGGTGACTAACATAACAACAACAAAATAATAATAATAATAAATAGAAAATAATAAAATAGCTTCCTAAGTAAATTATAATGTTCGTGGCTCTAGGAAGCCCTTAAAAATGTATCATTGTAAATTATTGTACTCTTGTCAGCTGATGACAAAAGGTTTTGGGTACAGCAGATCTTTTGGCATCACTCCAATAAGATTGGTGCAAGAAGTGTTTAGTGCACACACACCTAAACCCACACACACAACCACAACAACAGGAAGGGAGGGGCAGCCCAGTTCAGAACAAAAGCATAGCAGAGAAACATGAGTTCTTTACAATAAGATTACAGGCCCAAGCATATAAATTACTTACAGTGTTCAGAATAGTTTTATTCCTGCTTTGTTAAACAGCCCGGGCCTGTAAGAGCCATCAGCATAGTCCTAAACTATGTTAGGAGACAGCTTGGTAAGGGAATATGAACATAGGGCACAGCATTTTCACTTTCATATCTGTGATGTATCCTGAAGCACAAATATCTTTTGACAGTTTGCTGCCAAATGACTTCATCTCTTTTGTTGCTAAATGGTTGATTATAGCGTTTGGATAAAGACTGAAGTGGAAAAAAAAAGTTTTAATATGAAGTAGATTAGTTTTGAAAATTCTATTGTGTCAAAAATAAATGGTAAATACAAAAATCTTTTCACTGACTTACATGACATTACTGTTTTAAGTTGAAAAATGATTTTCTGAATGTGGCATTGTGAACATTTCAATCATGACCCCCTGCTCCCATACCTTGTACAATTATGTTTGCTGTAGCTTGAACAGAGCCTTGATTATTGTCGGCGTGACAGGTAAATTGACCATGATCCTGCAGGGTGACATTCTGTAAGTATAGCCCTCCAGAAGTAGTCAGGTGCCTGGATCGATCCAGGGCCTCTCCGCTGCCCCTAGTCCAAGTGACATGGGGGTGTGGGTGGCCTGTGGCCATACATTCCAAAGTTGTGCTGGTGCCAATTAAAACCTCTGTGTCCTGAGGCTGAATTATAAAACTAGGCTTGGCTAAAAGAAAGAGAAAAACAAAACAAAATAACCACTTAGAAATTAAGAAGGTTTATTTATTCTACATTGTGATTTTTAAATTTTTGTCAGTTTCAAAATGCGTTTTTACTAAATATTATATACATACATTAAATTCTCAAATAGTTAAATCTAAAACATCTGGGTCTTAAATCTAGATTTGATATCAATGTGCAGTTTTTTTGAGGACTGATTCCCTTGATGCCATTATGGATCATAGACACTGCTAGTGCCCACCGATTTTTTATTCTAGGGACTAACTGTTCAAGTGTTCCCACTGAAAAATATCCCCTTCTCAGACTCTCTCGCAGTCAAGGGTATCCATCCATGTGACACAGTTCTGCCAATGAGACGTAGGCATGCATTCCTGGAAGAGTTTCCTTCCCAGATAAAAGTGCAATCTAACTAGTCATTGCTTTTCCTCTTGTTTGCAAGCTGGCATCCAGCCATGTGTTTAGGTTACAAGAGCCAACTTGGGACCACAATGTGACAATTATGAAGGGGAGAAAAGGTCTCTATGCAAAGGACTGAAGAGTAGAAAGATATCACTGGAGCACTGGGCCAATATGGCAGCTCTGTCCACACTCCTGCGCTGCTTGTGGCATATGAATAAACCGCTTTTGCGCACTCGCGTGCGCACACGCACACACACACACACACACACTGTGTTTACACCATTTCTCATCAAGTTTTCTGTCACATTCAGACAAATATAATACAAATTGACCCACTAGGGATCCTTGTAAATCCAAATTTTAGACTTCCATAGGGGGTGTTCCACTTATTGATTCCTAAGAGTTTCATCTTTTCTGGAAACCTCAAGCAGAAATTGAAGACTTATGAGGGTGTTTAACAGTCTCAATTATTGGGTCTAATTCTGGGGGTTCCTTAATTTCTGAGATGAATATACCATTAAGAGTAGAGATAAGTTTATTTAATCTAATTCAACAATCAAGATTTATTTTAAACAATATTGAATGTCTTAAGCTAGATAATGTGCTGAATGTTGGAAAGATCCAAAGACGCACAAGACACTCCTTTCCTTGTAAGATTATGCTGTAGCTACAAGGACAGAAGACAAACACATACTCTGAAAAGCTACGACATACCTTGGAAATCAATATATTACAGTAAGGTGTAAAGTACTATAGAAAAATGGAAAGAAAAAAAAATTAAAAAAATAAAAAAATAATTAAAAAAATGGAAAGAACTATTTATTATAATAATTGAGGTATGAAAATTTTTGAAGTGAATCGATGGCATTGGAAATGAAAAGGAAGACAATCTGATGCATCTTGGAACCAAATTTCTAGAGATTTGATGAAGACAAGAAGCAGTGGAGGCTGAATCTGAAGTTTGGGAAGATACTAACGATATCAACAGTGATGGCAAACATAAGATGAAATGCAGGCAAATGTGCTTGAGGGATGTCAAAACTTACATGTGAAAGTGAGCAATAAGGTAGTAATGAGATGAAATCTCAGGAAAGATACCAGCAATAAAATCTTTGAAACATACAATAATTATTCAAGTTGTATATTCAGGAATTGCTTTAAAACTCATGTCAATCTCTACGGAAGAGGAAGCAATGTGGTTAGGGCAGGCAAACTGGACGAAGAGCAGGTGGGGAGGGCATGAGGAATAACACAGTTGAGGAAGCCTGAAGACCTTTGGAGAGAAGGAGAGAACCTTTGGAAAGGATCAGGAGGAAATGGTGTCCAGAAGTCAAAGTAGGAAAACTCCAGTGTGCAGTGTCAGGCTTGACATGGAAGACAAAGTGAATGACACTTTGGAAAGAGCTAGTGGGTTTTCCAGTCACAAATTATGGACAAACTCTGTAAGGAATTTTCAGATTCAATCAATCTCAGACTCAAATGCATTATTTTTGCCAGCATAACTTTTCATTCAGGGCTGCTTTCTCTACGCCCTCTGTCACTGCCTGTGTCACTACTCTCCTCTTCATTGTCACCACAGCCTGTGACCTGCTCACCCTATTCTGTCCTTCTCCGTGTCCTCCAAACTGCTGCCTGGGAGATCTTTATAACAGAAAAACCCAATTTGGAAACACTTAGAGTACAGTCATGAATGATTTGACACTGCCTTACAGTTCCCCAAATCTCACATAACTCCCAACCCTTCACCTGTATCCTCCAGATATCCAGAACTTCCTACATCTTGAATGTGTGTTGCTTTGTCTACCTTTATTGCCTTTTCTACTAAGACAAGATTTTGATTCTATTTATCTGGCTGTTTTCTACTTCTTGCTTTCAGCTTAGATGTCACTGGCCCTGGAAAATCCTTCTTTGAATGAACACAGAACTCCAAGTCTGATCCAAGTGCTCCTACTGTTAGAGGTGTTGTAGCTGGCTTTGGAAAGTCAGTTATCAAATTTTTGGAATTTTTCAAGCTGACTGTTAAGCATTGCCATTATTATACATTAAATTACATAAACGTACAACTAAATAAGTCTAATTAATCTAGTAAATCTCACCAATGATAAATTCTGACATTTACCACTTCAAGTTATTTTGCATTTTAATATGATCTAGAGTCTTGAAATTATTTACATCTATTGTGTCTGCATGGTAGAAATACTATTCAATGGTGTGCTCCTACATATCTCTTCCCAACTCCAAATTCAGTGATGTCAAGTTAATCTTTGGCAAAACTGCAAATTGGGGCTTTGTCCTCACCCCCAGAGCCAGTTTCTAAACATTTACCAGTGGGGCATCTGGGTTGGCTCAGATGGTTAAGTGTCCAACTCTCGATTTCGTGTCAGGTCATGATTTCAGGGTCATGAGATCAAGTCCCCACGTTGGGCTCTATGCTCAGTGGAGAGTCGACCTGAGATTCTTTCTCACTCTCCCCCTTCCTCTGCCACCTCAACCCTGTGTACAGGTATGCTCTCTCTTCCTATAATAAATAAATAAATATTTAAAAATATATATAAATAAACAAACAAATATTTACCAGCACACATCTGTCCTTTCTGCTTCTATCCCCTTTCCTTACCCATCATAAAATTTTAAAATTTTCACAGCTCTTGTGTCTGGTTTATATAAGCCACTAATGGCAAAGTAAAGCTCCTGGAAAGTTAAAGGAGCATAGGTTGTTAACTATACAGTCTTCAACATCTAGCTCAGTGGGCATTCAATAAGTATCTGCTAAGTGAATTAATTATGAATGAATAATTCAATGATTTGTTAGAAAGGATGATGGTCTTGCTACCACTGATTTTCTTTGAGGATGCTGGGTCATCTTCTGGAGAAGCTGGATGGATAATCAAAAGAACAATGGCAGCCTTGAGACAGCATCTAGTGTGACTAGAAAATAACAGAACTAAGGCAGGAAATTAAATAAAGTTCAAGAGGAAAAAAAAATCAAGTTTCTATAAAAGATTAGAAAGTGATGGACAATGACAACTGTTTCACTTTAAAGCATTCCATTCCTTAAAGAAGCAAGATAAAGCCATTTTCTAGTACAAATAACTGATGGAGAACTGTTGCATTTACATTAAGTTCAGTTATGGGGAAAAAAAGTTGTACCTGGAGGACTGGAGTATCTGAGCATGGCATTCTGTGTCTTGACCTCTCCAGCTGAGTTTCTGGCCATACACTGATATTCACCTTGGTCTGACTCACGAGTGTTTCGGATCATGAGTGTCCCATCATCAAACAAGTTAAATCGAGAATCATCTTCCAAATCCAATGAGTGGCTAGAAATACACATTTTATATACATATTATTTAACTCCAATCATATTGAAAACACCTAACCAAAAATGAAAATATAAGACCTTATAAATATGTTTCATGTATATCAACATGTTGACTTTTTAAATTGTCTTAATAATTCAGATCATTTTAATTTAAATCCTAATTGTCCCTTCCTATTTCTGAGATTGTATACTAAACACAGGTTTCAAGTCAAGACATGATAGAAAGGAAGGAGGTTTAAATGTCCTACTTTCCAAGGCAGCATGAATTTAAACACTGAAGCCATCTCTCTAATATGAAAGATACCTCAGCACATTGTTATACCTCTGAATTCCTATTTTTAAAAAAGTGGAATTGGGGCACCTGGGTGGCTCAGTGGGTTAAGCCTCTGCCTTCAGCTCAGGTCATGACCTCAGGGTCCTGGGATCAAGCCCTGCATTGGGCTCTCTGCTCAGCAAAGAGTCTGCTTGCCCCTCTCTCTCTTTCTGCCTGTCTCTCTGCCTACTTGTGATCTGTCAAATAAATAAATAAAATCTTTTTTAAAGAAAAGTAGAATCATCAGATGGTGATATGTAAGCTCTGTACCTCTTTTCTGCGAGTCATTTAATATGCACTTATATTTTGTTGAAGAGTAGTAAAATATTCATATTCAAGGCAACATAGCTCAAAGCTGAGGATGATTACACGACATGGCATTAAATAAGCATATCCATTTACCCAGTTGTTGGAGGTTAGGCCCTCATAACTGAACTGGACCATTCTGGAGATACTAGAAAAATACTTTTTATCAATAGAAGTGGAGTACCCATTGAGCACAGTAGTCTTCACTACTGTGAAAGAAAAGCTCAGGGAACAGTAATGAGTTTTTTGGGTTATCTTTAGAAGTAAATGCAAAGCTACTGACACATAAACATATGTCAGAAGTTTCAACAGAATTTTTTTTTTGTCTCACCAGGGTATTTTTCCCCCTTTAGAATATTGAATAATCATGTGTGAGGAGGAATATAGACGTTTACATGAGTATTCTTAGTACTATAACAATATTAAACATAATAAATTTCCCCCTAACACACATTCATCACTCAATAGGCATTTGTTAAACACTTAATATATTGTCTCCCATCAATAACACTCTTAAGAGAGGGAAAAGTCCATTGAGAGGATTTCATTTCTTTCTTTTTTAATTTGTTCTAAAATCCAATGGCTTCCAAGTAAACATTTGTCTATTAATTTAAAAATGTGCCAACACTGACGAATAATAACTCCTCTTATTTTCATGTATGTAAAAAGTAAAGCAGGTTAAATTAAAGAGATGGAGAAACCATACTTATTCAGCAATTTACATCACAAAGGATAAAGAGGAACATAATGGCCATATTTCACATCCATTCTTTCAGAATGGAGCAGAAAAGAAGGCAGGACAGATAGATGAAATCTGTTCTTTTTCACCCACTGAAAAGCCTAATTTTAAGAACTACCAGTTAGTCAATGAGAACTTCAAGTTACTATTTTTGAAGAGATTAGTTTTGGAAATACAGCATTGCCTTTGAAAGGCCAGCAATGCAGAGTATAGGAAGCTAGATGCTGAATATTCCTGTAAGTACAGACTGCCACAACTACTCAGTGCCAGTAACATGCAGTGAACATCAGAAAACATATTTTTTTTAAGTGCACAAATTCAAAAGTCTTATTAAGTATTAAACTAATTATTTTAAACACAATTCTAAAATCATCTAACCTTGAACCCAATTAGGTCTACTTGCAAAGTAGCACGCCAGCAATAATGGAATTGCGCCTTTTCCAAAGATGATTTAATTTCCTTTAAGTTTGTTCTAGGAGCCTCTGAGCTGGTAAACACGTGGAGATTTAGGCAGTGTCACACTCAGAGAGCACAGAAACTCTGTACCTCTTCCCACGTACCTTCCCCTATGTATCTCTTCCATCTGGCTGTTCCTCAATTATATCCTTTTAAAATAAACTATAATTTAACTCTTCCCAATTCCTTGGAATAATAAGACAGGCACAGCGCCTTCCTTCAAGGTAGAGTCTTATAAAAAGACAGACTAGTAACAACAAGGCACTTGTCTCAGCCTCCATATGGATGGAGAATTCAGACAAAAGAAAAAGGAGGGAAACAGGAAGAGGAGGAGAAAAATAATTGTATACAGACATTACACACTGAGAAATAAAGCAAATGCAGAAAAAAAATTGTCCTAAAAGTGACTCCTAAAATATCAAAAGTTGCTAAATGTGTACATGATATCTATCTTCTGGCTAGACAATGCAATAGAATTCACCAGTTTTCATTATTTAAAATGATGTAAAACCAACAGCAGCCAATCACACCCATGAATGGAAAATGCACCATTCTTTTTCCGGTTATTCTCCCCTTTCTTCGGATCTTCTTCACTATGCTGTTAAAAGTTGTTTGTGCAGGAGTCATGATGTTTCTTCAAAAATTCAAAGCAAGTCTTTATGATTCAATATACGTATCACATTGTCAATTTGATACAAAATATGTAGTAATCATATGTAAAAAACACAAAGATTTGCTTAACTAGAATTTACTTAGCTTTTTTCCCCCTTGAAAATTTGCCAACAAACATATTTGATTTATTAGACACAATTCACTGCAGCAAACATTTATTAAGTGCTTTCTAAGAATTAGACTCTACATCTAGGCACTAGAAATATAAAAATAAATAAACTAACTCCCATGCCCATAAATTTAAAGTATCTACCACATAAGAAGGCATGTAGTGAAAAACTATAAGTAGAAGATAATTATAAGTCTTGTTTATAATCAATTGTAAATATTGTACTAATATTTGCCACAGTTTCAATTTTTTTTATTTTTATTTTTTTTTTAAAGATTTTATTTATTTATCAGAGAGAGAGAGAAGGGGAGAGAGCGAACACAGGCAGACAGAATGAAAGGCAGAGGCTGAGGGAGAAGCAGGCTCCCTGCTGAGCAAGGAGCCCGATGCGGGACTCGATCCCAGGACGCTGGGATCATGACCTGAGCCGAAGGCAGCTGCTTAACCAACTGAGCCACCCAGGCATCCCTCAATTTTTTTTTTAAATGGCCAAAATTCCCACAGTCTAGAACCTCAACATTAAGAAAAGCATGGCTGGGAGTTGGGGGAAATTGGAAGGGGAGGTGAACCATGAGAGACTATGGACTCTGAAAAACAATCTGAGGGTTTTGAAGGGACGGGGGGTGGGAGGTTGGGGTACCAGGTGGTGGGTATTATAGAGGGCATGGATTGCATGGAGCACGGGGTGTGGTGCAAAAATAATGAATACTGTTATGCTGGAAATAAATAAATAAATAAATAAATAAAAGAAAAGCATGGCTGGTAAAGAAACTTCTTTGGTGGTGTGACTACCTTGATCACCATCTACTGGTACTCGAAGATTATAAATTAAAAGCTAAAGTCATTAGCCGTCCAGTTGTTTGCAATCTTTTCCTCTTACACTCATAAGTAAAACCTTTATTCCAACAAATATGATCTACCCTCTTTCCAGAATTCTATCATAATTGATTTCCATCCTGTGCCTTTACTCATTCTTTCTTCAGTAGGAATGCTTTCCCTCCTCTTTGAATTAAATCACTCATTAAAAATTTATTTTGATAGTTATTTCTAGGTAGTGTAATTACTTTACTCTCCTCCTGAGAAGACTAAAGGATCTCCAAACATCAATAAATGGTTGATTTCTAATTTCATTAAATTATGTTTAAAGAAAGGGGTCTTTATGAAGTTGGTTCTTTACTATGAGTTGAGATTTTTATTTCTTTATATGTGATCAATTTTGATAAACATTCTATAGTTACTTGAAACCATAGCATAACTTAGATTTTTATATGTGGATATATGTGTTACATACAAAACCAGCCTTCTTATGTTGTTCTTGTTAATTTTTGTTCTTATTCTTTCTAAGAGAAGAGTACTGTCATTTCTCCCTATAACTGACATTCTGCCAATTAATCCTGGTAATCCTCTTAATTTTGTTTTATTTTTAAACAGCTATTTTGTTAAGTACAGAGAGATTTGTGAATCTTATCTCCAGGTGAATTGTTGCTGATCACTTATGATTTAATGATATGCAATCATAGTTTTTTTCAAATTTAGTTTGGTTGATATTAATCTGCATATAGCACCTTTATTTTGTTTAGACAACTATGGTATTATATGTTTACCCATCTAGCTTCCACCTCCCCATATCATGTTTTAAATAAACATATTTAGCACACAGCTGAATTTTTAATTCAATCTATGATGTCTTTCAAAAGGCTATTTAAATTTGTACATTCATCATGTTTATTAATGTATTTAAGCTTATTTCTGATGAGATATTTTGTTCATTTTCCGTCCTTTCCCTTTCCTTTACCTCAATTCTATCTCTCCCTTCCTTTTGTTCATTGGTCCAATTTTCCTTAATCATACTTTCCCTTCTCTTGGTATGAAAGTTGTATTCTCTTCCTTATCTTAGTATTTTGCCATAATTTTTAATAGGCCTTCTTAATGTCTCAAAACCAGTCAATATCATTGTATAGTTCAAAAATGAGACATGGGAAATTATTTATTTATGTCCTCTCTCCTTACAGTATTTTTATTAGTGTCATCTAACATTTTACTTCTCCCTTCCTTTAGAGTTGGTGAATACTTTAACTATCTCAGTTTATTCCTATTTATCAACATGTTTAAAAATATTTTGTTTTCACCTTTGGTTCTTGCATATCTTCCTTATTTATAATACTTTTAGCAAATATCCCTAAGTAACACTCAACTCTTTGAAAGTGTCTTTATTGTACTTCTCAGATAATTTAGCTGAATCTAAAACTGAAGGAAACTAGATTCTTTCTCTTTAACAAGCTAAATACATGCCATTACCTTCTGTGTTTAAAGTCAACTGTCAGTGTAATTGCTGTGCACTTGAGGGTAATCTGCAAATTATCTTGGAATGAAATATTTTATCTCATTCAATGTTCTGATCATAATTCACCAGATACAGATTTCTTTTTTAAGTCCTAGTTGGGAATCGGTACAATTCTTAATCTGAAATTTCATGATTTTTTTTCATTTCTGGAAAAGTTATTGTTACTTCTCTAAACATTGACTCCAGCTCATTATTTCTAACTTCTGTTTCTAGAATTCCTAGTGGAGATGTCCTGGACCTTTGGATTAGTTTCCATGTTTCTTACCCTGACAGATAATTTACTCCAACAGACATACCCTCTAATTCTCTAATTCCACATTTGCTTATGTCTAATCAGTTCTTAACCCACTGTTCTATGGACCCTAAAGTCAGGATAGAGGTTATCTTCAGGGGAAGAAAGCAGGAGAATGTTAAGGAAGAAACATCTAGGTAGCTTCTAATGAATTGGTAGTATTTTCTTTTCTTGGCCTAGTTTATGTTAAACAGATGTTTGTTTCAAATTATCTGCTGTACTATACATTACATTTCACATACTTTCAGCATATATATATTATCTTTTTTTTTTAATTAATTTTTTATTTTTTATAAACATATATTTTTATCCCCAGGGGTACAGGTCTGTGAATCACCAGGTTTACACACTTCACAGCACTCACCAAAGCACATACCCTCCCCAATGTCCATAATCCCACCCCCTTCTCCCAAACCCCCTCCCCCCAGCAACCCTCAGTTTGTTTTGTGAGATTAAGAGTCACTTATGGTTTGTCTCCCGAGTATATATTATCTTTTTATTAAAAAATCCTTGATGACAAATAATCAGCAAGATTTGTTAATGTTAAACATTTTTTGGTATGAATTCTTCCTTTTCATTTCTATTTTTTTCTATACGAAATGGCTAATATTATAACAGAAATTTCTATCTAAGGTTCACCTTTCCTTCATCTTATTCCTTTTTTTTCAATTTCTTTGTTTCTTTTAAAATGCATCTTAGCTTCTTTAGTCATCATATTTCAAACTCTTATGTCATACATCAGGCAATATGATTTTTTATTTGTTCCTTTCTGAATACTAGTCAGTACCATTGTAACCTTGAACACATAATGACTGAATTTAAACTGTAAGAGGGCAGAGCAAGCAGTTTGAAGGCATTACAAGCAGCAATTTCTATTTCTCAGGTACCCTTGAATAATCACCAGATGGAAATAAATTGAAGTTTTCTATCAACTGATGTCTTTCTCCTGGGCCAGATTCCAGATTTAATAGCATTCATAATTGCCTTCTTTCCAAGCTATTTTTAACCTATACTTATTAGATTTTTGCTTGAATTAACAACACATTTTACAAACATGTCTGGTTTTTTTTTTTTTACTACAATTACGAATACAAATTATATACAAAAAGGTATAAAATATATTTTATTTATAAATAAAAGCATAAAAATTTAGAGTTGATTACACACATGATAGAAAACAACCAATGAAATTTTGTGGAGGCATGCAAAAGACACATGCAAACCATGCTAGTTACCAATAATACAATTAATGATAATATAATTGTCCAAGTACTATCATTGAATGTATTAAGTGTATGATTCATTCTATGTATCTATTTCACATTATTTTCCCACTCTAAAATTTTAACTTTTTGTAAGTTTGTTATCACTATTTAACTTTATATTCAGTGTTTTAGACTCATAGAAACCATGTTTTATCAAATAGTGCAATAAGAATAAAGTAAGTGACTAGTATTTTAAATAGTCTTGAAATATTTTTTATTCCCAATTCACTTATGTAATGTTCTACTGACTTACTATGTCAAATTTGCAACATCAAATGTAAAATACCAGTTTGAAACTAAAATAATTAAGGTGAGGTTATGTCTAATTATGTTCAGATTTTAAAACATACTAGTTATTATCCCAATATCTCCTTCTAGAAATAATGCAAAATTCCTTTACTCAATTTCACAATCATTGATATCTGGAAATATAGAATTTTAAGTAGTCTTCCAGATACTTCCAAGTCAAAAGATGACAGTTAAAAGGCATTTTAAGTAGTCTTCCAGATACTTCCAGTCAAAAGATGACAGTTAAAAGGCATTTTTATGAAATATCAAGAAACACTGATAATTTGGGAATTAACACATGTCTATGCTCAGTATTTACTTGTTATGTATCCAAATAATCTTCGGTTTAGGATTTCCTTCAGCCCGGCAAGTAAAGTAGACAGTATTCCCTGATGTTACCTCCACATCTTGGGGCTCAAAAGTAATTCGAGGACTCTCTGTAACAGAAGAATTATTGGTATACTTTTAAAGACACAAAATTACAGTATTCTAAAATATTATTGACAAAGGACTACAGATAATTTTAATTTCCTTCTACATTAAAGTTTTACAAATTATACTGCATCTACCCAGTAATGTACCAGTTTTGATGTTAGACATATATTTCACAAAACTTTAGAAGTTTGAAAGATTTACTGCATAAAGGAATTTCCAATGAGGTAAATTAAATAAATTTCCCTATGCTTTTATTTCTAGTAGTCCAATACAGCCATATTTATGGAAGGAGTTTGAGTTTATGGGTCAATATTTCAAGCTAAGTACTTCAGTTGAGCTTGCAATTTTGCAGGCATTTCTCTAGACAATTAGCATCTAACTACCCACTTTATACAATTTATAAGAATTTGTATGTCTAGACCTCAAACCTGGTTGAACAACATTACTTATTAATATAAATTAGTGTTTCCATTCTCAGATAATAATTAGTGATGAACATGGAAACATTTAAATAATTTCAATAAGTGATTGATATTTAATGAACCAGACAATATTATTGAATTTAAATTATAGAGAACAATTTAAAAAAGGGAACTTTGCCTTTCTACAACAAATTTAACATAATTTTTTAAACCTTTCTAAATGATAAAGCTCTTTCTTTTTAAGTGGATCATTTGAGACTTCCAATCATTAATAAATAACCAGATCTGACATGTCTGGAGAATGTTACATTTATTTCTATTAATCTTAACCACTACAACAAAAGTCCATATAACCAATATCCTGGCCTTATCCTTTCTAGAAAAATGGTATGATTCATTTACATATATTTATTTTAAAAAAGAATTCAACATTACAGTGTGTCAGGCATAGTGCTAAGTAGGTGATGAAACAATGATCAAAACAAATTCTCTGTACTCATGAGCTTATAGTTTTGTTAAAGCAACTGAAAGTAAAACAAACACAAACATGTATGATAATATGTTGCTATAAATGCTAAGAAAAATAAATGATGATTTGATAGATTATGAAAAGGGACCTGACTCAGAGTGTGTGGGATAGGGAAAAGGTGAGTAGAGAGCAAAATTAAATAAAGCTTTTCCAAGTAACTAATCTTTAAGAAGAGGGCTCTTAAAAGAAGGGAGGCAAGAAGAATATTGTAGGCAGAGTAAATAACGTATAGAGAGTCTTGGTTGAAAAAAAGCTTAAGAACTTCTAGGAACTGAAAGAACATCATAATGACTAAACATCACTGACAGATTCGGAGGCAGAATGAATCAAGGTTACAGAGTAGCCAAGGGCCACAACATATAGGAAGTGTGGTCTTGTTAAGGATCTGGCGTTTCATTTGAAGGTATGGGAAGCTATAAAAGAGCACAGAAGAATTATATCATCAGATCTGTGTTTTAAAAGATCTCCCCAAATATAATAGATTGGAGAGGGAAGAAAATGAAAGCTGGGACAGCAGTTAAGATGCTCTAAATTCCCAGCAAACTTGGCTAGGACATAAACTCTGAGTTGATAGTAAAGATGGATGTTATGGACAAATTTGAGATTTATTTATAAATAAAGACAAGTCACTTTTCTTCTCAGTCTGGATAAAATTAAACTATACTGGCTTCCAGTGAATGGGGCATTAGAAAGCAATTTCTGCTATAAGCTATCGCCCTAGTATATTTTCAGGGAGCCCAATTATCACACATATGCATGCCTATGTATGTATATTCATTTATTCATATTTAAAGCTATATATAAAATAGATTAGATAGATACACAGGTAGATATTTATTTATATTAAAAGCTTGAAGGGAGAACTGAATAAATTCTCTTTTTTTTTTTGAAGAGTTGGTTCATTTATTTGAGAGAGAGAGAGAGAGCATAAGGTGAAGGAACAGCAGGCAGAGAGGGAGAAGCAGACTCCCCGCTGAGGAGGGAGCAGGACACAAGGCTCCATCTCAGGACCCTGGAATCATGACCTGAACTGTGCAGATGCCTAACCAACTGAGCCACCCAAACACACCGAGAACCAAATAATTTCTAAGAAACTATACTTGGATCCTTAACTAAAGTCTGATAGAATTATTAAAGTGGTCAGAATAAGAACTATGCTTACCAAATCCAGGGTTTGCTTTACTATTATGAATATTAAAAATCATTTGATTGATCTGAAGTTGAAAAAACCTCAATTATTGATTTATTAACACTTAAGTAATACTGGTTTAAGGGAAAACTTTAATGCTGGTCAGAGTGTCCTGTGACCTTGTTGAAAAATAATTTCCCTTAATATTTCTCCTTTGAAATTTGAAAGTGGGATTAAATGATGCTCAAGGACCATCTCAGCTCTGTTTATGGATGATAAAAACTTCATTTTTCAAGGCCATTGACCATACTTTTAACTAAATCCCTTGATAACATTTTCTGGTATTATGTTCTTCCAAATACAACATCATATAGAAACCTTTATAGAAAGGGGGCAAACAAAAGACATTTCCATTTTACACACAGAGAGAAAAGTGCATACCACAGTTGAACTCCTCTACTGTTAACGAAGCGATGGAGCGTCCCTGGAGCCTTCGGGGATATTCACATGTAGCAGCAGCCTGAGTTTGGCCAATTCGGGCATAGCCTTGCATAAGTTCCCCCAGCCACATTAAATCACAGTCACAAACTAGAGCATTGGAATCCAGACGCCTAGGCATGCAGGTAAGAATTACAACTGTTGAAATTTTAGTAACTATTAAATCAGATGTCACAACAAGTGTGCTAAATAAAAGACAACTGTCTTTTGATAGTATTCAGTCAAGAATCACAACACCCAAATTACTCACTTGGACTATTCACTGCTCGGTGGGCAGTTTAGAAGGGAAAGAAAAGCATAAGGTAAATTCAAATTCAAATCTTTCTATTTGAAAATAGAGTAATGTGTCACTTGTATTTGCATAATCCCTTTCACTTAAAGATCCAAAAGCACTTTTTAGAAAACACTTCATTAATTTTTTCAGTACTCTTGGAAGGAATGTGGTTGTCATGAGTTAGAAATGATATGGTTCAGATGGGATACCCCTATCAGGTGTAACACACAGCTCCTGAGGCGATAGGGCACATGTGATTCACGCCGGTTTCTCAGAATCCCAGGTGTTACCTGTGAAGTGACAATCCCAGTAGTTGAGAGACTTCAGTGTGGAAGATAGAGTTTATTGGGGGTACATGTAGTTTATTTACTAGCCCTCAGTTACTTTCCTTTATTCTGATATTCATGTGTAAATTACAGCCTGGACAGTCATGGGTTTGAGGATTTGGAATAACTAGGCACAAGTGCTCGACTGAACAAGATCTCATGGACCCTGGAAAACTTTGCTCAAATCATCTGTATGTCAGCTTACCATGACCGTAAGTGATCAGTGTGCCATCTATGAAAAGAGACACTTCATCAACATAACATACTAACAACATTATCTTATATTTAGCTTAAAACATTTGAAATATATATAGCACATGCATATAATATGCATACTGGCACATCACTGTGAGAAGGGTCTCCCTCTGCTTCTTTATGAGTATTTATCTCTCTGTGGGTGTTCCAGCAATGCAATTAATGCAGTTTCATTAAAACGTAAGAAGTTAGAACAAAACAACAAAGAAAAGCTGCTACTAAATTTTAACAAGAAAGTATAATAGAAAGGGATTAGAAAAACAAACAGGAGATTTAGCATTTCAAGACTTTCTGAGAGCCTGAGAAGTCAAGAATGATACTGAGATAGAAATGTATATAGAAAAGAAACGTTTAAAGAATTATAATTGCAAGTATACAAAGACAGTGACTCTAACCACAAGTGATAAGTTCAACAAAAGAGAATGAAGCAAGTAAAACAAAAACAAAACAAACAAACAAACAAACAAACAAAATATATATATATATATATTCCTACTGCTACTAAAATAAAGCATCCCATGACCTGTTACAAAATGCCTTGACATTTTTCAGTTTCCAGATATGACTTAAAACAAGAATGTTAAAACAACAATGAGATAACACTACGCATTTGTTAGAATGGCCAAATCCAGGACATTGATGACACTAAATGCTGGTGAGGGTGTGGAACAACAGAGCTCTCATTCACTGCTGCTGGGGCTAAAAAATGGTATGGCCACTTTGAAAGACAATCTGGCAATTTCTTATAAAACGAAACGTACTTTAACCATGCCATCCAGCAATCATTCTCTTTGGTATTTACCCAAAGGAAGTGTAAACAATGTCCCCTCAAAAAAACTACACACGGATGTTTAAAGCAGCTTTATTTATAATTGCCAAAATTTGGAAGCCAACAAATGTCCTTCAGTAGTGAATGGATAAAAAAAACTGGTTCATCTAGACAATGGAATATTATTCAGCACTAAAAAGAAATTAGCTAGTAAGCCATGAAAAGACATGGGAGAATCTTAAATGCCTATGACTAAATAAAAGAAGTTAATCTGCAAAGGCTGCCTGCTGTATGATTCCAACGGTATGATATTCGAGACAAGACCAAACTATGGAGACGGTAAAATGTCTAGTGCCAGAGGTTAGGGGAGGAGAGGATGAATAGGTGGGACACAGAGGACTTTAAAGGCAGTGAAAATAGTCCGTGTGACATTATAGTGATGATATATGTTCTTATACATTCATCTAAACCCATGCCAAGTACAATAAACACGAGTGAACCCTAAGATAAATTACGGACTTTGAGTGATTGTGGGATATAAATTTTAACAAAGGTAACACTCCAGTGGAGGGTGATGGAGGGGAGGCTCTTTAGGAAGAAAGGGTGTGTGGGACGTCTCAGTACTTTCTGCAAACCTAAAACTGTTCTAGAGATAAAGTCTTTTATAAAAACAAAACAAGAATCGATGCGCTAATCCAAATGGCTGTGGTGCAACCAGTTCTGAGAAGTGAGGAAATTTTGACAGAAAAGGAGAATCTTCAAGCAGATGTGGTTCTGACACAAAGAGCACAGCCTGAGGAGAAAACACAGTAAAGCAGCGTCTACTGTGAGAATTGCAATGAAAGTAGAGTATACACTTGACAAAATGGACTGGGGCTAGGTGAATGGTCCTCCTGATTAATTATGATCCTTGAAACACAGTGATTCCAAGCGTTATTTCCAGGCACCAATTAAACACAAATTTATTTGCCCCAGTGTTCTGATTTCCTCGCCCATTGACCTGGACCTGGACACATTACACCAGAAAGACACCAGCAACAGCATGACCTCCAAGACAGCTGAGAGATACACTTTTGTGATTTTTCCACTCCGTGCCCTCCAAATAGCTCTGGGAAGCAGGACATGTGACTTTTACCTGATAACTGGGACTTACTGAGGGAAAAAAACAATAATCCCAAATCCATCAATAAAGCAGAAGTCTACCCAGAGAAAGGGGTGAAGAGACAGATCAGGGTAAAAGCGAGTGATTCACACAGGCAGAGAGAAAAGCGAGGCAGCTGGAGGCTCAAACAGGATTGGGATGTTTACTCCAAATTTTTTAGTGTAGGAAGAAATGAACTCTATCAGTAACCACACCTGCAACAAGGGAAAACTTCTGAGGCCTGGCCAGAGGAGTTAGACTTTCTTTGGAACTTCTTACATCTCTTTTTAAATAAAAGTTAAAGGAAAAGAAGTCTTGGGAGTCTTTAGATTTGACCAGCGAGGAAATTACTGAGAACCAAGGAAAACTTCTATCTTCAATATTCCTTTTGAATGTCACTTCTGAGAGAAGACATGAAAGCTTAGTCGACTGTCTGCGTCCTGTATCACTCTGCAGTTAACGAAACCATTTTCTCCCTTACACGCTAGAATTGCAATGATCTTTCAGGGCCAAAGGAGACAAAGGCAAATCATTGCTTAGGATTTATTTATTTGGGGGAAAATCATAAGGTTTCTATTTCTGTGCACTTGCTTTCACTTACAGTCTCTTTAATGAATCCAGATGAGAAAAGCTCCCAGCCGGGATTTTAGATAATCTGTTGTTATGCAAAAACCTGAAAAACAAAGGTAACTTTGAATCACAACAGGGCAATGATGCTTTGGGAGAGCTTTTCTTTTTCTTTTCTTTTCTTTCTTTCTTTCTTTCTTTTTTTTTTTTTTTTAATGAATTGTGGATCCAAATACATTTTTAAAAGTATTTCAGTGAGAAAGGGCAAATACAAAAGAGTGTCACTTATGCAAGCACATTTTTAAAGATTTACATGTATATACTTTCTGACCCATGGTTTTTTTGCATTTCTTGTTTTATTTAGTTAGAGATTACAAATGCTAAGGAGAAAAATCACAGAAATAAGTCTTTAAACACATAGGAAATCAAGGTAGAGAATGTATTCATCAAAAAGAATGGCACAATGATGTATGACTGCAGCAGCCTGCAAGAGAGCCATGATTAACTGGATCCTGTGGATGGCAACCCTTTGTCTACTTTCACTTACAGGCCACCGGCAGTCTTGCTAAATGACAGTTCCATTTGGTGCTGCTGTGGTTCCTGGCTCAGCCAACCATTTGCCTGTTCCCTTTCAAATTCATGCCCATGTCCGTGCTCCAGGCAGATCACAGAGAAGCACATTCCCAGGCTCTGTTGCCAATGGCACTCTGAGGCCCAGGGCCACAGTATTTCTATCCTTCCTTCCACCTGGTCGGTTCTGCACCAGAGTGGGTTCCCTGAACACTGCCTTGGCCATACCACTTCTTCCCACTGTGAGGAGAAAAACTGTGACTAGGAAATCACCAGCTACGCTTCATTTACCCACTAGCACAGCTGAAAACATATTCAACAAAGAGCACATGTTTGAAGAGAGGACGAAACAGTAGTCTGCAAAACAGGAAAGCTCCATGCCACTGATTTCTAGGGACTGTGGGAAATGAGCACAAATAATCAAATAATGTGTAGAAAATGTTAACAGCTACAACCAGCCTCGCTCTGAGTCCAATTCCATGGCCAGTGCCCCATCTCAAAATTAAATAAGATTATCTGACCATGTTTTCCTAGGAATGTATGGATTTTGTTTAATTTTCACTATTTTTTCAATTAGGGATTAAGGTAACGAGGGGTCCTCAGGAGTCAAAATATTTTTATGACTTTGGAATTTGATACACTTCTGAGTAGATAGAATTTTTTTCCTGGTCCTTACTATTTTAGTTCTTTATACCCATTTTCTCCTGCCCCACCCAATTCACCAAACTCAGAAGCAATGACAAGAGAAGAAACAGTGAACAGTTAGTTAGGTTAAGATGGGCGTACAGACAGAAGTCACACAGTAATTGTCATTCCCCAAAAGCCCTAACCCATATGCATATCTCAGGAGATATTGGAATAGAATTTAATAATGGAGAAGTAGCTTGTAGTACATTGCAGCTGAACCCTGGGGAAAGCCACATAATTTGGACAACTATTCACGTGTTTTTTTGTAGGACTATAAACTTACTTCACTATTTAAAACTAGTAGAGCCCAGTGTGATAACAACAGTAAAAATGATGTTGATTGTTCTCTTAAAATATTTCTTTAAAAAATTTTATTTATTTATTTGACAAAGAGAGAGAGCATACAAGCAGGGAGAGTAGCAGGCAGAGGGAGAGGAAGAAGCAAGCTCCTTGCTAAGCAGGGACATGGGGCTCCATCCCAGGACCCTGAGAGCATGACCTTAGCCAAAGGCAGCTGCTTAATTAACTGATCCACCCAGGTGCCTCTCTCTTATCATATTTAAAAGGCTGGAAATTGCATCAATAATCAGAGATTAAAAGATGCTATTTATTTTCCAAGCCAAGTAGACCAGAATTGTTGAACAGGCAGAACAAGTCAAGAAAAATAATAATAATAATAATATTTTCATCATCACAGATTTTGAAACAAGGTATGTAAATGTTGAAAAATTATTATCAAAATTTTTCCTTCATTTGATATAGTGACAAAATGTCCAAATTAATGTTATTTCAACATTAGTTTCTGTCATACATATTATTAGGGTTCCCAAATCAGATATTATTGCTACTTGTTATATCTATAACTATTTGTTTTCAAGTAGATTAATATCTCTAAACCTCAGTTCCTTTGTCTATAAAATGAGCTTATTATTATAATAATTATTATTATTCATCCTAGATTACTATGTCAGTGACAACACCAAAATAGTAGTCATATTTCAGTGGTACTGTTCAGCAGGGGTGCAAAACTGCATGCCTATGCTTTCTTTTTCCTCTTTCTTCTTTCCAACTTCTGTGAAGTTAATCTTCAAAATGCTTCTGCTATTTGTTGAGTTGTACTTGTAGAAATACCACTTTGATTGTTTTGCCCCCAATAAGACCTAAAAAGCATCTCTTCCTGTATTGGAAATTTCATATAATAATTATTTGCTGCTAATATTTTTTACCAAAGATATTTGGTTAAAAAGAAAATTAACAGTATCCGTTGCACTGAAATTGATGCAAAGTCTAATCTCTTTCTTGTGACAGAAATATACACATTATCAAACAAACCAAGCCATGAATGGTTTTTTTCAACATTAATGTTCTGAGGAGAGAAAAGTATATCTTCTGCCTGAAATTTAGGTTAGCATCTCAAGACATCACCACCGGAAATCCAAGAGACTTCTAAGGTGTAGAGAAAACCATATTCAGATCCTATACTTAGAGAAAGCTCTTGAAAGAGCCTTTGCTGTAGTGAGGTACATGCGTGATAAAGAAGATATCTCTGGGCTGGTTGATTCAATGCCAGTCCCTGCTGCTCCATAAAGCATCCCGTGTGATGCTGTTTCAAACTGGTATTCTTTCCAAACCAATAAAACGAAATGTATTCTAGTCACCATGAATGTTCTTTATGGCTACAGAATACCAGGGTTTCCTTTCCTTGGTATATTTTTCCTATTTTTTAAAGAGAGATTCATTAAAGCTTCTAAAAGAAAAACCATGCAATATAGAAGCTATATATAGTTTGCCAAGGTCAGTGTGCATATGAAATAAATACAGGGATCCAGCCTTATGAAGAACGTCTACAGTCTCACTACTTTGCAATTGGCAAGTGGTACTGGGGAGAAATAGCACAGTTATCAGGTTCTTCAATACCAACCACAAATTATTACACAAAAAGTCATATTTTTATATACTTTGACAAGCATTACTGCAATTTTCTGCCTGTGCATCAAGCTCTAAATTACCAGCTTGAATATTTCAACCTATGTGCCTTCACCAAAGTGTAAAGATTCTTCTGCTTGGTGACATAATAATAACTAGTTTATGACTCTTTAAGAGTAAGGCTTATTGGTAGGGAAAATTTTAAGTTTGGTAAAGGACCAGGATTTTCAAACTAACTCCTCTCTTTATAGGATATATGAAGATGCATGTCTTCACTTGCCTGTATTGGCATCATGCACCCAGGGAAAAGAACATTCCACACAAGTGGTAGAGGTTGGTATTTATGAATGCAACACATGGGGACTTTTATCAAAGCCTGTAAGTAAAGAACTCTCCTAAATATTGTTACTACCACTGCTGAATGCACATTACTTGAGGATGTGTGGTTACAGACAAAGTCATGCTGAATTTGTATAGATTGAGAATTACCTTAACAAAATAATTTAATTTTAATATTTAAAATATTATCTCAACAAACACACTTCAAGGTTATAGGGAGAAGAATTCTAACTCAAAAGAGTGAATGAGACATGGAAATTTGCCTCATTCTCTTTTAGAAGTCAACTGAAATAATAGCTCAGATGGTCAATACAATAAATAAACCTATAACACTCAAAAGGACAGGATGCATAAGGTTATCAACAGATAAGAGATTTCAGTGAACTCTGGAAAATACAAAATGCATGGAAGAAGGTTGGAAAATGAAACAGAAAAAGCAGAATCCCAGGGAATATATGAAGCAGGAACAATCTGATTGTTTGGGACCCAAGACACCAAACCGAGTAGAGGGACAGGATGGTAAATGAGGTTCACTGAACATGTGGATGGAGAAATGTAATTAATTTGTAGCTGTGGCCAAATGCTAAGAGGAAGAAAATTTATATATATATATTTCTCATTATTAAATATATTATTTATCAAGTGTAATATTATTCTCACTGAATATATACACATATATATATTTCTTATTATTTTTATAGGTTTTTCTCTAAAGAAGTTTTAAAAATTGACAAAGAAAAGTAACTAATTTTGTGTGGAGCAGCAACTGAAGAGGAAGCCTTTCCTTTCACATTCTAGTATTTTAGATGGAGAAATCTGCCATTTTCCTACCCAACTGTCCAAACTAAAATTCTCTTTGGAATTTAAAAAATTTTTAAATTCCCTCCCAAATGGGAAATTTTGGAAGAAAACAGACCTACCTACAAGAAAACAGGAGAAACTTAGACCCCCAACCAATATTTTCAAGTATAAATATCAAGGATCACAAGGCACTGAAGCTTAATCAGGACCATGGCAAAGAAAGACCAAGACAAAAAAAAAAAAAAAAAAAAAAAAAACCAACTCCAGAGGAAGCAGGGGAATTCAAAGAACTAAAAAAAAAGAGAAATATAACAAAAATACATTGTGATTAATATATTCAGAGATCTTTCAAAAATATGTATATAGTTTTTATTTACATAATAGGGAGAAAACTAAAAGTTAAACCTTTTATCCTTGCTCCGTTCCCTACTCCTTCAAGACATTCATGGATCCCAAGATAACAGCCCACTCTGAAAGGTAGGAGATGCCCTCACTATCAACAGGCCTGTGAGGGCTTCAAGATCTCCTTTGGGGAACAGGAATCACCCCTTCCCAGTTTTCAATGGAGGAAAGCAGTGCTTATTTTTATCAGCAAATCTTTCCCCAACATTAAAGTCAGTGGCTCGGGTTTTTTTGAGGTTATTAGTCATTGTGATGCTAAATCTTGAATTTCATGAGGTGGAACTGAAGCCTGATAGAGCAGGAAATGGGGAAAGTTCGCTCCTCCATGACATTCAGCAAAGCAAGAACACAAATCTAAACAATGAAATTTTATGCATTACAGTTCCTATACTTCAATATGTGAATAAGTCTGGAGTAATGACATGGAAAAATGGTCGATTAGCTCTTTTTTATCTTTTAATTTTATTAGCCTATTTCATGTATCAGAATCATAGGGCATCCTTTTCAAAACCTACAGACTCCTAATTACAATTTCTTTTCAGATATATTTTAATTCAAACTGATTCCTGATTAAGTTTAGTTACATCATTCTGCACTTTTTCTGTTCATTAAAAAAAATCCATATCTTGTGCTAAAATCACAATTAATTTGTTAATATAAGGTATTAGAGGAAATGAAGGGCTAGAGTATTTTCATCTGATAAAAGACAATACAAAAGGAGAGTGTCCAAGTATTCTTTTGGTTTGTCATTGTCTTTAATGAAGTTTTATTAAACATTCATCTAGAAAATTTATTTTATTAAACATTCATCTAGAAAAACACACATCATGCTATAAGTATGATGAATTTCCTGAAAGTGAATACGGCTGGGAAAACAGAAAAAGACAAAACTGCCAGGACTCCAGAAGCTCCTTCCTGCTGTTGCTTAACATCTCCTTCTCTCCAAAGGTAACCACTATTTAACTTCTAGCTATTACACATGTTCCTGCTATTTCTGAATTAAAAAAAAAAAAAAGTCAAACAATGTAATTTTCAATGTTTGGATTTTTTTTTGCTAAAAATGTTTGAGATTCACATGTGCTATATATATATATGAATATCCAGCAACTTATTTGTCTTCTTTTGTTGTTGAATGCTTGAGTACCTCTAGGGTGGAGTTGTTATCTGCCATTAATACTCCAGAACACACTTCTGACGCATATGCACACATGTGCATGTCTGTTGTGTCCATAACTTGAAGTGGAACTGATGGATAGGCCATAGGGGATGTGTATGGTAAATTGTGGTAGATTCTGCCATAAGTTTGCAGAGTGGTTTTTTACCACCTTCGTGAAGTGTTCATTGCTTTTGCCCTGTTTTTAATTGGGTTATTCGTCTTTTCTCCATTGATTTCAAAGGATAGAATGGTGTACAGTAACTCTGTCTTATAGTACAAAGGTACAGACTTTGCTTCATAGGCTTTCAACAAAATGTCCTGATCTCCTGGGCAGTCAATACATTGTATAAACTGAAAAAGTAAAGCAGAAACAAAGGAGTCTAAAAAGCCAACACTTACAGTCGCTCTAATTTGAGAAGGTCTCCAAAGGTCTCCGCCTGTAGCGTTTCTATTTGGTTGAAATGAATATACCTGGAAGGCATAAAACAAGTTGGTTATTTCTTGTGCTGGTGAGCAAAATAAAATGTTTAAGGAATTAACATAGCTTCCCTGAAATTCAGTCTGAAGTACTTCAAGTCCCCTCTGTTCTTTACAGTCCTGGGTCTAAAACCTGATGTTCCAATAGGGAACCAAGAGGAAGCATATCCAGAAGCAGTACTCAATGTCACCTCTTCTCTTAGGCAGCACTCTTGAGTAGAAAGATGCTACCTGGTTAGTGAAGTCATGCTTCCAACTCAAAAATTTTTCTAAAGATTTTGCTTATTTATTTGAGAGAGAGAGAGAGAGCATGTGAGAGAAAAAGAAAGAGAAAGCACAAGCAGGGGCAGAGAAAGAGGGAAAAGCGGGCTCCCCACTGAGCAGGGAGTCCAACTCGGGGCTCTATCCCAGGACCCTGGGATCATGACTTGAGCCAAAGGCAGACACTTAACCAACTGAGTCACCCAGGTGCCCCTACTTATTAAAATTTTTAAAGTGAAGCTAGGATAATAAGACACGTTACACGTGACCACATGCTTATTGCATTTCAGGATAGAGGGAAATGCTCCTGCTAGAGAAGATAAGAAATGACCTATTTTATGTAATATGATGACTATTTAAAATGAATTATTTATGCCTAAGGATATATACAAAATAATGTATCTTGTTTTAATCCATTTAGAACTAGACCTTTTCAGTCCTTGGTAACCCCTTATGTAGAAATTTCCAAAGCTGCCATTTCAGAAAGGCTTCTCTTGAAATAATAAGCAGCAGAACTGAGGACAGAAAGTTTCCCTTTCTCTCAGAAATTCTGTGATGAAATGGAGAAACATTCCTTGAAAACAGAGGGCTGAGTAGAGGAAATCTTAGATCCACTGATAAGGCTACATAGTTCTCTACAAAAATTTAAATATCCACCTTGCACCTGACTTCTAAAATAGCTTTATCAAAATCATTGAAATGAAACCAACAGCCTCATCCAGTAGTCTATAGTGAACTGTCTGCAGAAAGTACCTCAAACATAAAATTTGCCATGAGATAGAACAGACCCAGTCTCATACTGAATTATGTCCAAACCAAGGAACACAATAAATTGCACTTGACTTAGTCAACAGAAAGTTATTTGACTTGAAGTGAGGACACAAGAAGAGAAGCTTTATATTTTATATGTTTGCATTAATTATTTATTTAACCACAATTAGAATTACTTAAAAAAAATAAAAACATTTTAAAGAAAAGAAACACATCTATTTCATTCATAGGCTCCTTTCTTATTAAATCATTATTATAGGATGAGCACTTTAGACACCAATGCAAAAGCATAATAATTACAATAAAATGAAGAGGATGTAATTGAAATGGTAGGATAATTTCTGAGTGTGTTAGGATGGATCCTCGAGGCAGTGCTGTACCTTCCCACTCCCTGAAATTTCACAACCTGGCTGATGGTCACAACATTCCTTCCAAGGATTCCACTCATTATAAAAGCAACAACAATGACACTGTGTAAGACATAATTGACTTAATGCTTGCATAAAACAACTTTGTCTTTGTTCTTTATATTACACACACATACTCACACATACTACATACTACCCTCTAAAAATCCTTACTTCTGTCATTGGTCTAGCACACAATGGAGGAGGTAGAGCCTGGAAGAGTTCAAGAAAGAAGGGATGGGAATGGGGTGTTCAGGGTAAGACCACGTGTGGAGGAAGGAAGGGAGAGAGAGGAGCTTCAGCGACCACATTGAAGAAAGTTTTGGAAAGAGGCCATTTACAGGATTTTTCTTTCCAAGTTAAATGCATTGCATCGTTGGGATTTCATGCTTACTAACATAGAGTACAAATGGACACTTCATGACGACTATGAATAAATGCTGATTAGGGCTTCAATTTTAGCAGGAACTAAATAATAATAACAGTAGCAACACAAAACACTATTATTCCACATGCATTACATGCATTTAGTCATTTTTTATTAACATATAATGTATTATTTGCTTCATCACTTTACACAATTCACAGCACTCACTACACCCTCCATCCTCACAACATTTTTAATCCTCACAACTATGTTGTGAGATGAGTTCTACAGAAATCTACATCATTCAAAGGGAAAAATGTGGTATAGAGAGGTTACAATACTTGCTCAGTTTTGCACAGCTTGGAATCGCTGAGATCACCATTCAGTTTAGGCAGATGTGTACTTTTTTTTTTTTTTTTTTTTTAAATCAACTAAGCCTGCAGTCTGGTGGCAAAGAGAGCAGCTGCACACAGATCAGCAGACAGGCAGAGCACACATGGATGACCTAGTGAGACCTGACCCAACAACATCAAAAGCAAAGGCTTTCTCAGGTAGGGAAATGTCTGCTCCACATGGAGAACTCAAGAGCTAACCAGTAATGAATCCAGGCTATGCACTGAACGAGACCAGGGCTTACAGACATCACTGGAGGCTATGTCTCAGCATGCCTGGCAGCCAATCCTACTACATTAATACCTTCCTCTACTGGCAGGTGTAGAGTCCCTAACTGAAGAAAAGTATCACATTCCAGTTCCTGGAACAACCTAGGAAGCCATAGGAAAAGAGGTCACAAGTCAAGGTCTGTCATTTAGCCACTGAATGTCAAATTTCAGATTTTAAAAGTGAATACTCTAGTTTATGAATGAATGAAGCCCCTGATTTCCCTCTTTCCTACCTTTTAAACTTCTTGAGAACAATTTCTTTATTGGAATTTTTACCGCATAAAAACAGGAGTTTCAGAGAAACACTTCCCATTGGCATCATTAGTCAAACAAGCATCCTGCAGAGCTTACACCGGTATCCAGGTAACTAAAAAGAAGGTATGAGCAGAGCTTCCATTGAGAGGGCTTCTAATCACTTAGTCAACTAAAATCAGGGCCAGAAGACGATCTAAGTGTTAAAATGACATACAACACTTTGTTCAATATCATAGCTACTGTGATGTTAAGGACTAATCTACAATTATATTTTTAATCAATAGATTTTATGATTGTACTCCACAATCACTAAAAAATTTTAAAAATACTAATTTTTTATATTTAAATATCTTCTTTACAATTTATGCTTAGTAATTCATAGAAAATGCATAGTATTTTTCCAACATGCACATACTGAGAACCTACTAATCACAGCCCTGCTTATTCTCCATTTGAGGAATGCTCCCAAGAACAAATCTTCCAAATTTTAGACTCATCCAAGGTGAAACTTCCACCTCAAATACTTTTAATTGAACTTCAATCTAATATATACTACATGGTAGGATAAGCAACCAGCATTTGCACTGCACAGTTGCAATTTTATACTAATTTGAGTGGTTGTTTGATCCATGTTTATCCTCCCTAACTAGACTCTAAGTTCCATGAGGACAGAAACCCTACTGGGTTTAAGCTCATTTCCAACATCCCCAGTTTCCTAGCACAGGCTTAATGGATAGATATTTATATGTAGTTGATCACTAAAAGAACAAATGACTAGCCAGTACCTTTACACAGGTATTGACTTTGCAAAGAAAAAGCTAAAACATTGTGCTTTTAGAACATTCCATGGTATATAAAACAAAACATGGGTTTATGAACCATAATGAAAACTTTATTAATATTGGCTCAACATCCTAAAGGGCACTGCATTTTCTTGAGGAAGAATCTCAACAAATTTTTACATTAACCTTTACTTTTGTAAGTTATGTAATAATATATGTTTTATTGCATTTCCCAAAACCTTATTAGGTGTTAACAAACCTGAAGGACATCTAGCAAATTCCTGGGGCTTTCTGAATTAATCTCATACCAAAGAGACGTTTCACAATCACAGTTTTTTATGAGCATGGATAACATACTTGACAGCTCTTACCTGAGTAAATATTGATTTACACAGCCAGTCCCAGGTATTAGCCTACCCAAATGAGGACAAAAATCTTCCCAAGTTTTACAAAACATGCAGAGCAAGAATACGTGGCCAGAGAATGACAACAAAAATAATAGAGAAAGAATGGTTCTCAGGGAGAGAAGTTGCTGGTATTGATTTAGCTTTTAGCTTGAACTCACTGAGCCACATAAAAACAAATCCACTGTGATGTACCATCACCTTGGCAACCCCACTCTAATGTAAGAGCAGAGATGGAAAGAAGAACACTATATTTATCTGTATCTAACTGCACAATCAAAAAAGAATATAAGTTCAATGCACCGAACCCTTTTGTAAAAAGTAGCTACTTTTTATTTCCTCAAAAGCCTTGAGTTCAGAAAGGAAAAAAGGAACACTGCCAGTGGAGAGAACTTACATGTGTGTGTGAGTCTGTGTGTGTCTGTGAATATAATTTTCCATGTCCTATGTAAAACGTAAACTAAGGAAACATGAATTGGGAGCATGCAGCTGAGGAGATGTTTGGAATGAGCTCTCAAAAATCCTGCACTTAAAACAGAACTCAGAGAAGGCACACTGAGGTGACAGCTGACTTGGAGATCTACAGTGCCCTGCCTCTATATTCACCAAAGAATTTTTATCTGCTAGATGCACCATTATGACTCTAACTTTCCATACGAATCAGATGGGATTAAAATATGCATTTTCTAGCTTCATTGCACAATATCAAGTATGAATGATCTGTTAGAACAATAAATTATTCATACAGTTTAGGAGTTAATTAAGCATTTGAATGAAGATCTTTATTTCAGAGCATAGTAAATTATTTTAACTGATTTTAAAGGAAAAAATGACTGAATTACCATAATCCATTAGGTTCAAGAGAAAAGCTTTCTAGTACTTTATTTGCATGCTATGCTTAAGTAAATAGTGTAGTCTATCAAAATCTATTACACAAAAGATTACATTTAAACAGTGGAAATTTATATTGTACAAGCTTCTTACATCAAAAAGTTATATCAATCCTAAATTAGAATACTTATGGAAAAAGTCATGTTTCCAAATAGTATAGTTATAGTCCAATTCCAGTCTTTATCTCTTTTCACATGAATTAATAGCCTTAAGTGGCCCTTCTAAATCAAGCCCTTTCTTTCCAATCTACCATATTGAATTATCTGATACCTCTTACAGAAAAAGAGTGCTGATGGTCTTCTGCTAGAATTCAAGGTTTCCCAACATCTAGTGTCAACTTGCGAATGCCCTCCTCTCTCACATGAGTTTAATCATACTCTAACCAAATTTTGATTTTCCCATCTCTGAATCTCCCTTTTTTAACATTAGTGTCTGTGTTTAAAATGTTTTCTCATCCATTTAGAGGCAATTCAAATGGTGCTTTCTCCACTAAGGACTTAATGACTGTTCAGGTCAAAAGTAACTTTACTCCTCTGTGATCCTTTAGCATATTAAAACATTAATAGGCTTTATTGAGTTCCTTTGTAGTGTAAGCCAAGATCCTTGACCTTCTCAGAGATTTGAGTCTGGTTAGAGGTAAAAGATAAGAAATCAATGACCGCAGTCTAATAGGCTGTGTATTATGATAATGTATGCATGGAATGCCACGAGAGTGTGAAGAATCTAAACCAGATTTAAAGGTAGAGAAATGTTGTACAGAAAATAGGATTCTCTAACTAATTTTTAAGGACAAGTTGTACTTACCTAGATACAAAAGAAGAAAGGCAGTTTAGGAAGTGGAAAGACAAGTATATGTGAAGCACAGGAGTAGTATAAAAGCATATGCTTTTTTCCAGAGCAGTAGTTGGACAGAGTCATCTGTGCCTGTAGAAGTCGAGAGGTCAGTAAGGAAGTTTAAACTTGATCCTGAAAGTGATCAGGACATATTACAAAATTTAAAGAAATGGAATTCCTTAATGAATTTTTTTTTTATTTTAGAAATTTTCTGGTAACGATTGGACAAAAGATTGGAATTTAGCTAGAAAAAAAGATATGAGCTAGATCAGTGGTTTCCAACTTAGGGTGCTTTTGCCCATACTGGGGGATATTTGGCAATCTGTGAAGATATTTTTGTTTGTCACAGCTGGGGGTGGTGTTGCTATAAGCATCCAGTTGGAAGAGGCCAGGATTATTGCTCCACAACCAATAACACAAGACAGCCCCACAACATTACCTGGCCCTGGTTTGACTTTTAAGCAAGGAAAAGTAGTGGTGACTTTGGGTGCTATAGGGAGTACAGACCGAAGGACTGAAGAGTGGAAGAACTACGCTGGAGTCCAGGAAAAACAAAATGGTGGGAAACAATTAAAAGGGTGCCAGAGAAGAGGAAAGAACTAAATGAAGCAAGTTAAGGAAGACCCTGCAGAGGAGAGAAGGGGTTGGATGGTAGCAATGCGCAACTGAAAGACTCACTTCAAGCAGGAGGTGAAAAAGTGACCCAGTGAAACAGGCTGGGACAAACTTATGAAAATCTCTTGGTATCCAGGAGAGATAGTGAGATGGCTCTTAACCTTTGCCCTCAATTTTCCTCCTTAAGGTAAAAGGCAAAGGTAACTCTGAAATGCCAGAGAAATGTATGAAATAAAGACAGAGGAGCACATTTTGAATTGTCACTATAGCAAGCAAGATAAGTTCAGCACATTTTTTATTGTCAACTGCCAGAACTGTTGTTGAAATTTGACTTTTCAACATTTGAGCCTATAGTGACTGCCTCCTCCTCAATATACTTTCCACACTGGTTTCTATTCTGCTAAAGGGCTGCTCCTTTTAAATTTCTTCGCTGTTTTCTTCTTCTTTACCTAACCTCCTATGAGGGATGCCCAGAGCTAGGTCCCCAGGCTTCCCCCACTTTTAGCCACACTCAGTGCCATCCAGTCTTGTGACTATGAATACTTTCCGTAGTCCAGTGACAACCAGCTGCAGAGCCAGGCCAGACTACTCACTCACACTCCTGCTTCCAAGCCTGCTACCTACCTCATATGTGCCCTTGGCTATCCAATAGACTTCAGGAACTTATGTGCAAATCTGTAGTTCTGATTAGCCCTCCATAACCCATGCCACCCACAGCCTCCTTTATCTCAACTGAAGGCCCTTCCTTCTACTTGCTTAGGCCAAAATACTTGATAGCATCATTGACTTCTTTCTTTCTGTAAATCCTACATCCAAGTGGTGACTTTCAATAGACCTAGAATGTGCATCCATGTAAAATCTATACTGTTACAAAGTACAGCAGAGACACCATTGCCTCTGGCCTGGTGTATACCAAGGGCCTCCTGACAACTCCATGCCTATCCCTTCCCGGCTTCAGTCTTTTGTCAACAGAGAAGTCAGAAGAAGGCAGAAAATGCAGAAGTCACAGTAACTATTTTAAAACCGTCAGATCAATCCTACCACCTCTTTCTTCAAACCCCTGCAGTGCTCACTCAGAACAAAAAGCAAATCACTCACAATACAAAGAAAATCTACTCTTTTGATCTGCAACTAACTGAGCTAGTCTCTTTGCTCTGGCCACATCAGCATCCAAGCTACTTCTCTAACATTCCAGGCATACTCCTAGCTTAGGGTGTTTGTAAGAGTTTCCCCTTTGCCTACTCTGTGCTTTCCCCAGGTGTACACAAGCCTATGTGCCTCCAGTTCAAGACTTGACTCAAATGCCCCTCCTCAATGAGGCTTCCTGTTTTAAATTACAGCCACATTTCCACTTCCCTGGGACAGCTAAGCCCCCTCCCTTCCCTGTTTTTACTCATATACATAAATATATTTTTAAATCTTTGTCATAGCTTACATAATTCTATACAGTATATTATTTATTATTTTTATTGTTTGTCTCTCCTGATGGATTGTCTTCCCTGATAGATTTGTGCTTGTTTTAGGTGGAAATTAAGAGGTTCAAATGTAGGGAATTGATATCGTCAGGGTTGCAATTTAGTGGCACAAATCTGGCCAAAGGTAGTACAAAGGAACAGAACAAGGGTTGAAGCTTGAGGCTTTCATAGTAGTGTAGAAATGAATAAATGAGGGTCCTGGGATGAACTGGCAGCAAGTGTAAAGTGATGTAGGGAAACCCTAGAGAAAATCCACCAGTCACCACAGGCCTTTTACAGAGATAGGATGATTCAATGGAAGACTGCAAGCTTTGGGCACAGGAGCCCGTAATCAACTCCCTACATGACCCCTTACTCTATGACATTGATCACTCACTTCTCTGCAATATGGAGCTAGTGATGCCTTATTTTAAAGTGGTTGAGGACTGTAGATCATATTAAAAAAATCATCTAGAACTCTCTTGGCATGTGGTAAATGTCTATGGCATCTAATTAGAAATAAAGAGCACAGAAGACAGAGAAAATCCATAAAGTTTAGAACTTTAAGCAAGGGTTTGGCATAGGGACTTTTGGGCCAAGGCTTATCACCCATACTCCTGTCCCTCATACAACACTGGTGAGGGTCAAGAGCCAATTGAGAAGCTGTTATTAGTTTGTACCAGCATGCTGTGACTCCCAGTGCAGAGTTCTTTAAAAAAAACTGGAATGGACAACTTGGTTTAATGCTGAGGACAAAACGGAGCCTCTTACTGCTTGCTTCCAAATCTGAATCATAGGGTCTTCTTTCTCAAGTTTATTTTCAGATATCCCCAGGACAGGAGATCACACTCCAAAGCCACTTAGCAACCAGATTGCAAGCCAGCTGCACACAGGATAGAAAGAGGATGGCTGGTCAAGCAATCACTCTGGGTCATCACAGGGTGACTCTGGTTCAGGAATATCAATCATCAACCTACTAAATTTGCTCCTCCATTTTCTGTGAGAAGGTACAAAGGAAATGGCAGAAATCCCCATAATGGAGATGCAACAATCCCTTGTCAAGGATACAGTAAGCTTGAGAAGAAATGTTGGAGAAATATGGGAAGGGGAAAAAGTAGATGTCCCCTTCCCCGGCATACCACATTTATTGTATTTCTTTCAAGTTCTAACTCTAATGCCCAAGTTACTTGCTAAAAATACTTTAGTCGAATTTAAACCCAAGATAATAATGACATGATCTCTCATTTCCTTCATGCACCATAATTTTATAATATTGTCATAGAAGACAATATTCATTGGGACATATTGCTCCTTCTGAGATCAGTTCCACAAAATCTCCTAAATGAGGTATAACACAAATTTTATATATATACCAAAACTTTGAAAGTGGAAAAAGTAGAGAGTATTTCAGATAAAAAGCAGCATAATGTAAAAATTTCAGAGCTCATGCTATGAAGAAAAGAAAGCAACAAAATTAGACCCAGTAGAGGGAAGAAATACGCAGAATAGAAAAGCAAAAACTAAACCTGACTGTGAAGACAGAAGTAAGAAATAAACTTGATATAATGTGTACCATAGGATTTTTAAGTAAGATGGCATAGAAAGAAGTCACTGGAAGGACCACTGGGGAGGGCACGGATTGCATGGAGCACTGGGTGTGGTGCAAAAACAATGAATTTTGTTACACTGAAAAGAAATTTTTTAAAAAGTGTAGGTTAAAAAAAAAAAAAACCAATATGGACCTATCTTGGCCATAAAGTGTATATTTCTTTGAGAGAGTAGTATGTAAAGAGGGAAATATGTAAGGTAGATTCTAAGGAGATAAAGGACATCTTGGAAGGGTGCATGCCTACATGACCTCACACAAGACCCACCTTTCTCACAGCTTCCAGAGTTTTCACTCAAATGAAATCAATTTCACAAAAACATTAGGAATCTGGAACTTGCTCAAACAGAGTGGGCTGTAACTAGCAGGGTGCTAAGGACCTGGATCCAAGAAGGAGATTAACAGGTGATAAGTGAGGTGAAAGAGAGAATAATGCAAGTTAAAATCTGAAGTGGGCCCCCAGCCAAGTTAGGCTATGTTCTTCCAGGCTGGTCCTTGACAGAAAGTGTCAGGTTAGTTGAAAAAAATTGAAGATGGAAAGCAGTGAAGAAAGCACAAGAGGCCAGCCTTTGATGTGCTTGAGTCTGTGCCTTCCACTTCTTTTTCAGTAGATCTCACTTCAGAAGTTGTGGTGAGATGAACATGAGGGTGGAGGTGGAGGGTGCACATCTGAGTAGCTGGGCAAAGAACCAGAAAAAAATTCTTAGTTATGCTGGGAAGAAAGAATTTCCTATACTCTTTAAGATTCTTCCAGCTGGGGAGCACCTGGGTAGCTCAGTGGGTTAAAGCTTCTGCCTTCGGCTCAGGTCATGATCTCAGGGTCTTGGGATCAAGCCCCACTTTGGGCTCTCTGTTCAGCAGGAAGCCTGCTTCCTCCTCTCTCTCTGCCTACTTCTCTGCCTACTTGTGATCTCTGTCTGTTAAATAAATAAATAAAATCTTAAAAAAAAAATTCTTCCAGCTGTACTAAGAATCAAATTGACATGAGACCGATTAACAGGAGAAAATCAGATTTAGTAGTGTATGTACGTGACGCTTATAAGAGTGAAGGAGATAGGTAGAGGTCTGAGACTACAAAAGGAAGAAAGACAATTAGCAAGAATGTGAAAAGAAGCATTTGAAAAATGGTTGAAAAAGGTTGTCCTATTATGTTGACATTTCTTAGGCAATAGCTCTCTTCCTGGTACAAGCAGATAGTTGAGGGGTAGGTAAAGAGCCTTTTCTGAATCTTCTGGGTTTGGAGTGCTTTTAACTCAAAATAATGTTCATACCAAAGTGGCCCATTTGGGGACAGCTGACCTTGCTCCTTACACCTCACTCACCAATGTAAACTTACTGATTTCTTTTTATCACCAGACACAAACATGGCATTTGACTACTATATTATTAATAAAGCTTTTCCAAAAGAAACCAAGTGAAGCTATAATAACTGTTACTCAAAAGCCAATAAAAGTCTCTAGATGCAGTATATTTAAAAATTTACCATAAATGTATTTGTTCACAAACATTTGGGAGAACAACATTTTTACTTGTATGCATGTGTGCCTGCTTCCTTTTATTTTAAATTGGCTTCAGAAGCTCAAGTTCACTTTTTAAATATATACATTTTAAAAGTTAGACTTAAGATTCTTATCAACTCTAAAATTTCATAATTCTCTAAATGTTTTGGACTGGAACAAATCCAATTTCCAGACATGGCGATTGCCACCTAGGGATCTATACCTCAGAGAAAACTAGAAATGTCATTGACCAAAGCTTCCCATAAATGAATATTGTTTTCTCTATGGCCATAGCTATGGTTTTATTCTATTTTTTATTTCTGGATTTAAGACATATACAGATTACAGAAGGCTTGTCAACCATGAATAGACCAGTTTACAATATTTAAAGAACACAGAGCTTTTTTTTCTCACTGAGGAAGTTTGTTGCTGTGAAACCATCCATATGTTAGCATTGCTTAGAAAATACATTGTTTCTATCTTGGTTGAAAGCATAAGAAACAAATGAATAGAAGATAAGCTTTTAACATATAGAAGATAATAGGATAGGAAAAGATATGAAGAAAAATGATAGTTGTATAAAATAGTGAATGAATAAAATTGCAAAGAAGAATCAATTGTTCCATCAGCAAATGTGTTATATTTTGAAATTATAACATTGTTCCTTTCTTTTTAAGCCATTAATTTCATATTTAGTACGAAGTGTCAGATTTCTACATATGTAGGGAACATCACTGGCAAAAGCTTTACAAATGCAAAAATTGAGACTCTGTTAGGTAGATTTAACACTATGTTATGAAAAATCACATTACTTGGTCATTGAAATATTTATAACATAATTATTTGTAATACACCAATCTTCTTTGCACCTTCCAATAGTACAATCTAAATTCTTTCTTATACATAGGATTGATAAAGGAATATAACAAATCAATTTAGGCTGCTAAACCTCCAAAGATGCAATAATTCAAACAAATGACATCATCTAAAATATCTCCATTGCCCACGTACGTTGTGTCAACCCAAGTTGAGTCTAGGCAACTGGGTAAGACTCTCCATGTCTCTATGGAGAACCTGAAGATCCAACAAGTACAGTCCTGGGAATGGAGACACATTATAAACCTGCACTGAAATCCTTCATTCCTGAGTGGAAAGTTTTCTTTATTGCCTTCAAAATGTTTGCATTTGGGCTGGCCCCTCACTCAGGAGTATTCTTCAACTGTAGCTTAAATTTTAAAAACCTTTACCTAAGGTTTTGCTTTTGTCTGTTTCTCCAATCAGGATATTTGGCAGCATGAGACCAGCCCTTTGCTTTTGCTCATTACTGTATTCCCCAGAGAAACTGAGTATTGTAGATCCCACACCAGTGTTTGGCATAGGTTGAGTACTCAGCATTCAACATGGTTGAATGACTGAATGTTCTTTCAGTTTCTTGGCAAGTCTTCTCTAGACTAGACTAAAATTGGATGTAGCTGATTTTCTAGGTTCTGATGGTGAAATCACTTCTGGAAAACACCTGTACCTCAGCCCCACCACCTTGTCTGTCTTTAGGCTTAGGAGGACTTAGGGGACTCAGGAGACCCCCCTCCGTAGCCTCCCATTTGGGCTCCCAGTCTTCAGTCTTCCTTGTTCCAATTCTTCCTTCACACACCTAACATAAATTCATATACAATATTCTCCATACCATGGTGCTAGCCCAGAGTTTCTTAAGCTCAGTCTGCAGACAAATTCTTGGGGCGCTGCACTATGATGAGATTGATAACACAACTCTTAGCTTACACTTTCAAAATGGCATCAGCCAGTGTCCCCTTCCATCATTCCTGTTCACTCTACTGTACTTAACTACCAGAATAATCTCTCCCATGATTTTCCTCAATTTTCTACCTCATGTGAGGTGCCTTGAGATTTCTCTACCTGAGACATTTCTACACAACCTTTACAACCCAGTTAAAATTTTATGGTTATGATTTCTGTAGACTTTTATCACTATCCCAAGCATAAGTCATGCTTTTATCCAATCATTGTTGTGTATTCAAAACACATTTATTGGGCACTAGCTGAATGCCTGATATGAAGGGGCTTATGATCTGGTACATCATTTAGGGGCCTATGACTTCGTACTGAAAAAAAAGAATGTGAAATTTAAAACTTAGTGAGGGAAGTATCACTAGAGATATGGGATTATGAAACAACAGATGAGCAGTAGGGAATTATAAAATATTTTGCAGAGTCTAAAATGTTTGATTAGTATTTTGACAGACAATAAGGAATTTGCATCTAGGTGAATAGATAGACATGTGGAAAAAGACGTTACAGGTATGGGACACCTGTCAGTCAGTACAGACTGTATTCAAGGAATTGTAGGATGTAGGTAAGCCAGAGCATGGGGGAAAACAGGCTGATGTAAACAGTGTTCTGTACACATATCAGTGATTCTGCAAAGCTGAGTCAGAAATTAAATGCCCAGTATCAATGTTCTGATGATACATTCATTAAACATTTATCCAAACTGAGGTTTTTGGAGGGAAGAGGGGTGGAGGGATGGGTGAGCCTGGTCATGGGTATTATGGAGGGCATATATTGCATGGAGCACTGGGTGTGGTGCATAAACAATAAATCTTGGAACACTGAAAAAATAAAAATAAATTTTTAAAAAAACATTTATCCATTTGCTTTACAGATGTTTCATTAGATTTTTATCTTCCCTGTCTGTGGCTAAAATCCTTGGGAGTCATGAGTAAAATGTTAATCTTCATGCTTATGTTGTTCCTCTTCCTTCCCTCCCCAGTGAATTTAGCACAGGGTTTAGGTATAGCACATTCCTCCTCCCATGGGAGGAAAAAATATGCTTTTGGCATAATCTGTGATTTCTGGTATGTATCCTAACTTCCCTGAGATCTAAAGTCCTTTTTTGTCACAAGTGAAAGTAACAATATTTTAGGGGTTTGATGGGGGTGAATAAAACATATTCATATACAGACAGACATATAAACATATAGTACACACTGACACTGAACAATTGTGACTATCTTGAGATGATATTTATTTATTTAGTTAGTTGTTAGTTTTATTAACATATAATGTATTATTTGCCCAAGGGGTACAAGTCTGTGAATCTGAATCATCAGGCTTACACACTTCATAGCACTCACCATATCACATACCCTCCCCAATGTCCATAATTGATATCAAATTTCTATTAGTTTCTAACTCTTTTGTTACGTCAAATTTTATGAAATTTTAAACTGCTCTACTGGCTCAAGTTTCTACATTAACAAAGATATGTAATGGTTTTTTAAATCCTCCCAGCAACGTTTTTAAAACACTTGGATGTAAAACTTGAATCTAGACCCATCACTGAGGAAAGATAAGATGTAGTCTTTTCAATAATGAAATAACTGAAAGGATAAAAATTCAGCTTTGGTTAGATTTTCTTTATGTTTCTGACTCAAAAAATATATTATTACAGCTTTATCTGAAACAAAATTATTGAACTGTAGAAAGTAAATGTTATATTTATAAAAATCCTTCTGGGGCGCCTGGGTGGCTCAGTGGGTTAAGCCTCTGCCTTCGGCTCAGGTCATGATCTCAGGGTCCTGGGATCGAGTTCCGCATCAGGCTCTCTGCTCGGCAGGGAGCCTGCTTCCTCCTCTCTCTCTCTCTCTCTGCCTGCCTCTCTACCTACTTGTGACCTCTATCTGTCAAATAAATAAATAAAATCTTTAAAAAAAAAAATCCTTCTAAGATGAATAACAGGATCACCCAATTCAAATCAAAGAATCAAGTCATATTTTTCTATTCAATTCATATAAAACAGGCAAGGTATAAAGCGGAGTTCTGATTGTGGAATACTGCATGGCCACTTTTGGTTAGAAATGTAAAGTCAACTCTAGAAAGAAGTTGATTTCCACTTGGCCCTTGAGCATATAAACTGATATTTAAATCTGAGTCTCTGTGAGAATGTTGGCTCTGGCAGACATAAATTAGAGTCTTTCGAAGAATATACTTTCATTTATATTTCTCCTTTAAGGTGAAAGGGTTGATAGAAAATCCACTATGACAAATAATTAAAATTTTTTCATGGCTCTTCATTTCACTTTAAATTGACATTCGATCCCTGTATATCTCTATGTAAAATTAGTTTTAAAATATTAGCATTCCTTAGAGTGTACCCTATTATTCTCATTTGCCAGAATGAGATGAGAATTACAAAGAAATTATATAACTAGCCATAAATCTTACAATCATCTCTATTCTTGTCATTGGCTATATTATAAGTCACTCTCAAATGGTAACATGCTGCCAGGATTGCTTTGACTGTTTCATGACACTGGAAATAGATTCAGCTGTATAACTTATGTATTAAATAGACATTCAGGGCCCTAAAAGAGTTAAAGTGCCTCTAAGGCCCTACTTTAATACCAAAGTCTGCAAAGAAAAGAATTAGAAGCTATTAAAGCCATAGAGATTGATACTGTTAAGTTCTATTTATCATTTCTTCTAATTATCAGAAAGTTCTAATTATCTGGTTTTCATTTTGTTTTAGCATATTCTGTTCTCTTTCTCATTTGAAAAAAAAAATACAAAAGTAAATAGGACAGTATCAGTCAATCATTTCAATTCAATGTAACATTTCATTACTAATTCTCAACCCTGGTTGAACATTATAACTGCTAGAACTTTGTGTTTTGTTTTGTTTTGTTTAAGATTTTATATATTTATTTGACAGACAGAGATCACAAGTAGGCAGAGAGGCAGGCAAAGAGAGAGAGAAGGAAGCAGGCTCCCCGCTGAGCAGAGAGCCCAATGTGGGACTCAATCCCAGGATGCTGGGATCATGACCTGAGCCAAAGGCAGAAGCTTTAACCCCCTGAGCTACCCAGGCGCCCCTGGATTTTTGTTTGTTTGTTTGTTTAACATGGATATGAAGCACCCACTCAGAGATCTGGGGTGAATAAGGGAAAGTCATTGTTATTTTTCACAAATTCTACAAATCATTCTTATAAGAAGTTATAGTGGAGAACCACTGATGTGCAACAATAAAATATGACCTTATACTACAGATGCAAATTGCTAAAATATATGAAGCCAATTTTAATTATATAATATACAAAATGTTCTTATTCTAAACAAGGTTAAAATTAACAATGTACAGATTATACACACACACACACATATGATATTATTAAGGGAAATAAAACAGTTAATAAAACTCTTCTCTATCCATTTAACTATGTCTTACTCATGGTTTCTAAAACGGGTCTAATTTCTTTGCCAGAGGAGGAGATTTGCTATTTCTAAAATGCTAGTGCAAAATGAAATTCATCATACTCACTTTGTATGGCACATCAAAGATGAGTGATAATATTATTATATGTGTAAATGCTCTTTATGCTTTATCCACAGACAGTTTTATATGAACCTGTTCTTTTCCTAACTGGTGACAAGCTTTCAATTAGCTTCCAAGGAAAAACTGAGATTAATTGCAGTCTAGTACATTGTAACTGTTGTTCCAGTTTAAGAAGATCAGCATCTAATCAATAATACATTAATGACTATATTTTTTGAGCCCTTGTAAATTAACAGCTAAAGGCAAAGAACCATTTTTGTTCTCCACTCTATGCCTTCATACTTGGGTGCTAAATCAAAAGAAACACAATTTGGGTTTGATTAATGTTGGCTTTAACAGATTGTTGCTGTTTAGTGTAGTTAGTTCCTCAATTTATCTTCATATAATGGCGAGGTTGTATCCCCAACAAAGCTCTTTAAGGCTACAGACATGTTTCTTAATAGTGCTATTCTTTGACTTCACAGTCAGCATATCTTGTTTTGCTGTTATCATAAGCTCCTTTAACGTGTTAATCTTTTATAAGCAGAAATAATAAATGGTGAACTCCCACATCAAATGAATAAGAGTTTCTGTGGGGTTAGAGTAACCCCACAGGTGGACACCCACCCTGAAATTTAATTAGTGTAGGAGTGCTCCTGGAACTCCAGCTGGGCATATACTGCTTATGCCATACCAGAGACCATGAGTCCCTGTTCTAAATGAGAGCACAATGCTTGTAGGGATCAAGACCTAAACTTGTGCAACAATCACAGCACATAATGTCTTCTAAACTGTGGGATGCAGCTGCTTGGGCTGTTTGAAGGTGACAGAGATCACTACAGATTGAAGCTGTCAGGGAACATGTTCAAATAACATTAATTTGAATCTGGAGGAACTCTTACAGAAAGAACAAGAGAAAGGCCAGTGATGGGAAAACAACATAAACCATAGCAGAAAAAAATAATCTCACAAAAGGACTACATGCAGTATGGAAGTAAAAGATGACTGACAGGTTAGATTACACAGTACCTTGGGATGAGGAGAGAATCTGGTTTCACCCCTGTGGATGGCATGGGAGCAATTATGCATTAATGAGACAAAAAGTGGCTAAAGATAAATCTGACAGAGATCCAAAGAATGAAATAGATTGGAGAAATAACGGTGGCATATGGATATGAAGCACCCACTCAGAGATCTGGGGTGGCAAGTGGCACATAATGAAGAGAGGTGCAAATGGGGAATGAAGAGGTGAGGAGGAAGAAAAGGGTTAAAGGTAATACAAAAGATAAAAAGAGAAGGGAAATAAAAGGTGATTCCAGGATTTTAGTGTGAAAATTTTCTATGAACAGAAACTTTGGAATTAGAGGCTGGTTTGACCATTAGGAAAGTAGAAATGTTGAAATATGATTTGATTATTCTTATGTTGAATGAATGAGAAGAAATACAAGCAAGAATGTCATTGGTGGGGCACCTCGTGGCTCAGTGGTTAAGCATCTGCCTTTGGCTCAGGTCATAATTGCAGGGTCTTGGGATCAAGCCCCACATCAGGCTCTCTGCTCAAAGCCTGCTTCTCCCCCTCCCTTTGCCTGCCACACTCCCTACTTGTGATCTCTCTCTCTCTCTCTGTGTCAAATAAATAAATAAAATATTTTTTTTAAAAAATGTCATTGGTAATTTCATCCTGAGATTTTAGTATAAAGAAAATAAGGTACAAAAATCTAGACTGAATATGTAGAATGAAGGCTAACATAAAAGTGATATCTGAGGCCAAGAGCAATGAAAAATTCTTTGAAGACATGGGGATAAAAGGCACAGAATAGGGAATATAGTCAATGATATTGTAATAGCATTGTGTGCAGATGGTAGCTGCACTAGGAGTGAGCATAGTCTAACATATAGATCTGTTGAATCACTATGTTGTACACCTAGAACTAATGTAACATTGTGTGTGAACTATACCTCAAAAAAAATTTAAAAAAAAAAGTCTTTAAAGAATTGGAGAAAAAGAATAAGAAAAAAGAGGAGAAGGAGGAGGATGAAGAGATGTTGCTAACCATAAGCTTAAGCTTAAGCTCAGTGAAAATACACAGCTGGTCTATAAGTAAATTTATTAAGAAATGCAGATCAGGATATTAACAATAAAAAGGTAATAGCTGAGAAAGTGCTGAAAGGGTCAACTCTTTCAAGGAAAAAATTATAATGAAAAAATGGGGAATGAAAAATCAATAGACATTTTTGCAAGGAAGACATAAAAATAGTCAACAGGTATGTAAGAAGGGGCTCATTATCATTATTCATCAGGAAAACACAAATAAAAACCACAGTGAGCTATCACCTTATACCTATTAGCATAGCTGTTATCAAAAAGCAAGAAACAGCAACAAGAAGACAAATGTTGATGAGGATATGGTAAGAGGAGAACCTTTGTGCCCTGTTGGTGGGAATATAAATTAGTGCAGACATTATGGAAAAAAGCATGGAAATTTTTCAAATAATTAAAGCTAGAAATACCATATGATCCAGCAATCCCACTTCTGGGTATACATCCAAAGGAAATAAAATCATTTCAGGATTTAAAAAAAAAAAAAAAAAAAAAAAAAAAAAATATAAATATATATATATATATATATATATATATATAGTGTGCCAAAAGCTGATAAAAAGCAGTCTGAAGAACAAGGCAATTGCCAAAAGCAAATTCAAACATAACCAAGATATTGGAAATTATATGACAGAGAATTTAAATTAACTATAATTAATATCTTAAGTTCTAATGGAAAAGTAAATAACTTTTAAGACTAGAAATGTAATCTCAAAGAGATGGAAACCATAAAAAAAATTAAAAGGAAATGCTAGACCTCAAAGCAATAACAAATATAAAAAGTACCTTTGATATGGGCATTAGTATAGTTGATACAGCTAAGGAAAAAGTTGGCAAACTCAAAGTAAGTCAATAGAAATCAATCAAACTGAACTCCAAGAGAAAAAAGAATTTTTTTTACAGAGCATAATGTGTAAGAGATGTAGAAAAATATCAAAAGTTTTAATATGTGCATAATTGGCATACTAGAGAGATAGAGGGATAAAAAAAGAAATGGGTAGAAGAAATTATGGTTTAAAGTTATTAAAATCAGTGCCAAATATTAATCTATACACTTGAGAAGCTCAGAGGATACCAAGCAGGACTAAAAACAGTACAAAAAATCTAAACATAGTATGTTAAAACTGCAGAAAGCCAAAGGCAACAAGAAAGTCTTGAAAATGTGAAAGTTAAAAGACAAACAACTTATGTTCAGAAGAACAAGGACGAGAATTACATTGGACCTCTTGTCAAAAGCTATATAAGCTAGAAGAAAGTAGAACAAAATAATCAAATTACTTAAAAAGAAAACTGCCAATCTAAAATTCTATACCCAGTAAACTTATCCTTCAGACATGAAAGAGAAATAAAGGTTTTCTCAAATAAAAACAAAGTTACACACACATATACACAAACTGAGGAAGTTCTTCCACCAGAAAAAAAATGATATGGGTCAGAAATGTGGGCCTATATGAAAAAAGAATAACCAGAAAAAAGAATAAATGAAAGGAAAATAAAATCTTTCATTTTTCTTGTTCTTGATTTCTCTAAAATAATGAGTAAAGAAGATATAATTCAACTTCAGAAGTAATAAACTTGGTTGTAGCTTGAATATATTCATTGAAAATAAAATGGGAAAGAAGCATCTATCCTAGTTGATGTTAAAAAGGAAAAGAAAAAAAATTATTAAATCTATATAAAGGCACTTTTATTCTTTCTTCTTCTAGGCTCTCTGTTTGGGCCATCACTAGGTCCAGTCTATGTCCATAGTTGTGAAATGAAGCTCAGCTGAGTATAAAGAGATTGTCTATTCAACCAATATAGAAGCTGAGTACTGATAAAGGAATCAGTGAAGAAATTACAGTGAAGGCGGAGAGGCCTGGGTGGACAGTCAGTTACATCTCTGCCTTCGGCTCAGATTATGATTCCAGAGTCCTAGGATCAAGTCCCACATTGTGACGGCGGGGGAGCAGGGGTCCCGGCTCAGCGGGTAGCCTGCTTCTCCCTCTGCATCTTCCCTCTGCTCTTGCTCTCTCTCTCAAAAAAACAAACAGACAAACAAACAAATAAAATCTTTAAAAAAAGAAATTATAATGGAGGGAATGAAACAAACCACCAAGAAAGTTCATTTTGCATTAAAAAAAAAATCCTTTTTTTCAATTGTAACTTATGTTATAGAGAATGTAGTAGAAGTCTCTTCCATATAATGAAATAATTTTTCCTTGTAGAAAACATATAAACTTATTACCTGATTTAGTCTCATTATTTAGAAATGGAATTACCTATAAGAGTGGTATCTTTTTATGAGATCAAGCTTCACCATAAGAAAAAAATTATTATTTTAATGATAATTTAAAACCACATATTTAGGGGCACCTGGATGGCTCAATGGGTTAAAGCCTCTGCTTTTGGCTCAGGTCATGATCCCAGGGTTCTGGGATCAAGCCCTGCATTGGGCTTTCTGCTCAGCAGGGAGCCTGCTTCCCCCTCTCTCTCTCCCTGCCTCTCTGCCTACTTGTAATCTCCATCTGTCAAATAAATAAATAAAATATTTTTAAAAACCCACATATTTATGAAGAGTTAGTTGTGCATTCTGCAGTATAGGAGAAAAGTAGTACAAAAGGAGTATAGTTAAATATCTATGATGTATCTAAAGAAATGTTAAGTGCAAAATTGATCAGATATTGGGTTTTACGAATGATACACATTTTAAAAATTCTCATCAGAAAGGATGAATACCCAACTTTTGTAGCAACATGGACGGGACTGGAAGAGATTATGTTGAGTGAAATAAGTTAAGCAGAGAGAGTCAATTATATGGTTTCACTTATTTGTGGAGCATAACAAATAGCATGGTGGACATGGGGAGTTGGAGAGGAGAAGGGAGTTGGGGGAAATTGGAAGGGGAGGTGAATCATGAGAGACTATGGACTCTGAAAAACAATCTGAGTGTTTTGAAGGGGCAGGGGCTGGGAGGTTGGGGTACCAGGTGGTGGGTATTATAGAGGGCACGGATTGCATGGAGCACTGGGTGTGGTGAAAAAATAATGAATACTGTTATGCTGAAAATAAATAAATTTAATTTTAAAAAAATTCTCACATAGGGGGTGCCTGGGTGGCTCAATGGGTTAAAGCCTCTGCTTTCGGCTCAGGTCATGATCCCAGGGTCCTGGGATCGAGCCCTGCATCGGGCTCCCTGCTCCACAGAGAAGCCTGCTTTCCTTCCTCTCTCTCTGCCTGCCTCTCTGCCTACTTGTGATCTTTGTCTGTCAAATAAATTAAAAAAAAAAAAACTCACATAGAATAGAAGAAAGTTGTGAAGCACCTCTAATATTTATCCTTTTCTATTCTCTATTAATATTTCTTAAATAAAACTGTATTTTAAAACTGAAATTTTCTCTTTATCAAGTTGTATATGCAGTCAGCATGGACCAGCAGTCATGGCATTAAATAAGTGACTAGTGGTCTAAAATCCTGAGTTCCAATTTTGACCTGTCATTAATTTGCCTTGTGATTTTGAGAAAATTAGTTAATTTGTCCAGTTCTTAATTTTGTCAATTTTATCAACTTTATCAAACAAAACAAGGCCAAACTACAAATGGGAAGTGCTGAACTTAATGACCCCAAACTCTTTAAGATTAATATGCCATTCCCTTATGGAAAAGCAAGTTGACTTTGTCTTAGGAATGGTATCACAAATGTATGCCTTACTCCCCATTTGTACATCTTCATTCAAATGTTCCCAAGGAGATTTCCATATTCACATTTTAAGGTGGATAAATACGATCTTGCCCCCTCTGTACAGCAGATCCCTTGAGCCCAGAGATGAGCCTAATCCATACGGAAAAAATTTTAAAACAAAACAGTAAAAGAGCAAACTAGACCAAACTAGATTTTTTTTTTTTTAATCCCTAGAAGAAATCTGAAAATTCTCTGATCTTCCAAACATGAAAATAAGGGCTGGAAAAAGAAAATCTCCAAGAAGTTAATGAGAGGAGCACCTCGGTGGCTCAGTCAGTCAAGCATCTGACTCTTGATTTCAGCTCAGGTCATGACCTCAGGGTCATGAGATCAAATTCCTTATCTGGCTTCTGTGCTTGGAGGGGAGTCTGCTTGAGTTTCTCTCTTCCCCTCTCCCTCTGCTCCTCCCTTCGCTCTCTTTCTCTCTCTAAAATAAATAAATAAATCTTAAAACAATTAAAAAAAAAAAGAATATTTAAAGAGAACAGTGCAGAAAATGAAAGTTAACCTGAAGGGGTGCTTGGGTGGCTCAGTGGGTTAAAGCCTCTGCCTTCAGCTTAGGTCATAGTCTCAGGATCCTGGTATCGAGTCCAGCGTCCAGCTCTCTGCTCGGCAGGGAGCCTGCTTTCTCCTCTCTCTCTCTCTGCCTGCCTCTCTGCCTACTTGTGATCTCTCTCTGTCAAATAAATAAATAAAAATCTAAAACGAAACAAACAAACAAACAAAAGTTAACCTGAAGTTAGAAACCCCAAGCTCAGATCCATGGATAAACACTTTCAGCCTGTTAACTGAAATGGACAGGAGTTTTTGCAGAAGGATAAGGTCACACTCAAATGCATCTGTTGTGCCGCCTATAGTTAGTGGCCATTTCACAGATGTACATCACCTAGCTTCTCACGACTCCCAAGTTATAACTGGAATTATACCATCTGATGTATGACTTTGTCTCAAACTTAACCACACTATTATACATTCGTATAACTTTCTTACTTGACATATCATTATCAATGTAGTTAAACTGTTACAATATGAGCTTTTCAAAAAACGCTCCTTAAATCTCTTTCTCTGGAAGGAGGAGTCAAGATGGAGGAGAAGTAGCAGGCTGAGACTGCTTCAGCTAGCTGGAGATCAGCTAGATAGCTTATCTAAAGATTGCAAACACCTGAAAATCCATCGGCAGATCGAAGAGAAGAAGAACAGCAAGTCGGGAAACAGAAAAACAACCACTTCCTGAAAGGTTTTTTCCTTTTTTTTTAATTTTTAATTCTTTTCTTCTCTCTTTCTTTTTTTTTTTTTTTCTTTTTCTTTTTTCTTTTTTTTTCTTTCTTCCTTTTTGAACCTCTTTTTATCCCCTTTCTCCCCCCTCACGATTTTGGATCTCTTCTAATTTGGTTAAAGCATTTTTTCCTGGGGTTGTTGCCACCCTTTTAGTATTTTACTTGCCCCTTCATATACTCTTATCTGGACAAAATGACAAGACGGAAAAATTCAACACAAAAAAAAGAACAAGAGGCAGTACCGAAGGCTAGGGACCTAATCAATACAGACATTGGTAATATGTCAGATCTAGAGTTCAGAATGACATTTCTCAAGGTTCTAGCCGGGCTTGAAAAAGGCATGGAAGATATTAGAGAAACCATCTCAAGAGATATAAAAGCCCTTTCTGGAGAAATAAAAGAACTAAAATCTAACCAAGTTGAATCAAAAAAGCTATTAATGAGGTGCAATCAAAAATGGAGGCTCTCACTGCTAGGATAAATGAGGCAGAAGAAAGAATTAGTGATATAGAAGACCAAATGACAGAGAATAAAGAAGCTGAGCAAAAGAGGGACAAACAGCTACTGAACCACGAGGGGAGAATTCGAGAGATAAGTGACACCATAAGACGAAACAACATTAGAATAATTGGGATTCCAGAAGAAGAAGAAAGAGAGAGGGGAGCAGAAGGTATACTGGAGAGAATTATTGGGGAGAATTTCCCCAATATGGCAAAGGGAACGAGCATCAAAATTCAGGAGGTTCAGAGAACGCCCCTCAAAATCAATAGGAATAGGCCCACACCCCGTCACCTAATAGTAAAATTTACAAGTCTCAGTGACAAAGAGAAAATCCTGAAAGCAGCCCGGGAAAAGAAGTCTGTAACATACAATGGTAAAAATATTAGATTGGCAGCTGACTTATCCACAGAGACCTGGCAGGCCAGAAAGAGCTGGCATGATATTTTCAGAGCACTAAACGAGAAAAACATGCAGCCAAGAATACTATATCCAGCTAGGCTATCATTGAAAATAGAAGGAGAGATTAAAAGCTTCCAGGACAAACAAAAACTGAAAGAATTTGCAAATACCAAACCAGCTCTACAGGAAATATTGAAAGGGGTCCTCTAAGCAAAGAGAGAGCCTACAAGTGGTAGATCAGAAAGGAACAGAGACCATATACAGTAACAGTCACCTTACAGGCAATACAATGGCACTAAATTCATATCTCTCAATAGTTACCCTGAATGTTAATGGGCTAAATGCCCCTGTCAAAAGACACAGGGTATCAGAATGGATAAAAAAACAAAACCCATCTATATGTTGCCTCCAAGAAACTCATTTTAAGCCCGAAGACACCTCCAGATTTAAAGTGAGGGGGTGGAAAAGAATTTACCATGCTAATGGACATCAGAAGAAAGCAGGAGTGGCAATCCTTATATCAGATCAATTAGATTTTAAGCCAAAGACTATAATAAGAGATGAGGAAGGACACTATATCATACTCAAAGGGTCTGTCCAACAAGAAGATCTAACAATTTTAAATATCTATGCCCCCAATGTGGGAGCAGCCAACTATATAAACCAATTAATAACAAAATCAAAGAAACACATCAACAATAATACAATAATAGTAGGGGACTTTAACACTGCCCTCACTGAAATGGACAGATCATCCAAGCAAAAGATCAGCAAGGAAATAAAGGCTTTAAACGACACACTGGACCAGATGGACATCACAGATATATTCAGAATATTTCATCCCAAAGCAACAGAATACACATTCTTCTCTAGTGCACATGGAACATTCTCCAGAATAGATCACATCCTCGGTCCTAAATCAGGACTCAACCGGTATCAAAAGATTGGGATCATTCCCTGCATATTTTCAGACCACAATGCTCTAAAGCTAGAACTCAACCACAAAAGGAAGTTTGGAAAGAACCCAAATACATGGAGACTAAACAGCATCCTTCTAAAGAATGAATGGGTCAACCGGGAAATTAAAGAAGAATTGAAAAAAATCATGGAAACAAATGATAATGAAAATACAACGGTTCAAAATCTGTGGGACACAACAAAGGCAGTCCTGAGAGGAAAATATATAGCGGTTCAAGCCTTTCTCAAGAAACAAGAAAGGTCTCAGGTACACAACCTAACCCTACACCTAAAGGAGCAGGAGAAAGAACAAGAAAGAAACCCTAAGCCCAACAGGAGGAGAGAAATCATAAAGATCAGAGCAGAAATCAATGAAATAGAAACCAAAAAAACAATAGAACAAATCAACGAAACTAGGAGCTGGTTCTTTGAAAGAATTAATAAAATTGATAAACCCCTGGCCAGACTTATCAAAAAGAAAAGAGAAAGGACCCAAATAAATAAAATCATGAATGAAAGAGGAGAGATCACAACTAACACCAAAGAAATACAAACTATTATAAGAACATACTATGAGCAACTCTACGCCAATAAATTTGACAATCTGGAAGAAATGGATGCATTCCTAGAAACATATAAACTACCACAACTGAACCAGGAAGAAATAGAAAGCCTGAACAGACCCATAACCAGCAAGGAGATTGAAACAGTCATTAAAAATCTCCAAACAAACAAAAGCCCAGGGCCAGACGGCTTCCCGGGGGAATTCTACCAAATATTTAAAGAAGGACTAATTCCTATTCTCCTGAAACTGTTCCAAAAAATAGAAATGGAAGGAAAACTTCCAAACTCATTTTATGAGGCCAGCATCACCTTGATCCCAAAACCAGACAAGGATCCCACCAAAAAAGAGAGCTATAGACCGATATCCTTGATGAACACAGATGCGAAAATACTCACCAAAATACTAGCCAATAGGATTCAACAGTACATTAAAAAGATTATTCACCACGACCAAGTGGGATTTATTCCAGGGCTGCAAGGTTGGTTCAACATCCGCAAATCAGTCAATGTGATACAACACATCAATAAAAGAAAGAACAAGAACCATATGATACTCTCAATAGATGCTGAAAAAGCATTTGACAAAGTACAGCATCCCTTCCTGATCAAAACTCTTCAAAGTGTAGGGATAGAGGGCACATACCTCAATATCATCAAAGCCATCTATGAAAAACCCACCGCAAATATCATTCTCAATGGAGAAAAACTGAAAGCTTTTCCGCTAAGGTCAGGAACACGGCAGGGATGTCCATTATCACCACTGCTATTCAACATAGTACTAGAGGTCCTAGCCTCAGCAATCAAACAACAAAAGGAAATTAAAGGCATCCAAATCGGCAAAGAAGAAGTCAAATTATCACTCTTCGCAGATGATATGATACTATATGTGGAAAACCCAAAAGACTCCACTCCAAAACTGCTAGAACTTATACAGGAATTCAGTAAAGTGTCAGGATATAAAATCAATGCACAGAAATCAGTTGCATTTCTCTACACCAACAGCAAGACAGAAGAAAGAGAAATTAAGGAGTCAATCCCATTTACAATTGCACCCAAAACCATAAGATACCTAGGAATAAACCTAACCAAAGAGACACAGAATCTATACTCAGAAAACTATAAAGTACTCATGAAAGAAATTGAGGAAGACACAAAGAAATGGAAAAATGTTCCATGCTCCTGGATTGGAAGAATAAATATTGTGAAAATGTCTATGCTACCTAAAGCAATCTACACATTTAATGCAATTCCTATCAAAGTACCATCCATCTTTTTCAAAGAAATGGAACAAATAATTCTAAAATTTATATGGAACCAGAAAAGACCTCGAATAGCCAAAGGGATATTGAAAAAGAAAGCCAACGTTGGTGGCATCACAATTCCGGACTTCAAGCTCTATTACAAAGCTGTCGTCATCAAGACAGCATGGTACTGGCACAAAAACAGACACATAGATCAATGGAACAGAATAGAGAGCCCAGAAATAGACCCTCAACTCTATGGTCAACTAATCTTCGACAAAGCAGGAAAGAATGTCCAATGGAAAAAAGACAGCCTCTTCAATAAATGGTGCTGGGAAAATTGGACAGCCACATGCAGAAAAATGAAATTGGACCATTTCCTTACACCACACACAAAAATAGACTCAAAATGGATGAAGGACCTCAATGTGCGAAAGGAATCCATCAAAATCCTTGAGGAGAACACAGGCAGCAACCTCTTTGACCTCTGCCGCAGCAACATCTTCCTAGGAACAACGCAAAAGGCAAGGGAAGCAATGGCAAAAATGAACTATTGGGATTTCATCAAGATCAAAAGCTTTTGCACAGCAAAGGAAACAGTTAACAAAATCAAAAGACAACTGACAGAATGGGAGAAGATATTTGCAAATGACATATCAGATAAAGGACTAGTGTCCAGAATCTATAAAGAACTTAGCAAACTCAACACCCAAAGAACAAATAATCCAATCAAGAATTGGGCAGAGGACATGAACAGACATTTCTGCAAAGAAGACATCCAGATGGCCAACAAACACATGAAAAAGTGCTCCATATCACTCGGCATCAGGGAAATACAAATCAAAACCACAATGAGATATCACCTCACACCAGTCAGAATGGCTAAAATCAACAAGTCAGGAAATGACAGATGCTGGCGAGGATGCGGAGAAAGGGGAACCCTCCTACACTGTTGGTGGGAATGCAAGCTGGTGCAGCCACTCTGGAAAACAGCATGGAGGTTCCTCAAAATGTTGAAAATAGAACTGCCCTATGACCCAGCAATTGCACTATTGGGTATTTACCCTAAGGATACAAACGTAGTGATCCAAAGGGGCACATGCACCCGAATGTTTATAGCAGCAATGTCCACAATAGCCAAACTATGGAAAGAACCTAGATGTCCATCAACAGATGAATGGATCAAGAAGATGTGGTATATATACACAATGGAATACTATGCAGCCATCAAAAGAAATGAAATCTTGCCATTTGCGACAACATGGATGGAACTAGAGCGTATCATGCTTAGCGAAATAAGTCAAGCAGAGAAAGACAACTATCATATGATCTCCCTGATATGAGGAAGTGGTGATGCAACATGGGGGCTTAAGTGGGTAGGAGAAGAATAAATGAAACAAGATGGGATTGGGAGGGAGACAAACCATAAGTGACTTTTAATCTCACAAAACAAACTGAGGGTTGCTGGGGGGAGGGGGTTTGGGAGAAGGGGGTGGGATTATGGACATTGGGGAGGGTATGTGCTTTGGTGAATGCTGTGAAGTGTGTAAACCTGGTGATTCACAGACCTGTACCCCTGGGGATAGAGTATTATGCCTCCATCAGAAAGGATGAATACCCAACTTTTGTAGCAACATGGACGGGACTGGAAGAGATTATGCTGAGTAAAATAAGTCAAGCAGAGAGAGTCAATTATCATATGGTTTCACTTATTTGTGGAGCATAACAAATAGCATGGAGGACATGGGGACTTAGAGTGGAGAAGGGAGTTGGGGGAAATTGGAAGGGGAGGTGAACCATGAGAGACTATGGACTCTGAAAAACAATCTGAGGGTTTTGAAGGGACAGGGGGTGGGAGGTTGGGGTACCAGGTGGTGGGTATTATAGAGGGCACGGATTGCATGGAGCACGGGGTGTGGTGCAAAAATAATGAATACTGTTATGCTGGAAATAAAAAAAAAAAAATCTCTTTCTCTGGACTATTTGAAAGATCATCACAACTCTAAACATTTGGGCATATCTTCCCACTTAATATTGAGTCAAAGAAATCATACAAATGTGTAAAACTAGATGTTCATTTTGGATGTAATTCTTCTCACGATACCTTCATTAAATGAAAAAATAAGACTATTAATATAATCATTAATATCAAAAAGTTTTCCTCGGTTCTTTACTTGTCTCTCAGAAGTATCATTTGGACAGTTTACATGCATTGTGAAATGCTTCTTTTACTTTGAGTTTGTGTCTAGTTACAGAACAGGAAATTCTATACATCAAATTCTATTATGTGATCACTGTTTCTCTCCTGAAATAGAAACAGCACAATTTTATAGGAAATTGCTCTTGGGAGTTTTCCAACCCAAGATCGCAATCTTGAAACTTTTGGAATCTTTGAAAAAGTTTAAGATTAGAAATGCAAAAGTTCTGAACTATCCCAGAGACCACCAAAGTAGTTGAATTGCACACCTTGTTTTACTGAAACAAAAGCGTATGGCACTGTTCCTGATGAGGCAGAATGCCGGGGGACTCAGAGCTGAAAAGAAGGAAGAACAATTTTAAAACAAACATTGGTTTTGCTTTTAAAAATTGCTAGTTGAGATTATATATCACCTTCATACTATATATATGTATTTTCTTTCAAAGTCTCCACACATCTCACTTTTCCCACGATAGGAAAAGTACAGGAAAGGCATGCTCTGTGAAGCCCATTTTGTCTTTTGTCTGATCTGTTCATGATTTTTAAAGGTGTGACAGCTTTTGTAAGAGTTACATATTGCTTTGAAATGGGTGAGTTTTGTAGTATATAAATTATACTTTAATAAAGTAGTTTTAAAAAATGGTATGTTACCTGAGCAAAATTCAAACAATAGAAAAAAGTGCCTTTTAAAAAACTCTAAAAACCACACAGTAATTACCACCTGGAACACTTTTTGGCTGCCCATTTCTCCCTCTCTCTATATATCCAGAATTACATGCAGTCAGAAATATTTACTCAACTTAATATAACATCTCTTTTCACTCAACTATTTCAGTAAGGAGTTTCTTTTCAACAGAAAGAAACTAGAGCTAGTGCCATAAGATCTTCCAGGTTCAAATGATAGCCAATCAGAGACACCACCACAAAATCCATGATTTTTGTCTCAGGGAAAATTCTGCCAGCCCGTCTCTTAGCAGAGCATTGGGCAACTGCTAAAAAGCAGAAAGTGCCCATGCCCGAGGGTCACTTCTATGACAATAAGCAGAAAATGGGACCTCAGACAGCCACATTACCTGGTAAATCATTACTTGATTTTGAGCCTTCCACATATTTTCCCTCAAAACACAAACAATGATTATATAGAGTTGTGACAAATAAGAATCTGGAAAACCCAACCCAGATATTTTGCTGTCTATTAAAACAACCTGCTAGTTTCTACAATTTGGCAGAGGAGAATACCAAAAATCCAGATACTTCTCCATCTGAAATTCTACTCTACATATAGTTTTCCTCTCACCCAAATAAAAGTGTCACTAGAATATAAGTGTCTTCCTCACTTTACTATATAATCTGCCCTCAGAATCTTCCCAGTGCACATGCATTGGACACAGGAGTCCTAGACAGGCAGGGCGGGTGTGAATGAATGCTTGGCCTCCCTGGCTGCAGGAGGGCCGGCTAAGGCCAGGACTGTGAGTTAATGGTGACACCTGCAGGACGGAAGAGGCATAACAGTGCATGAGAATAGCCCTTCGATTTCAGAATGAGTTCTCAACCAGTGTGACTGAGTAACTGAATCTTAGGGGATTTTAAAATTTTATTATGTGCCTTTGGGGTTAGTGTCCATATTAATATTCAACCTGTTAAGCCAATAGTGTCTAAAATTTAAAGTGGCACATAGCAGCTGAGGTTATAGATCTATCTAGAAGGGATATGAGGAAAAGTGTCCCAGCAGTTAAGGAAAATCTCCACCTTTGGGATAAACACCAAGGATATCTATTTTAATGCTTCTCTATCCCACCTCCTCTTGCCTCTTCTATTTCTGTCACTAAATAGCTATTCTTACTGTTACATTTCCAAACACACAATATATCCTTCTAACTGCATTCTTTCCCAATATATGATTGAATGTTGACTGTGCTTGCAATTTGTCATTCAAAGAAAATGCTGCCAATGATAATTACTACAAAACCTCACTCACCGCTTTGTCCACTATCTATCTAGCCATGCTTATAAATTTCCAATTGATTTAGCCAAGGTAGATTTGAATTTCCAGCTGCCTACTAGACATCTTCACCTGGGTGTTCTGTGGGTACCTGGAACTTGGCACGGCATCTCATTCCCTCCAGTCTCCTCCTTTTTGAGTGGTCCAGGGCTTAGGAAAGTTGTCCAAATGGCCACTATTTTTCTGAAATGTGAATACTTGAAGTGAACTATAGGTCATAGTGTTGTTAATAGTTTATAGGTCCTTCATGATCCTTACAAACTAGATGTAGCAGAGGGAACCATCCACAGAGGTGTGAAAAAATTACTGGGGCACACAGTGGAAATCTATAGGGGAAATACAGAGGTTACTTCTATTTGGCTTTGAAAAGGGAAACAGTCAGGAAAGGAATGCAAAAAAAAAAAAAAAAAAAAAAAAAAAAAAAAAGGAAGACAGTACAGAGGATGGGTGTATAATTTGGCTCCAGACTGCTGGGTCTAATCCTGGTTCCTCCACTCACTGGCTGTTTGATCTTCACCAAGGAGCTTAACCTCTCTGTGCCCCCACTTTCCTTATCTGTCTGATCTGGTGGCTCTACTCAGATGATTTAGAAAGGGGGAATGCTGAAGACCATTGCAATGTTAATAACCATGAGTGGATTAAAATATTAATTGAAAAAGGTCACTTGATTCACCCATAAGTCATTTAGACAATTGTCTTAGAACTGAAAAGGTACCCCATGTTCCTTGCAACTGAGAAAATGAGTAGGAAGGCAGAAAATGGGGAGAAAATGAGTTTTACCAGCTAGTGTAAAAAAGATGTAAATGATCTCACTTAAGAATATAACAAAAAGTGAAGGCAAATTATGTCATAATATTACTTAAGAGAGAAAAATTTAAAAATGTAAAAATATCCAAAAATGAAAACAACGTTTAAACTAATTCTAATATAGTCACATAGTTAATAATATATACCCATTAAATTATGTTATCAAAGAATGTTTAATGTTATTTTAGTAGGCAGAATAATGGTCACCCAAAGATATCCATGCACTAATCCCCAAAACCTGTGAATGAATATGTTAGTTAAATAGTAAAAGGGACTTTTGCAGATGTTACTAAGGTTAAGGACTTTGAAATGGGAACATTATCTGACAAGTCAAAATGGAGTTCCTGCTTCCCCCAGCCACACCTCCTGTATTTTCCACATCTCAGTAAATAAAACCTGTTCCTCTGGGCCAGGGTTTTCCAATCTTGGCACTGTTGACATTTGGGGCTGGCTAATTATTGGCGTGGGGTGTACCATGTGTTATAAGATGTTTAGCAGCATCCCAGGCCTCTACCCAGTGGGTTTCTGTAGTATGTCCTATTCCCCAGCTACACAATCAAAAATACCTCAACACGTTGCCAGGTGATGTCCAGGGAAAGCAAAATTGCAAAATCCTCTACTAAGACCCACTCATCTAGTCCAAGAACCTAGAAGTCATTCTTCTCTACTGGCTTTCTCCCGCCTTACAAATCAGTTCTTCAGGAAATCCTGTCTTCGGCACATATCCAGAATAGGAATACTTCTACCCCCCACCTCCACTACCCTGACCTCTAGGATTCTCCCCTTCTCCCTACTGAATAATTCAAAGAAGCCAGAATGACCCTTTTAAACATAAGTCAGATATGTCACTTCTCAACTCCGAATTCCCAGTATCTTTCTTCCAAAGTTACTACATGTCTCCCCCAACTACCCACAATAGCCCACACCTCTCTACTGTTCTCCATTTACCCTGAGCTTCTGCCCAGCTAGCTCCCTGATATTCCTTAAACACAATGTGCCAATTTAATATCTACCTCGGGGCCTTTGCACTCTGTTTGGAATGCTCTGTCCCTAGATGGTTCCTTCCCTCCCTTCTGGTATCTGTCCAAACACCCCTCACTGTGAGCCTCCACCCACTCTATATAGCACCACAACTCACCCTCTCACCCTTGCATGGAGCACCACAACTACCTCCCTGCTGTTCCATACATGGACTTAAGTTTTTGCTCTTTCCTGAAAAAGAAGCACTCTGTGGCTAGTATTTTCTGTTTTATTCACTGATGGATTTCCAATGCCTACAAAATACCTAGCATAAAGTAGGCATTCAAATATTTTGAACAGGCACATGAGTGATGAATGAACTGTAGTCATAGGAAGACCCATAGGAGAAGGCTATAGCCTGTGACTTTTAAAACATAAAAGCAATCCCTGAGCCTCTGCAATGGAAACAGACTGCTGAAACTGCTCAGTCAACAGGCAGACCATCTCCCAACACACCCCAAGAAGGGGTTTAGCCAGAGTCCATGTAGGGCTACCAATTTATCTAACCAAGGAACTAAAATCAGTGGAGGGAGTTCTTATGATCTTTGCCTAGCAAGATGCTATATCCATATAGGCCATGTATAATTGTGTGCTATGAAGCCTCCACTTTCTCCAAGATATTTGTTAACTTGCTCTTTATCTTGTTCTTTCTGTCCAGCATATACTGAAGGAGTGCAGATAACCCATCTGCCAGCCATCAGACTCTAAGGGTCACAGCTCATGTAGCTGTGGAGGCTAGAAAAGTGCAGAGATTTGAGACCCTGCCTGGTGGCAGGAACCACATGGAACCCAGGGCCTCATCCCTGAGAAGAAGGAAGGAGCATTCACTAGCAAATAAGACATAAAAACAAAGATAAATCAGGTAAGCAAGGAAGTGTAGTGGAGATACCATATTACTTAAGTCAGACATAGCCCTAGATGTTTGAGCAAGGAGTTGAGTCAGGTAAAGAAGACAGGGAAACGATCCCAGGAATAGCAAAGAGCATCTGCAAAGGTTAAGAGGTGAAAGAGGAATGCATCCAAAGCACAGATGGTGACTATCACCAATATCTTAGTGAATGGCGTACAATTTCAAGTGCAGAAACAGGAGTCAGTCCCTGCCAAACTCCAGTTGTAAAGTAATGGTGAAGAGTTTCTTCCTCTGTCACCAGCCACATTCAGTTCAGACATCCTGACAAGCAAGAACATGCCCTAAATGCTGTTGAATATATAATCTGTCGTCGACTAAATTTTGCCGGCATAGTCTGCTATGGATTCTCGTGAAGATGAAGTCGCTATCATTAACGGAGGCCGTGGCTCTGGGCTGTCTCTACTGCAGAATACGCAGATGAGCCTGTGCAGTGTCCACCCATCGTTGAGAAGGCACGCTTCTCTAAAGGACCATAGCAATCATACTAGAAACACTGACTCCATAAACATTTTTTATTACCACCACTTGAGAAATAACCAGAATAACAAAGGTAAAATCTTTCTAAAACAGAAATCCTGTTACTTCTACAGTAGTAAATTGTGACACTCTCATGAAGATTCAAAACTCAGAATGAAAGGACCTTAATATTTATCTTACTGTACCACTTGCTGTAACTGTGCAGCAATGTGCGGGACAGTCAACTTCATATTCCCCAGAACTCTGTTTCTCTTTCCTCAACTTTTATGAAAGAAACATTCACTTCACAGTTACTTGAGAATTAAGTGTCATAATGTGTATAAAACCACACTGTTAGGGATAAACCTGGTAACCTCTGTGGTATCGTTTACCGCTTTTGCCATCTGAACAGGAGTGGGGCATAGATAGCATCTTGGTTTGTTGTTTTTTGAGGTTTGTTTGTTTATTTGTTTTAGCTTCTCTTTGGGGAAGCCACTGGATTATGAGTTCCCTTTTACTGCTTAGCCCAGTTTAAGCTGAGTTTCCTGTCACAGTGTGATGTATACTTGACATGGAAAGAGAGAGGAAAGGGAATAGCAGCTACATGGAAATGTAGGCTCGAGGAAGGGCTCTGAGAGAAAAACTTAACCCTTAAAGGAATGACATCAAGAAAGGAATGATATCAAGGCACATAAAAGACAAAAGAGAAATGGGAAGGGTCCGGAAGAATATAGGATACAGCCCAGAGCACAGAGAAGTGATGGAGCCAAGTATTCTAGTCCATTGGCCAATAAAGGCATATTGTTTATCATATAATCTAAGTCTTCTTTTTAATAAACATAAATGTATTTATTTTGTTAACTTTCTGGATTCTTCTTGCTTGATACTATATCACAAATTTTATGATATCAATTTTCAAAAGTGTATGCTGGCCAAACACAAGTATTCGCTATTACATTAAACAAAACTGAAGGAGCCTGCGCTCCTGCACCCCACCCTCCACTACACACACACACACACACACACGCGCGCGCACACGCACACACGCACACACGCACGCGTGCACACACGCACACGCACACAAACGCACACACGCGCGCGCGCACACACACACGCACACAGTGCTTTCATGCAATTACGTCAGGAATGAACAGGAGGATAGAAAGTGAGTCCAGTGACACAACGGCTCTGTGGAAAAACAAGATGATTGAGATGATTTCTACTTAAGTACTTGAGCCCAAACATTTATAATAATTCATTTAAAACCCAAACCTAATGTGTTTATTTGGCTGGTACATGGCACAGCTTTTATGTCAGATAACGGTAGATTCTAAATAACGGGGTTTATAAGCGCTTGGTAATGGTGTTAGAAGAGGATTGTAGACAGAAAAGGAAACAAATCCCAGGTAAGAGCTCAGATAGTATCTTGAGGATATGTAATACTTTTAAAGTAAAGATAATAATTCTTAATCCTAACTGCACATTAAAATCTCCCAGGGGATTTTAAAAGAAACTACCAGTGCCAGCACCCTCTTCCCAGGATTCTGATTTATTGCAAGGGTGGGCAGACAGTGCTATTTTTGTGAGCTCCCTGGGGGATTCTCACATGCTGCTAGACTGGATATTCTCTGGTTCGGAAACAGTACTGAGCAAGCTGCAAGGCAGATGAAAGTTTTAACTTTAGAAACACTCATCTACAAACTGTCCTCTTAAAACATAAGTTAGAAAAGGAAATTCAATCAAAAACCCAAATGCAGATTAATTGGCAACAACTGTTGTTTACAGAATGCCTTCAAAACACATTCAAACGCATAAGTCTTGTTCTCAACTCCAGACGTTTTAGCAACAGCAATGCTTGAAGTCTGACACAAGCACCTTCCTTCCCTCTGATCCCAGCCCTCAGAAGCACCCGTGTGCAAGCACAGGGCAACCAGGAAGATGAGAAACATTAAACCCCACCCCCACCAACCTATTTCTCAGTGTGAATGTCTGGGCCTTTCCCTAGGAAACCTTGGAAAGCCCCCAAAAATCAGAGAATTTCTCCGTTTTTAACATCCACTTGCTATTGAAGAACAAACTTGGACATTTCAAAGTCAGGATTATTCTTTGTCTTACAGATTTTATCTAGAATTGTGCAGAAGAGGGAAAAGTCCTCAAAGCCCTCTTTTTATGTGGTGCCCCAAGGAGGGTTTGCCAGTGTTAGCTTCGTGCCAAGGTACATCAATGAGGAAATAGGATGATGCTATGGACTGGATTGGGGAAGCCAATCCCTGACCCAAAATGGGATGTAGTGGAGTGTAAACAACAAAGAATATGGTATGGCTATTTTCTCATCAAATATATTTCAAATGTTGTCACAAAGTCAGTCGGAAAAACAAAATTAATTGAGGCAAGAATGAAAGTCTTTCTAGAAAGGTGGCTCAACATTGAATTTTAAAGACACTCAGAAAATAGGATCAAACCGTAGTCTCTTGTAGTTGTATCACCAGCCCTCAAGTTGCTCAGGTTCCAAGAAAGTTCTCCTAGTTGCTCTACCCAAGACACATCTGATGCCTTTGCTGGCCAAAGATGTGCATTGACTTTACCCAAATTATTTAGGTGGCTTTTGATATAATTCTACTTTTTGCTTTGAATATAATTCTACCCAAAAGAATCTATTTTATGTCTGCTCTAAAACCATATATGGTATGTTTGGTGATAGATATTCTGAGAAATAGATCTACAGATTCAATATAATTCCAATCAGAATCTCAGAGGGCTTTTTTTTTTTTTTAACTTGGTGGTAATGGAGTGGGTGGTGGCACGAAGATTAAAATAAACAGGCTAATTCTAAAACATATGAGAGTGCAAAAAGTTTTTAAAAAGAAAATCAGAATCGGAGACATTTTACTTTCTGAGTTCAAGATTTACTATAAGCCAGTAAAAGAAATCATAAATTTAGCAAACAAAAATGGGAATGAGGCTAAAATCATGGAAACATCTGGAAAATAAATGAGATATATGAGATATTTATTTGTTTTTATTTAAGTCATATTTAGTAAATTGTAAGTTATAGGTGACAATAATTCACCAATTTTAAGTATGCAAGTCAATTAGTTATGATAGGTGCATACCTCATTTAACCAGCATCATAAATATGATATCTTGAATATTTCCATGACTCCCCAAAATGCTCTCAACATACTTTGCAGCCAGTCCTACTTCCCACCCGCCCTTGGGCTCCAGGAAGCCACCGACCTGCTTTTTGTCACTCTAGTTGTGCATTTCCTAGAATAATGTAAATGTAACCAGAGAGTATAAAATCTCACTTATCTAGCTCCTTTCACTTAGCATACGTGCTTGAAATTCATCCACGATATCATGAGCAGCAGCGGTTTTTTCCTGTTTATTACTGAGTATTATCCCACCACGTGTATATGTCTTAATTTGTTGGTCCATTCACCAGTTGATGGACATTTGGGTTGTTTTTAATTAATCTAGGACTGTTTTAATAAAGATGCTATAATTATTCAAGTACTAGTCTTTGTGTGGAAAGATATTTTATTTATTTGGAGTAAATACTTTCACTGAAAAGTGAAATTGCTGTGTCCAAACTCTTTATTGCCAAACAGTGTTTCAAAGTGTCTGTAGGTTTACACTCCCAGCAGCGTATGTGGGAGAGTCCAGGAGCCCCACATTTTCCCTACTGCTTGGTGCTTTCCATGCATTTAATTTTAGCCATTCTAAAAGATGTGTACTGGTATCTCGCGATGGTTTTAATTTGTATTTCCCTAATGACTCAAAATGATGAACATCTTTCATTATTTCCTTGCATTCTTCCCTTGTTCCCAAACTTAAGAGTAAAATGCTCGTCTTTTTACCATTGAATATAAAGTTCAACAAGGGCCTTTTTTTTTTTTTTAAGATTTTATTTATTTACTTGAGAGAGAGTGAGCGAGAAAGAGAGTAAAGCAGGGGCAGAGGGAGAAGGAGAGGGAGAAAAAAACACCCCTGCTGAGCAGAGATTCAGGACTTGATTCCAGGACCTTGGGGTCATGACCTGAGCTGAAGGCAGATGCTTAACTGACTGAGCCACCCAAGGGCCAGGGCCTTGGCAAGGGCCAAGACAAGGGCCTTTCTTAGATGTGGCTTACGAGGTTGAGAAAATTCCCATCACTCTTTATTTGCTGCAGGTTTTACCATGAATGGTCACTTAATTTTCTCAAATACTTTCTCAAGTATTTTGAGAAAAATAATATATGAAATATATATAAAGTATATAAGATATATTTATAAAATATATATTTATATGTAAAATATATAAAATATATTTCTATGTAAATATATTATAAAAATATATAAAATATGTAAAATATTTTCTCAAATATTGAGATGGTAATTTTTTTCTTCATTAATGTATTAATATTGTGAAATATATTTTTGATTTTCAAATGTCAAACCAGACTGTATTCCTTACATTAAAGGTACTTGTGCATGTTTTATTTATTATACCTTTTAGGTAATTTGCTAGACTTGATTTTCTAGTATTTGGTTAAGGAATTTTGCATCTATATTAATGAGGGATGCAGGCTTTTTATTTTCTTTTCTTGTAATACTTTTGTCTGACTTTGGTGTCATAAAACGACTGCAACTCAAAAAGAATTGGAAACTGTTCCTCTTTTACTTTTAAAACAAAATTGTATCACATTGGATTTATTTCTTCCTTAAATGTTTGTAACAATTTACCGATGAAGATATCTGCACTTGGAATTTATTTTTATCTGGAAATGTTTTCATTACACATGTAATTTATTATATATATTTATATATATACAGTTATACAGGTTACTTCTTTGTTTTTGAGTAAACTTTGTAAGTTGTATTTTCAAAAATATTTTTCTTTTGTTTCATTGAGTTGTCCAATTTATTGGAAGAAAATTGTTTATGATAAATCCTCATTATCCATTTAGTGTTTTCAAAGTATCTGTACTGATTCACCCCCATTCTTGCTATTGGTAAATTGTACCTTCTCCCTTTTTTCTGATAATTGGCTTAAGGTCTATCAATGTTATTATTTTTTCAGTGAACAAGATTTTTGTGTATTCACTTTTCTCTATTGTGGTTCTATTTTCAATTTCTTTGATTTTAACTCCATTATTTCCTTCTTTCTGGTTATTCTGGATATAATTTTTTCTGCTTGTCTAGATTTTTTAGGTAGAAATTAGGATCACTGATTTGATATCTTCATTTTTTTCTACTGTATTTAATTTTGTAAATTTCAATCTAGCCTCTACTTTATTTATATCCTCAAAATCTCATTTTGTTGTCATTTCATTTTTATTTTACTCAAAATACTTCCTAATTTTTCTTGTCATTTCCTCTTTGAATTGCTTGATAGGTCTAACAGTTTAGAAATTTATATGATATCATTCTATTATTGTTCTCTAGTTTAATTCTGTTTTCAACCAGAAAACATTTTTTGTATGATTTCCATCCTCCGAAATTTCCTAAACCTTTTAACTGGTCTGGTCCAGACATTTTGGGAATGCTGTCTCATCAGATGTCATCAGGACATTTTCAGTTCCAGGAAATCTTTACTTTGGGGTCACCAAATTGTGTGTAGTCCAGTCAAGGTTTGGTGATTTCTTTATATATGTCTCATGACTCCAAAAGTCTATTCCTGCAAGTTTGGTGGCATAAGGGCTGATTAGCAATACATGATAGGGGCCTTTCCAGCACAGTTGAAGAGAGTCTTTCTGGAGGTATCATTTCCAACAGAGAAAACCTTGAGGTTGAAGGTGTGATCTTAAGGTCTTTCTCTCTCAGGAGTGCACTGTGAAAAGATTATTCTACCAAAGGATGATCATTTTTAATTTTGTAACAATATGCAACTTCTACTTTTTTCTTTTCATTTTTTATTGACATACAATTGACATAATAGTTTCAGGTGTACACCATAATGATTTGGTATTTTTATAAATTACAAAATGATCCCTGACATAAGTTCAGTTACTGTTACCATACAAAGTCATTACAATATTACTGACTATATTCTCTATGTTGTATATTGCATCCCCATGACTTATTCATTTTATAACTAGAAGTTTATACTTCCTAATCTCTTTTACCTGTTTCATCTGTCCCACATCCCCTCCCCTATGACCAATAATCTGTTTTATCTATAAATCTGTTTCTGCTGTTTGTTTGCTTGCTTAGATTCCACATATAAGTAATATCATACAGGGGCACCTAGGAGGCTCAGTGAGTTAAAGCCTTTGCCTTCAGCTCAGGTCATGATCCCAGGGATCCAGCCTCACATCGGGCTTTCTGCTCAGCAGGGAGCCTGCTTCCCTCTCTCTCTGCCTGCCTCTCTGCCTACTTGTTGTCTCTGTCTGTCAAATAAATAAAAAATCTTGAAAAATCAAAAAATTTTTAAAAAATTTAAAAAGTAACATCATACAGTATTTGTTTTTCTCAGACTTATATCACTTAGCATATTACCATCTAGGTCCAACCATAATGTTGCAAATGACAAGATTTCTTTTATTTGCTGGATAGTATTCCATTCTGTTTAAATACATCTTTTTACGCAACTGACCACACCTTTTTATGCAACTGATTCTGAATTCTTATTCAAATTCATGGTTTGTATTTACAGGCTGTATTACTGGTAACGCATTTAGTTCCAAATAGTTCTTTGGGGATAATAATACTGTTTCAAAATGTCTTTGAAGTTTTGCTGTCTTGCAAAAAGGTTATCAGCTATTGCTTCATATTTATACCTATACTGTATCTTCTAAGATGCACTCAGTTCTTTCATTGTGCTTTTGCAGTATCCACTCATCTGCTTTCAAGGCTGCTTGAAGCAGGGAGTTTCAGGAGGCATACATGACTCTAGGTTTCCTTCTATAGGGAGAATTTTCTCCCTTAAGTCAGAATATGGGTCAGTAAATATTTTCAGTGGGCTACTTTCAGACTAAGGATGCTGATTTAGAGCCATCAGACAATGGGGAATTGGAATATTATTTTTGATTCTGTACTCGTTGCCTGTCAAACCTTTGTAAAAATAATGTACCTATAAATATGGACCAAAGATGGATGTACCTGAGAGTTCTCCCTCCTACCGCTTGTTACTCACATGTGACCTCAGTAGGTTTACAATTATACAATTTCACTCTAACGTGGGACATGACACCCAGAAAAATTCCTTCCTGGCACCAAGGGACAAAAGGCCACTGAATTAAGAAAACCTGACTCTAAAGATTTTATTTATTTATTTGAGCGGGAGTGCACGGGCTGGGGGGAGGAGGATAGGGAGGAGCAGAGGGAGAGGGAGAAGAGACTCCCCTCTGAGCAGAGAGCCCAGGTGGGACTCAATCCCAAGACTTTGGGATCAAGACCTGAGCCACCCAAGCACCCCAGAAAAGCTGATTCTTGATCAGTGATGTTTTCAAAGAAGACCTTGACCAAAAGAAGGAGATGTGAAAATTTATAAAAGGGAACCTTATTAAAATGGATTCAGGAAGCCAGGAGGAGGAGCTTTCACATGGCACTATTTTGTGTCAATTACAGGAAGAAGTGTGGGTTACAGACCCCAAAAGAAGAAACATTAACTGGCAAGAATTATCAATTTATAGGCCACAACAGAAAAGGATACACATGGCACCTCCTATAAGAAAATTAACGACTCCTGCAACTCAGCCAATGAGAAACCATCATCACCCTGAACGCTTCCTTATCACCAATAGACTTTTGTCCAGAACAGCCACTCCCAACCCCCTCCTCTTCATGAAATAACATTTTCTCCTTTATTTGTTGGACTTGTCTATGGCTTACCATAGCTAGTTTGTCCCAAATCGCAATTCTCTCTTATTCATGGATAAATCCATTTGCAATTAAAAAAGAAAATTATTTAGGAGGAGTCAAGATGGTGGAGAAGTAGCAGGCTGAGACTACTTCAGCTAGCAGGAGATCAGCTAGATAGCTTATCTAAAGATTGCAAACACCTGCAAATCCATCGGCAGATTGAAGAGAAGAAGAACAGCAATTCTAGAAACAGAAAAACAACCACTTTCTGAAAGGTAGGACTGGCGGAGAAGTGAATCCAAAGTGACGGGAAGATAGACCCTGGGGGGAGGGACGGCTCCCAACAAAAGCGGAGCAACGGAGCACAAAATCAGGACTTTTAAAAGTCTGTTCCGCTGAGGGACATCGCTCCAGAGGCTAAACCGGGGTGAAGCCCACGCGGGGTCAGCGTGGCCTCAGGTCCCGCGGGGTCACAGAAGGATCAGAGGTATCTGAGTGTCGCAGAGCTTGCGGGTATTGGAACGGGAAAGCCGGCTACAGAGACAGAGCCGACAGTAAGCTCACAGCTCGGGGTTACCTTGAACCAGCCGCAGGATCGGTGAGCTCGGAGCGGCCAGAGGTCAGGCAGACGGGAGTTACTGGGCGCTGTTCTCTGAGGGCGCACTGAGGAGTGGGGCCCCAGGCTCTCGGCTCCTCCGGGCCGGAGACCAGGAGGCCGCCATTTGTATTCCCATCCTCCGGAACTCTACAGAAAGCACTCAGGGAACAAAAGCTCCTGAAAGCAAACCCGAGCGGATTACTCAACCCAGCCCCTGGTAAGGGCAGTGCAATTCCGCCTGGGGCAAAGACACTTGAGAATCACTACAACAGGTCCCTCCCCCAGAAGATCAACAAAAAATCCAGCTAAGACCAAGTTCACCTACCAAGGAGTGCGGTTTCAATACCAAGGAGAGCAGCAGAATTCCAGAGGAGGAGAAAGCAAAGCACAGAACTCATGGCTTTTTCCCTGTGATTCTTTAGTCTTGCAGTTAATTTAATTTTTTTCTTTTTCATTTTTTTTCTCTTCTCCCTCTAAATTTTTTTTAACTTTTACCCTTTTCTTTTCTAACGTTTTTTAACTAGTTTATCTAATATATATATTTTTTCTTTTTTTACTTTTCTTTATTCATTTTCTATTTTCAACTCTTTTCTTTTTTTTTTCTTTCTTTCTTTTCGAAACTCTTTTTATCCCCGTTCTCCCCCCTCATGATTTGGGATCTCTTCTGATTTGGTTAAAGCATATTTTCCTGGGGTTGTTGCCTCCCTTTTAGTATTTTACTTGCTCCTTCATATACTTTTATCTGGACAAAATGACAAGGCGGAAAAATTCAACACAAAAAAAAGAACAAGAGGCAGTACCGAAGGCTAGGGACCTAATCAATACAGACATCGATAATACGTCAGATCTAGAGCTCAGAATGACGATTCTCAAAGTTCTAGCTGGGCTCAAAAAAGGCATGGATGATATTAGAGAAACCCTCTTGGGAGATATAAAAGCCCTTTCTGGAGAAATAAAAGAACTAAAATCTAACCAAGTTGAAATCAAAAAAGCTATTAATGAGATGCAATCAAAAATGGAGGCTCTCACTGCTAGGATAAATGAGGCAGAAGAAAGAATTAGTGATATAGAAGACCAAATGACAGAGAATAAAGAAGCTGAGCAAAAGAGGGACAAACAGCTACTGGACCATAAGGGGAGAATTCGAGAGATAAGTGACACAATAAGACGAAACAACATTAGAATAATTGGGATTCCAGAAGAAGAAGAAAGAGAGAGGGGAGCAGAAGGTATACTGGAGAGAATTATTGGGGAGAATTTCCCCAATATGGCAAAGGGAACGAGCATCAAAATTCAGGAGGTTCAGAGAACGCCCCTCAAAATTAAAAAGAATAGGCCCACACCCCGTCACCTAATAGTAAGATTTACAAATCTTAGTGACAAAGAGAAAATCCTGAAAGCAGCCCGGGGAAAAGAAGTCTGTAACATACAATGGTAAAAATATTAGATTGGCAGCAGACTTATCCACAGAGACCTGGCAGGCCAGAAAGAGCTGGCATGATATTTTCAGAGCACTAAACGAGAAAAACATGAAGCCAAGAATACTATATCCAGCTAGGCTATCATTGAAAATAGGAGAGATTAAAAGCTTCCAGGACAAACAAAAACTGAAAGAATTTGCAAACACCAAACCAGCTCTACAGGAAATATTGAAAGGGGTCCTCTAAGCAAAGAGAGAGCCTACAAGTGGTAGACCAGTAAGGAACAGAGACCATATACAGTAACAGTCACCTTACAGGCAATACAATGGCACTAAATTCATATCTCTCAATAGTTACCCTGAATGTTAATGGGCTAAATGCCCCAGTCAAAAAACACAGGGTATCAGAATGGATAAAAAAACAAAACCCATCTCTATGTTGCCTCCAAGAAACTCATTTTAAGCCCGAAGACACCTCCAGATTTAAAGTGATAGGGTGGAAAGGAATTTACCATGCTAATGGACATCAGAAGAAAGCAGGAGTGGCAATCCTTATATCAGATCAATTAGATTTTAAGCCAAAGACTATAATAAGAGATGAGGAAGGACACTATATCATACTCAAAGGGTCTGTCCAACAAGAAGATCTAACAATTTTAAATATCTATGCCCCCAATGTGGGAGCAGCCAACTATATAAACCAATTAATAACAAAATCAAAGAAACACATCAACAATAATACAATAATAGTAGGGGACTTTAACACTCCCCTCACTGAAATGGACAGATCATCCAAGCAAAAGATCAACAAGGAAATAAAGGCCTTAAACGACACACTGGACCAGATGGACATCACAGATATATTCAGAACATTTCATCCCAAAGCAACAGAATACACATTCATCTCTAGTGCACATGGAACATTCTCCAGAATAGATCACATCCTCGGTCCTAAATCAGGACTCAACCGGTATCAAAAGATTGGGATCATTCCCTGCATATTTTCAGACCACAATGCTCTAAAGCTAGAACTCAACCACAAGAGGAAGTTTGGAAATAACTAAAGTTTGGAGTCTAAACAGCGTCCTTCTAAATAATGAATGGGTCAACCGGGAAATTAAAGAAGAATTGAAAAAAATCATGGAAACAAATGATAATGAAAATACAACGGTTCAAAATCTGTGGGACACAACAAAGGCAGTCCTGAGAGGAAAATATATAGCGGTACAAGCCTTTCTCAAGAAACAAGAAAGGTCTCAGGTACACAACCTAACCCTACACCTAAAGGGGTTGGAGAAAGAACAAGAAAGAAACCCTAAGACCAGCAGGAGAAGAGAAATCATAAAGATCAGAGCAGAAATCAATGAAATAGAAACCAAAAAACAATAGAACAAATCAACGAAACTAGGAGCTGGTTCTTTGAAAGAATTAATAAAATTGATAAACCCCTGGCCCGACTTAACAAAAAGAAAAGAGAAAGGACCCAAATAAATAAAATCATGAATAAAAGAGGAGAGATCACAACTAACACCAAAGAAATACAAACAATTATAAGAACATACTATGAGCAACTCTACGCCAACAAATTTGACAATCTGGAAGAAATGGATGCATTCCTAGACACATATAAACTACCACAACTGAACCAGGAAGAAATAGAAAGCCTGAACAGACCCATAACCAGTAAGGAGATTGAAACAGTCATTAAAAATCTCCAAACAAACAAAAGCCCAGGGCCAGATGGCTTCCCGGGGGAATTCTACCAAACATTTAAAGAAGAACTAATTCCTATTCTCCTGAAACTGTTCCAAAAACTAGAAATGGAAGGAAAACTTCCAAACTCATTTTATGAGGCCAGCATCACCTTGATCCCAAAACCAGACAAGGATCCCATCAAAAAAGAGAGCTATAGACCAATATCCTTGATGAACACAGATGCGAAAATTCTCACCAAAATACTAGCCTAGGATTCAACAGTACACTAAAAGGATTACTCACCACGACCAAGTGGGATTTATTCCAGGGCTGCAAGGTTGGTTCAATGTCTGCAAATCAATTAATGTGATACAACACATCAATAAAAGAAAGAACAAGAACCATATGATACTCTCAATAGATGCTGAAAAAGCATTTGACAAAGTACAGCATCCCTTCCTTATCAAAACTATTCAAAGTGTAGGGATAGAGGGCACATACCTCAATATCATCAAAGCCATCTATGAAAAACCCACCGCAAATATCATTCTCAATGGAGAAAAACTGAAACCTTTTCCGCTAAGGTCAGGAACATGGCAGGGATGTCCATTATGACCACTGCTATTCAGCTACCTAAAGCAATCTACACATTTAATGCAATTCCTATCAAAGTACCATCCATCTTTTTCAAAGTAATGGAACAAATAATTCTAAAATTTATATGGAACCAGAAAAAACCTCGAATAGCCAAAGGGATATTGAAAAAGAAAGCCAACGTTGGTGGCATCACAATTCCGGACTTCAAGCTCTATTACAAAGCTGTCATCATCAAGACAGCATGGTACTGGCACAAAAACAGACACATAGATCAATGGAACAGAATAGAGAGCCCAGAAATAGACCCTCAACTCTATGGTCAACTAATCTTCGACAAAGCAGGAAAGAATGTCCAATGTAAAAAGGACAGCCTTTTCAATAAATGGTGTTGGGAAACTTGGACAGCCACATGCAGAACAATGTAATTGGACCATTTCCTTACACCACACACAAAATAGACTCAAAATGGATGAAGGACCTCAATGTGAGAAAGGAATCCATCAAAATCCTTGAGGAGAACACAGGCAGGAACCTCTTCGACCTCAGCCGCAGCAACATCTTCCTAGGAACATCGCCAAAGGCAAGGGAAGCAAGAGCAAAAATGAACTATTGGGATTTCATCAAGATCAAAAGCTTTTGCACAGCAAAGGAAACAGTTAACAAAATCAAAAGACAACTGACAGAATGGGAGAAGATATTTGCAAATGACATATCAGATAAAGGACTAGTGTCCAGAATCTATAAAGAACTTAGCAAACTCAACACCCAAAGAACAAATAATCCAATCAAGAAATGGGCAGAGGACATGAACAGACATTTCTGCAAAGAAGACATCCAGATGGCCAACAGACACATGAAAAAGTGCTCCATATCAGTCGGCATCAGGGAAATACAAATCAAAACCACAATGAGATATCACCTCACACCAGTCAGAATGGCTAAAATCAACAAGTCAGGAAATGACAGATGCTGGCGAGGATGCGGAGAAAGGGGAACCCTCCTACACTGTTGGTGGGAATGCAAGCTGGTGCAGCCACTCTGGAAAACAGCATGGAGGTTCCTCAAAATGTTGAAAATAGAACTGCCCTATGACCCAGCAATTGCACTACTGGGTATTTACCCTAAAGATACAAACGTAGTGATCCGAAGGAGCATGTGCACCCGAATGTTTATAGCAGCAATGTCCTCAATAGCCAAAGTATGGAAAGAACCTAGATGTCCATCAACAGATGAATGGATAAAGAAGAGGTGGTATATATACACAATGAAATACTATGTAGCCATCAAAAGAAATGAAATCTTGCCATTTGTGACAACGTGGATGGAACTAGAGCGTATCATGTTTAGCGAAATAAGTCAAGCTGAGAAAGACAACTATCACATGATCTCCCTGATATGAGGAAGTGGTGATGCAACATGGGGGCTTAAATGGGTAGGAGAGGAGTAAATGAAACAAGATGGAATTGGGAGGGAGACAAACCATAGTGACTCTTAATCTCACAAAACATACTGAGGGTTTCTGTGGGGAGGGGGGTTGAGAGAAGGGGGGTGGGGTTATGGACATTGGGGAGGGTATGTGCTTTGGTGAGTGCTGTGAAGTGTGTAAACCTGGCGATTCACAGACCTGTACCCCTGGGGATAAAAATATATGTTTATAAAAAATAAAAAATTTAAAAAAAATTTAAAAAAAAGAATTGAAAAAAAATTATTTAGAATTATTTCATAGTTTAGAATATGATCTATCTCGTAAGTGTTCCTTCTGCACTTGAAAATGTATCTTTTTCAGGTTTGAGGTGGAGTGCCCTATTACTATCAGTTAGGTCAAGTTGGTACTGGTATTCTGGTCTCCTATATGCTTAGTGATTTTTCCACCTATTTTTTTATCAATTATTGACAAAAGAGTGTTCAATTTGCTTATTTTTCCTCTTAGTATTATCAGGTTTTGGTTTTTGATTTTATAACTCTGTCATCATGTGCTTGCTTGGCAATTTCTGATTGAATCAGAAGAATTGTGAATGTTGGGTTATTCACTGCTAGATTTTTTTGCATTTCCTTGATGAATAGTGAACTTCATTCTGCACAGTTATATTACCTGAGAGCAGTTTGATTCTCTTTGGCTTTTTTTATTTTTATTAGAGCAGATAAAGAAATCTTCATCTTAGAACTCATTTAGCCCTTCTATTAAGGTGACACTCTACTGAGAACTCTATCCAGTGCTAGGTAGCATCAGGTCCTTCCACACTGGCTGGTAGTACCACAAAATATTCTCTGCCCTGGGTAGGAAATTCAGGAATTTTCTGACCTAGAGATTTCCAGTAGTTCTCTTCTATGCACAGGTAGTTTCCTGAAATTTGTACTGATCAGTATCCAACCAAAGACCAGGAGAAACCCCTGGAGGTCCAGAGCCCTCTCCATGGAGTTTTCTGCTTTCTGGTGCCCCATGTCACCAGTTTTCACCATGCCGGGACCCCCAAACTCCAATTTCTGCTTCCTCAACTTACCCAATCTCTGGCTATGTAACCCTCCCTGTGCTTCAACTTGAAAACTGCACAGTCACAGAGATCACATCATGAGTCCCTGTGTCATGGATCACAGCTATTTGTTGTCTATTGTCCATTGCCTGAAAACTGCTGGTTTATATATTTTGTCTGTTTTGGGGGGTTTTAAAAGCAGAATGTAAATCTGCTGTCTCCTACAACATCATAGTCAAAAGCAGAAATTTGTCTCTGTTTATAAATCAATGGAACTTTTTCAGATGTTATACATCAAAGATCCTTTTTATACTGAGAATAAGTTACTAGTGATCTGATGGAAGGATCATTTTAAATAAAGTCTTTAATAAAGAATCTTTACCACTGTAATGATCTATGCTTTATTCTGAATTCTGGGCTCTAATTTATCTTGACAAAGGAAAAATTAAAAAAAAGAAAGATGATCTTTGACATTCAAAAGCTGGCCTAGCACTCATGGATAGACCATGGTATTCTACTGAACATAATCTCACAGAATCCAAGCTAAGACAAAGTTGCTCTGAGACCTTGATAAAATGGAACAAAACAAGGCTACTTGCTAATTTTGTCTAAGCACAAACAAAAACAAGGTTACTTTGCTACCCACAAAATACCAAACACCCTCTTCTTTTGGCTAGATTCAGTGAATCCTATATCCAATCAATTATAGTTTTATTCCTATTCTATTCTCCCCTCTCTATAGATAAGATTAAGTAAGATGCACAATCATAGTTTTGGTGCACATTTTCTGGAATTATTCAATTTAGAGCAAATTCCTGCCTTCTTTCCCTCTCCAAAATCACCTACCCAAAGTTTAAGTTTATAACATGTTTTTTCTAACATCTTCTTAATGACAGTCCCCATGACTCCCACAGCATGTGTTCTTATTCCCTGAAATTAGTGACAAACTCAATTTGTTTAACTAACAGAGATTTACCTGGTGATTTTTGGATGAATGACAGTGACAATTTAGATAAGCCCAAAGGGGCTCTAATGTAGGACTTTCAGGCAATGAATGAGCAAAAGAAGTTTTACCCATATATTCTTTTGTTCCAGTCAGAATTTTTGTATTTTCCAAGTATCTATAAATCCAAAAACATTAAGCTAGCTATTCTGTTCTTTGTAATTTTATACTCTTAAAAAAATTGCAATCAGGCTTGAAGCCTCTTGGAAAAAAAAAAAAGATACTTTTAAAAACCTTTGAAATATTAACTTTATAATTTGATATATTTACATGTTTAAAAAGATGGTACCTTGTTAGCATTTATAGTCATTTATGGCTTATGTTAAGTAATCAAGTTGAAAAGTCCTTTAAGATAAACTAGACAGATCAAGAAAAGTCAAAGACATTAAGATAATAATACTTTATATCACTAGCTAAGTTTAAAAAATATAAAAAATATATTTGTATTTTAAAAATATATTTTAAAATATATTTTTTAAAAATATACCATTTGGGGATACCTGAGTGGCGTGGTCAGTTAAGCAACCAACTCTTAGTTGCAGCTTAGGTTGTGATCTCAAGGTCATGAGGTCAAGCCCTGCTTCAGGCTCCACACTCAGGACAAAGTCTGCTTCTTTCTCCCTCTCCTTTCCCCTTGTCCCTCCCCACCCCTACTCTCTCTCTCTTTATCAAATAAGTAAGTCTTTTTTAAAAATACACCATTTAAATTAGCCATTTCTTTAAATAAATAAATAACAAATTAGCTGTTTCTTTAAAAAAAAAAAAAAAAGACTTTATTTATTTGACAGAGAGAGAGAGAGATCACAAGTAGGCAGAGAGGCAGGCAGAGAGAGAGGGAAGCAGGCTCCCCGCTGATTAGAAAGTCCTATGTGGGGCTCGATCCCAGGACCCTGAGACCATGACCTAAGCTGAAGGCAGAGGCCTAACCCACTGAGCCATCCAGGTGCCCCAAATTAGCTGGGTTTTTTTTTTTTGACAAGTTGTTCATAAAATAGTGAACTAATAACTATAAAATAATAATAAATATAATTAAAAATAATAGGTATTACTTGTGGAGCATAAGGAATAACACAGAAGACATTGGGAGATGGAGAGAAGTGAGTGGGGAGGGAATTGGAGAACGGGACAAACCATGAGAGACTGTGGACTCTGAGAAACAAACTGAGGGTTTTGGAGGGGAGGGAGTGGGGGGTTGGGTGAGCCTGGTGGTGGGTATTATGGAGGGCATGTATTGCATGGAGCACTGGGTGTGGTGCATAAACAATGAATTTTGGAACACTGAAAAAAAATAATTGAAATTAAAAAAAAATAAGAAAGAATATATGCTATGGAAAATTTTTAAAAAATAATAGGTATTGTTATTTCAGGATCAACTATTGCCAAGTGTTTTATCTATATTATCCTTAGATCTCAGAGTTAGCCTGGCAAATAGCTACTATTATCCTTATTTAATAAACAATATAAGGAAAATAAGGTTTAGAATTGTAAAGTGAAATGCTCAAGATTAAATAATTAATAAGTGCAACACATATTCAGTCAGATCAAATTTAGTTCAGTCTTATTTCATACTTAGTTCAAACTTAGTTCATAAGATCTTACATTCTTGGAAACACTGTTCTGTCTCTTTCTGTAATTTCAGTAGACAATGGAATATGATGTTGATATTTAAGACATGGAGCAAAACATAACAGTTTAACACAGGTATGAAAGCCTGTTTTTATATAATAGAAATGCTCTATATAAAATATATCACTTAGCAATAGTAAACATCTAAAGAAAAGGAAAAGTAAGGAATATGAAGTTATACATTGAAAAGGAAATATTTTAAGTTTAAAGTAATGACTAACTAAAATGGATTGTATTACTTCTAGTTCAGTGGTCATATGAGGACCATTACTAGAAAATATCATTTCACGAGAGATATTTAGTTCCTATTAAGGAGGTTAGGATGAGAAATTTATTGGCAAAAAAAAAAAAAATATCAATGAAAATATGTCCATTGTATCAGCAGAATAAAGACAGAAATTTTGGATCAAGAAGAGTAATTGAAAGCAGGATGACTGACTAATAATACAAGAAATATTAAACTGTGCTTTCTAAGAACACAGCAGGTACTCTTGTTCAGAAAGGTAGAAGCATTAGAGTCCTCTGCATCATTTGAAGAATAAAATCATGCTTTGGAGATGCTATCCCCCTTAAACAGTGGTGTTCAACTATATAAAAAATGAAAAATTATACCCAAGGAAATGGTCTTTACCTTTGATAAAATTGATTGAATCCTCATAAATATTCATTTAATATACACTTTCTTAATATATAATAATTCTATCTTCCTACATAAAAATCCATTCTATTTCTTATAAAGATAATTACTCCTTACTCCATTCACTGCCCTGACACAATCAATATAAGAATATAAATTATTCTACAGAAACAACTGTGCCTTATTAATGCTTAAAATAACATTTTTGCTTTATTACTTGTATTTAATATCAAAATTTCTCTTCATGTAGCCAACACATGGAAGATATTCTAATGCAATATAAAGAAAGCATTTATCCTTAAAGCAGAATGTGGCTTGTCACTATTTAGTACAGTAGATTGCTAGGTTTTATTCATTTCTCATTACTAAAAGATTGCACCCTTTGATTAACACCTCCCCATTTCTCCTGCCCCCATCCCCTGGCAACCACTATTCTACTCTGTACTTCTTTGACTATTTGGATTTCTCTTACAAGTGGTATTATATAGTATTTGTCCTTCTGTGTCAGGCTTACTTCACTTAGCATAATGTCTTCCAAATTCGACCAGGTTATCACAAATGGCAGGATTTCATTCCTTTTTGATCCTGAATAATATTCTAGTGTATGTATGTACCACATTTTCCTTATCAATTCATCTGTCAGTGGACAGAGGGTTATTATAAATAATGTTGCAGTGAACATGGGAGTGCAGGTATTTCTTTGAGATCCTGAATTCAACTTCTTTGAATAAATATCCAGATGTGGGATTGGTGGATGACATGGTAATTCTATTTTTAATTTTTTGAGAAATGTTTGTACTTTTTTCCAGAGTGGCTGCACCAATTTACATTCCCATTCTCTTTCCTCTGCACCATCTTCAACAATATTTTTTTTTCTTTTTTTTTTTTTAAATTAATTTTTTATTTTTTATAAACATATATTTTTATCCCCAGGGGTACAGGTCTGTGAATCACCAGGTTTACACACTTCACAGCACTCACCAAAGCACATACCCTCCCCAATGTCCATAATCCCACCCCCTTCTCCCAAACCCCCTCCCCCCAGCAACCCTCAGTTTGTTTTGTGAGATCAAGAGTCACTTATGGTTTGTCAATGGTTTCATTGGTGTATACTTATCTCCAAACTCATCACGTTGTTTACATAAAGCATGCACATCCTTTTATGTGATAATCATACCTCAATAAAGTGATTCTAAAAAAGGATCGTAGTTTGGATCACCTGGATGGCTCAGTCAGTTAACTATTTAGCTCTTGATTTCAGCCAAGACCATGATCTCAAGGTCTTGAGATCAGGCCCGTGTCGGCTCTGTGCTCACCATGGAGTAGGCTTGACATTCTCTTTCTCTCTCTACCCCTTCCTACAGCTCATACTCTCTCTCTGTCAAATAAGCAAACAAAAAATAAATAAATAAAATCTTTAAAAAAATGAATATAGTTTACCAAATTTTCAATTGACCAAAAGATAAAAAAAAAAAAGAATTACACTAACAAATCCTACTTCAATATCCTTTCTTCACTTTTCATTGCCACTTTTTTAGATTACAGACTATGTCTTAAAGACTACAGGAAAATCAAAAAATATACTTTCATACTGAATGTAAGCAATTATGTCAGTAGCAGAATTGCCATTGCAATGCCCTACTATATTTTCAAGGCTATGCAAACAACTTTCATGTCTTCCTGCCTTTCTCAAAAAGGATTTTAATCCCAAAAGCATTGTGAACAATAAGAATCACTAAAAGAAAGGCCATGTATAGAGATCTTAAAGAAAAAATATTTCAGGCATATCAAGCTCTTCTGTAGTTTGATAGAGATACTAGAATGAATTGGCTTTCAGAGCTATAATTAAAATTATGAAAAATTCCAAGGATTAGGGATTACATATTTGGATTCCAAAAATCCTCTTTGAATAGTGATTCACAAGAGCATGGAATCATGCTTTAAAATTTGCAAACAGAAATGCCTATTTCCATGGCTTCAAGCAATAATAGTATTACTCAATATTAGTAAGACCACTAATTATGATCAGAATATAAAGCATTTACTGGTAAGTATTATGTGCACTTTAAACAAAAATTAGAACTTTTCATATGTTAATTTTTATAAACTATTTGTGACTATATTTGATGAAAAACACATCACAGTGATAAGGGTTTTGTTTGTTTTTGTTATTAAAGAAGTTGTACTTAATGGTTTTTGTGATGGTCCTACAATGTAGTCGAAATTACCTAAAAATGAAGAAACACACTTTGTCACAGGATGACTCATTAGTTATGTAAAATAAAATTAACAAGCAGAGAAGTAAATAGAAACAAAGGTTTGTAAAAATATATCCAACTGGGGCTCCTGGGTGGCTCAGTGGGTTGAGCCTCTGCCTTCAGCTCGGGTCATGATCTCAGGGTCCTGGGATTGAGTCCCACATCAGGCTCCCTTCTGAGCGGGGAGCCTGCTTCCCCCTCTCCCTCTTCTGTTCCCCCTGCTTGTGCTCTCTCTCCTTCTCTCACTCTCTGTCAAATACATAAATTCTTTAAATATATATATATATATATATGTATGCATATATATATATATATATTTCCAATTGATCATATTTTAGTACAATAGTCTAACACTTTGGCCTTCCAGGAAACAGAAATCTGGATTTCTTTGGACTGTTACAGAAGCATATTTCTTACAGAAATGATTGCAAATAGTTTTTGAAAATAAGAAGCCACAGAGAAGATAGAAACAAAACTGAGAATCAAAAGCTTCTGGTATTTAAGAGTCCTATTAATTAAAGATCGAGGAGTATTCTATATATCTGAGGTGATAAACATCCCATAGCTTATCATGAATGAGGTAAAATATCTTCAAATATCTTATTAGTATTTGCATCACAGCACTAAAAATTGAGAGAAATGTCTCACTAAAACATCAAATTGCCATTCAGTAACAGTAACCATATAACATAATTTCTTCATACTGATGAATTCATATTTCCAACTGAAATTCTGAAAAGTGAAACTAAATTTTATGGGATTTCAAACTATTCTTGAAACCAGCAGTAAGGTGTCAAATGTTAAAAAGTTTACTAGAATAGCAGTCAGGAGATCTAGGTTGTAATAACAATTCCACAAACTTTTAACCTTAAGCAAGTCACTTAATTAACATTGGATTTGGTTATTCATTTGTCGAACAAGAGGTTAGAGCTCATGCTCGGGGAGTTCCCATATCAGATAAATGACTATGAACTTGATAAATCACAGGTATCAATTACCTTCTATGAAATGTCTATTTTGTGTCAAGTGATAAACTAGACTCTTTGCTTGGAATATCTTAATCTATAGTAGAAATACCTTCATTTCAGAGATTTGGAAACAGATTCAAGGAAGGCAACTTGCCCAATAGCATACAACTAATAAATGCACGAGCTGGGATTCCAAATGAGCGCTGTCTATCTTCCTGCCCTCATGCCAACTCTGTCATGCATTCTGATTTTTATCCAACTGATGACAGAATATTCAATCATTCAAACTGCATGACAAAACTTAAAATAATTGCTCAACTATCACGTAATGACACTTAAAAAGCTTCTATTTGAACCATAACCATCAATGATTCAATAAGGAGTTTTTATTACTTACAGCTGTTCCAAAGATATGAGTCCTTTAAATGTTTGCTTATCTAGGGCATGAATTTCGTTCTTGTACAGATACCTGAAAAACATAAAAAATTCTATTAAGTTATAAATTTGCATAGATGCCACATTTCTTATATCAGGAATTTTTAAGCTACAACGTGACACTAAAAAGCTTTGGGATGTTAATAGATTCCCTAAAAATATATGGAGACTTTGATTTCATTTAAATATGTTCAAGTATCTGGGCAAGAGAGTTCCAAGGCTCTTGTCAGATTCTCAATGAAATCCTTGATCCAAAATATTAAGAATCACTGCCTAAAACCTCTAAAACTTAGAGTGATTATAGAAAAGTTCTGACTAATGAGGTCACATGTACTGGGTAACAACTTTTCTAAGAAAAAGAAAAGTTGGACTACAACAATGTTTTTTTCAAATTCATTCTATCATACAGAATATATTGAACCAGGAGTTATATTTGCAAAGCTGGCAAATATCACAGGACTCTTCTGAAGGGAGTAAACACATATTAACAAGGTCCACAAGGTGTATTTTGGTTCTCCCATGGCTGCTGCTGAAAACCTGAAGGAAAAGAACCTGTTAATGGATTTACAAATATGATGATATAACTAATCCAGCCAAAAGATTTAATGAAAATGATTTACACAACATATGAACACTATGTTCTTTTTTCATCAACTATAGGATAGAAAAGTTATTTCATTTTTTAGATCTCTATGTGAATACTTTGTGAATGTCATGAAAGTGAAATCTGTATCTGTTCTACTTGTGCCTCTGGGGATCTGAGGCTATCAAAATTCCTAAAACTTTCTACTAAGTTCCTCTGGAATGCATCTTTGCATAAGCTAGAGCTCACAGTGACTTTGAATGCATCAGAATCACCTGATGGTTTGCTAAAAACAACTCCTGAACTGGCGGGGGTTGGGAGGTTGGGGTACCAGGTGGTGGGTATTATAGAGGGCACGGATTGCATGGAGCACTGGGTGTGGTGAAAAAATAATGAATACTGTTTTTCTGAAAATAAATAAATTGAAAAAATTAAAAAAAATAAAGTAATTAACTAAATAAATTAATTAACTAAAAAAAAAAAATAAACACAACTCCTGAGCTTGCCCCCAGCCCTATTCAATCCAATTCTTTTGGGGTAAGGTTTAGGAAACTGCACTTAACAAGTTTCCCAGTTGATTCTGAAGCAATCTTTCTGCAGATGACTTAAAAACCATAGAAGCCATAGAAATCACAGTTCTAGTGAAATGAAAAAGATTGCTTTTCCAAAATGTGCTTAGGGAAGCTTTGGAAATTCCAAATTACTTTCTCTTCTCACAGATTAGAACCTCTGTAAGTTTATCAGAACAGTAGCAGTAACTAGTAGAGATTTATGTCTTACTGGAGATATTTCCTTAGCATTATTTGATACTATGGAAGATCTTGCCTTTACCTAACAATCTCAAAAATATAGCTATATGTTAGGAAAACAAGAAGTGGAATTTTCTAGAACCATGTTTCTTCAACTAGCTCATAAAGATTATTGAGCTGTGGTCTCAAAAACCACCACTGATTCTCAACTATGGTCATGATCTGGGAAACAAAGGCAGAAGAAAAACTATTAAATTTTCTTACTACTTAGAACCCATTGACAAGTCCTTGAAAGAGGCAGAGTGACATTCCTCTAGGAACCCAGTTGCCTCGATTTTAATACTTTGGTAAGTGCAAAAGGCAATCTTAGCCTGACCCACAGGATTCTGTAGCCTACTATAACATATAAAATTCCTTTGGAAACTTCTTTTATCTCTATCCCCCAAGATACATGTTAGCAATCATCTTCCAAACACATGACCCACTGATATACATCTGAAGATCCTCATGACTGTGTTTTTACTAAACAGTAATAAATAACATTTTCCTAACAATATCTAACCCCCTCAGGACGCTGGAAACCTTGTTTCCAAAATATCTGGGTGGTTTATGCCATCCCTAACCCCCTTCCAATGTAAGTATATAACAGGCCATTTTTCATGACCCAGGTGCTGCTCTTTCTGCCCACAGGTCCTGTCCCTGTGTTTTAATAAAGCCACCTTTTTGCACCAAAGACATCTTAAGAATAATTTCTTGGCCCTCAGTTTCCAACCCTAACATTTTTCCTACATCAGTTGTGTGTGAATCCATGTATTGGTACATGAATCAATATTTCTAAGACATCATTTTGGCTATCTCAGGCCTTATACTGATATCTGGGATACTGCCTCTGTGAACTCTGATTTCATAATGGGTCCACCATGTGAAATAGCACTGAGATTCTTCAAAATTCCACAGATGATAATAATACATAGAAAAGTTTAAACCTCTATTCTATGGGTAGAAACCAGGTAAAAATTATTTTGTAAATTTATTCCAGAGGATTCAGATATACCTCCCTGGTAAAGACCCTTATACTCTCTGAATGTCAAGGAACCACATTACTTTTCAGGTATCATATCCTGAAGCATAAAAAATTGACCCAATTTCTGTAGAGATGTGTATAAAGGCTTAAATTGGTTTTTTATTACTATCATATTTAAATAATGATGAGCTGCTTCATAAAAACTAAACTAAATTATCAAATATTCATTGAGGAGTCTCAAAACTGAAAACCACCTGTAAAATTTTATATCATATATACAGATTCATTTTAGACTTATATCTTATAGAAAACAATACTAAAAAGGTGACCAAATGGTATTTTAAAAAGAAGCAATAGAACTTCTGTAGTTAGATATGTACATGTTGATTAAAATGATAATGTATGCATTCAAGATACACTGCTCCTTAGGTTAACGCCAGCAAGAGAACTTCCAGCTTCCTGTGGGATAATGGAAACTACCTGAATTCAAACCTCTCCACATATCCTAAAAGTGAACTAAGAGGAAAAAACAAATCATCTAGAATCCAACCTATGCCATGACTAGGAGAAACAGAAAATCAGTATCTTCAATTCACATTAAGTAGGGGAAATAGTAACACCAGCAAAGTCAGATCCAGAGTCTGTCTTGCAGAAATGGGTCAGGCAGGATTTTATAGGCAAGGGAGATGGAAGGAAGGGGTGGAAAAAGAAAGCTGAGAAAGTACCAACCTGATAAATATCTGTCTGAGCTCACGGGAATCAGAGCCCTAACTCCTGGGAATTGACAGAAAAGGGCTGAGAAAATGAATAGGGGAAGCATCTTATAATTGCTAAGCATCTTGTCGAAGAGTGGTATTAAAGGTAAAAAAGGAAGTAAGAAGCCAAAGGGTCTTAAAGAGACTAAGATAATATCAGATAATCTAAAGACACACCCAGGGGCACCTGGGTGGCTCAGTTGGGTAAGCATCTGCCTTTGGTTAAGATCACGGGCCCAGGGTCCTGGGATTGAGTACTACAAGAGACTCCTTGCTCAGCGGGGAGTCTGCTTCTCCCCTTTCCTTTGACACTCTTCCTGCTTGTGCTCTCTGGTCCTCTCTCTCTCTGTCAAATAAATAAAACCTTTAAAAAATTAAAAAATAAAAGCACACCAAAAAAGGCTAGACTGAATAAAGTAATTGTGATTCACTCTGTCAACAGAAGAGCATGGCCTTGAACTAAGAAATAAGCCATCCAAAGTTCTCTTATCTACCCTCATATTTAATCACTTGCTACTCAAATCAAATGTTAGTATCTAAAGTTGAGAAACTTTGCACAAGAAAACAAACTCGTCTTATCTTTGAATATCAATGTAAAATTAATAAAAATATTAGCAAACTGAACTCACCACTTAGTAGTTCTAAGGACCAATATTTATGATAACCTTCTAAAATAATGAAAAAAAAAATGAGGCAAGAGGGGCAAGATGGCAGAGAAATAGGAGACCTTGTTTCAATTAGTCCCCTGAGTAAGCTAAATATCTACCAGAACACTCTGAACACCCATGAAATTGGCCTGAGATGTAAGATTATACACCTCTGGATCTCAATGGGAGCAGAAGACATCAGTGGAGAGGTAAAGTGGAGTGGGAAAGTTTGGACTGATATTGGAGGGTAAACAGAAAGGGAAGAAAGCCCCCGGAAGTGACCCCTTGGAAAGTAATACCCCAATACAACTTGGAGTCTGGTTAAAAGCACTCAAAAAGAGCAAAAGATCTTAAGGGGCAACTGGTGGAGTTGGGTGGTCATGGACATAGGCCTAAGCCCATGTTCCTGGACAGTCAAGGCAGGCAACCAGCCATGCCAGAGAGAGTCCAGCAGGGCCTCCAGTCCATGGTCCCTGAGCCCGTGGCTTTTCACTGCTTGCACCACCACTTAGGCTTGGTACACTCCTGCCCAAGGCTGAGAGAGCCCAGTGCAGGTGGTGACTGGTGGTATATAGGACTACAGCCATCTGTGACTAGCAGAAGGCTCTGAGCACTCCCAGCCCACACCTGAGAAAACCCCATGAGATCTCCGTTAGGGATCTGCAGCTTTCTGACATCTGTGCAAACCCAGTGTCTGAGTGTACTCGGCATAGGCCTAGACTCCAGACAGCAGTCCCAGACTGCTCCCTGACCAATATAGCTCTCTGGGCCAATATAGCTCCTGGTTTTAGTGGCACAGGGTGTGCAGAGACAAGTGGGAGCTTTGAGGGACTACTGGAATGATGGTGCACACTGCCTTGGGAGGTTATGTTGTTCAGTAGAGTTTAAAAAGGGTGTCTGTGTGTTCTGGACCACCCAGAGGGGAACAGTCTGAGGCCTCTTTCTGAGGTGGAGGTCTAGGTGTAGACAGATTCTTTCTTTGCTCTGACCCTCTGAAAAGCCACAAAAATCCCTCAAAGAATAAAAACCTCCAGAGAGCAAAAGCCTAAAAAAACAGTTTCCACAGAGCCAGCCCCTTGATAACAGGCAAGGTGACTCAACACAAGCAAGATGGGAAAACAATGCAGCAGACACCACACCCAGAGGACAACCCAAAGAACAAGAGGACAACCACCACAGGGTCTCCATAAAACTGTGAAACCCTAACATCAGGGGAAAACAATATATTAACATCTTGGTATTGGCCTAAAACCTTTATATTTCTTAGATACAACTTTTCTTTCTTTCTTTCTTTTTTTAACTCATTCTCACAATTTTTATTATCTTAATTTTTGAACCTACTTACCATTACAACTAGAAGTTTAATACAACATATTCCTTAATAACTTTGTAACTTGAACTTTTTTATACATATAACTATTTCTTTTTCTTTTCCTTTTTTTTAAATATACATATAGATATAAGCTTCAAGGTAATCCTTTTTCTCTATTCAATAATACCCTTATATATAAGCCAATTTTAATTCCCTGTATCTGGGAAAGTTGAGTACTTTAACAAAGTTAACAAGATACTCCCAGGAAGAATCAAAATAACCTTCATTGCCCACATCAAGGATTTATAACCACCTTCCCATCTTATTCTTTGGTCAGTGTTTCTCTGTATTTGTTTTTGTTCTGGTATTATATAAATCTTATTCTTGGGGTTCATTTTGGCCATGTTATTCTTCCTTTTCTTCTCATTTACTTTTGTTGGTCTTTTTGTTTGTTCTTTTTTGCTTATGTACCTTATAAATCTTACTTTGGGGGCTCATTTTAGCGGGTTTTCTCATTTCTCTCTCTCTCTTTCTCTCTCTCTCTCTCTTTTTCTTTCTTGTTGGTCATGACTTCTAATTGCTCTGAAACTTTTCCAGAATGCACCTTGCCTGGATCATGGTTGATATATTCAGCTATCCCATCAACTATCTCTTACCAAAATGACTAGAAGGAAGAACACCCAACAGAGGAAAAATTTAGAGACTGTGCCCTCTGCCACAGAACTATTGGATATGGACATAAACAGAATGTCGGAAAGGGAATTCAGGGTTACAATTATCCAGGCGATAGCTAGGTTGCAGAAAACCATTAATGACAACATAAAATCTTTAAGGGTGGAAGTGAGAACTGACTTGTCAGATGTTAAAAATGCTATCAATGAGATCCAATCTCATCTAAATATTCTAACAGCTAGGGTAACTGAGACAGAAGATAGAATTGGTGATCTGGAAGACAAACTTATAGAAAAAAAGGATCAGGTGGAGGCCTGGAAAAAAACAACTTAGAAGCCATGAAAACAGAATTAGGCAAATAAATGACATGACAAAATGTTCCAGTGTCAGAAATATTGAGATCCTTGAGTGGGTCGAGAAAGACAGAAGACTAGAAGATATGGTTGAATATATTCTGGATGAAAATTTCTCCAATTTGGAGAATGGAACAAGTGTTCATGTCCTAGAGGCAGAAAGGACACCCCCAAGATCAACGAATTTATAAAGATCTCCAGACAGTTAGTTGTGAAATTCACAAATCATAATTTTAGATAAGAGGTCTTAAGGGCAGCTAGGGAGAAGAGATTCCTTACATACAGAGGAAGGCCCATCAGAATAACATCAGACCTGTCCACAGAAACCTGGAAAGCCAGAAAGGGTGGCAAGACATATTCAGGGCATTAAATGAGAAAAACATGCATCCAAGAATACTTTATCCAGCAAGACTGACATTCAAAATGGATGGATAGGTAACGAGCTTCCACCAGCAAGGTATAAAAGTGTATGTGATCACCACACTAGTACTATAAGAAATATTAAGGGGGACTCTATAAAAGAAGAAAGAATCCAAGAATGACATAGAACAGAAATTTACAGAGACAATCTATAGAAGCAAGGACTTCACAGACAATATGTCAATAAAAACTTATTTTTCAATAATCACTCTCAACATGAACAGCCTGAATGCTCCCATAAAATGGCACAGGATTGAAAACTGAATAAAACGAGAGGATCCATCCATATGCTGTCTACAAGAGGCACATTTGGAACCTAAAGATACATCCAGACTGAGAGTCAAGGGATGGAGAACCATCTTTCATGACAACGGGCCTCAGAAGAAAGCGGGGTGGTGATTCTCATATCAGATAAATTAGATTTTAAGCTAAGGACTAGAGATACAGAAGGACATTACATCATGCTTAAAGGGCCTATCCAGCAAGAAGATCTAACAATTGTAAACATTAATGCCCCAAATATGGGATAAGCCAACTACATAAGCCAACTGTTAATCAAAATAAAGAGTCATACTGATATGAATACATTAATTGTAGGGGATCTTAACACGCCACTCTCAGTAATAGACAGATCATCCAGGCAGAAAATTAATAAAAAAAAAGAGCTTTGAATGACACATTGGATCAAATGGTCCTCATAGATATATACAGAACATTCCACCCTAAAACAACAGAATACTCATTCTTCTTAAGTGCACATGGAATGGTCCCCAGAATAGGCCACAACGTGGGCCACAAAACAGGGCTGAACTTGAGATTGAGATTATTCCCTGCATATTCTCAGACCACAATATTTTGAAACTGAAACTCAACCACAAAAAAAAAAAAAAAAAAAAAAAAAAATGTTTGGAAGGAATTCAAACACTTTGAATCTAAAGACCATTTTGCTTAAGAATGTTTGGATCAACCAGGAAATCAAAGAAGAACATAAACAATTCATAGAAACCAAATCGGTCCAAAACCTATGGGATATGGCAAAGGCAGTTCTAAGGGAGAAACACATAGCCATAATACACCAACTCTCTACACCTTAAAGAACTGGAAAATCAACAACCAATTAAGCCAACCTTTGCACAAAAAGGTAGATAATCAAGATTAGAGCAGAGATCAATGAGTTAGAAACTAGAGATATAATAGAACATATTAACGAAACTAGAAGCTGGTTCTTTGAAAGAATGAATAAGATCGATAAATCACTGGCCCAACTAATCCAAAAGAAAAGAGAGGACCCAAATTAATAAAATTATGAATGAAAGGGGAGAGAGCATGACTAAGAGCAAAGAAATAGAAACATTCATCAGAAATTGTTATCAACAGTTATATGCCAATAAATTAAGCAACCTAGAAGAAATGGATGCATTCCTGGAAACCTATAAACTTCCAAGATTGAAACAGGAGGAAATTGACAACCGGAATAGGCCAATATCTAGAAATGAGATTGAAGCAGTGATAAAAAAAACCTCCCCTAAAAAACAGAGCCCAGAACTTGACAGATTCCCTGGGGAATTCTAACAAACATTCAAAGAAGAAATAATACCTATTCTCCTGAAACTGTTTCAAAAAATAGAAACAGAAGGAAAGCTTCCAGACTCTTTATGAAGCCAGCATTACACTGATCCCTAAACCAGGCAAAGACTCCTTCAAAAAGGAGAATTTCAGACCAATATTCCTGATGAATATGGATGCCAAGATTCTCAACAAGATCCTAGCTAATAGGATCCAATAGTACATTAAAAAGATTATCCACCATGACAAGGTGGGATTTATCCCCAGGATGCAAGGGTAGTTCAACATTCACAAATCAATCAGTGTGATAGAACAAATCAATAAGAGAAGGGAGAAGAACCACATGGTACTCTCAAATGATGCAGAAAAAAGCATTTGATGAAATACAACATCTGTTCCTGATTAAAACTCTTCAGAGTGGTAGAGATAGAGGGAACATTCCTCAAATTCATAAAAGCCATCTATTAAAAGCCCACAGCAAATATCATTCTCAATGGGGAAAAGCTGAGAGCCTTTCCCTTAAGATCAAGAACACGACAAGGATGCCCACTCTCACCACTCTTATTCAACATAGTACTGGAAGTCCTAGCAAAAGCTATCACACAATAAAAAGAAATAAAAGATATCAGACTGGCAAAGAAGAAGTCAAACTCTCTCTCTTCATTGATGACATGATACTCTATGTGGAAAACCCAAAATACTCCACCCCCAAATTACTAGAACTCATACAACAATTCAGTAATGTGGCAGGATACAAAATCAATGCACAGAAATCACTTGCTTTCTTATATATTCACAATGTAACTGTAGAAAGAGAAATTAGGGAATAAATTCCATTTACAATAACACTAAAAACATTAAGATACCTTGGAATAAGCCTAGCCAAAGTGGTAAAGAATCTGTACCCAAGGAACTACAGAACACTCATGAAAGAAATTAAGAAGACACAGGAAGGTGAAAAAGCATTCCATGTTCATGGCTCAGAAGAATAAACATTGTTAAAATGTCTATACTGCCCAGAGCAATCTATGCTTTCAATGCCATCCCAATCAAAATTCCACTGGCATTTTTCAAAGTGCTGGAACAAACAATCCTAAAATTTGTATGGAGTCAGAAAAAAAACCCAAATTACTAAGGAAATGTTGAAAAACAAAGACAAGACTGGGGTCATCATGTTGCCTGATTTCAAGCTTTACTACAAAGCTATGGTCACCAAGACAGCATGGTACTGGCACAAAAACAGACACATAGACAAGTGGAACAGAGCAGAGAGCCTAGATATGGACCCGCAACTCTATGGTCAGTGAATCTTTGACAAAGCAGGAAAAAATATCCAGTGGAAAAGACAATCTCTCCAATAAATGGTGCTGGGAAAATTGGACAGCTATGTATAGAAGAATGAAACTCGACCATTCTCTTATACCATACAAAAAGATAAACTCAAAATGGACAAAAGACCTCAATGTGAGGCAGAACTCTGTCAAAATCCTAGAGGAGAACATAGGCAATAATCTCTTCAACATCAGTCATAGCAACTTCTTTCAAGACAAATCTCCAAAGGCAAAGGAAACAAAAGCAAAAAAATGAACTTTTGGGACTTCATCAAGATCAAAAGCTTCTACACAGCAAAGGAAACAGTCAACAAAACAAAGAGGCAATCCATGGAATGAGAGAAGATATTCACAAATGATATTACAGACAAAGGACTGATATCCAAGGTCTATAAAATACTCCTCAAACTCAACACCCAAAAAACAGATAATCATGTCAAAAATCGACAGAAGACATGAACAGACACTTCCCCAAAGAAGACATATAAATAGCTAACAGACACATGAAAAAATGTTCATCATTAGCCATCAGGGAAACTCAAATCAAAACCACATTGAGATACCATTTTACACCAGTTAGAATGGCCAAATTCAACAAGATAGTAAACAACAAGTGTTGGAGAGGGTGTGGAGAAAGAGGAACCCTCCTACAGTGTTGGTGGGAAAGCAAGTTGGTGCAGCCATTTTGGAAAACAGTGCAGAGATTCCTTAAGAAATTAAAACTAGAGCTATCCTATGATCCTGCAATTGCACTACTGGGTATTTACCCCAAAGATACAGATGCAGTGAAAAGAAGGGCCACCTGTACCCCAATGTTCATAGCAGCAATGGTCACAGTTGCCAAACTGTGGAAAAAACCAAGATGCCCTTCAACAGACAAATGGATAAAGAAGATATGGTCCATATATACAATGGAGTATTATGCCTTCATCAGAAAGGATGAATACCCAACTTCTGTAGCAACATGGACGGGACTGGAAGAGATTATGCTGAGTGAAAGAAGTCAAGCAGAGAGAGTCAATTATCATATGGTTTCACTTATTTGTGGAGCATAACAAATAGCATGGAGGACAGGGGAGTTAGAGAGGAGAAGGGAGTTGAGGGAAATTGGAAGGGGAGGTGAACCATGAGAGACTATGGACTCTGAAAAACAACCTGAGGGGTTTGAAGGGGCAGGGGGTGGGAGGTTGGGGGAACCAAGTGGTGGGGATTAGAGAGGGCACGGATTGCATGGAGCACTGGGTGTGGTGCAAAAACAATGAATACTGGGCGCCTGGGTGGCTCAGTGGGTTAAGCCGCTGCCTTCGGCTCAGGTCATGATCTCAGAGTCCTGGGATCGAGTCCCACATCGGGCTCTCTGCTCAGTAGAGAGCCTGCTTCCCTCTCTCTCTCTGCCTGCCTCTCCATCTACTTGTGATTTCTCTCTGTTAAATAAATAAATAAAATCTTTAGAAAAAAAAAAAAACAATGAATACTGTTACACTGAAAATAAATTAAAAAAAAAATTTTTTTAAATCACAATTTTAAAAACCATTTGTTATTTCTGTCCCCTGAAAATTTTCCCAATTAGTGCCCTCTGAAGACACCTCATATTCAGATCTCATTTACAAAATGCTATTTTCCACCAGAACAGATCAATCTATTTGAAGAAATGGCTGCTTCCAGGTCTGGGGCAGCATAAGTACATAACATCCTATGCTTGACAGAAAGCAATAAAAAAGAAGCACTCAGAGTTTAATGGGATCATTCCAAAAGAACAAAGAGCTAGCATGAATGGTCTCCCACTGGTTGGTATATAGGAAAGCAATTGACTTTTGTGTATTAACCTTGCATCTTACAACCTTGCTATAATGTTTATTAGTTCCAGGAGTTTTTCTGGTGATTCTTTGGGATTTTATACACAAATAATCATGACATCAAAGAACAAACACAATTTTATTTCTTCCTTCCAAATCTGTATAACTTGTATTTCCTTTTCTTATCTTAATTGCATTAGCTGGAACTTCTGTGTAACGGTTACATAGGAGTAGTAACAGGCAACATCTTTGCTTTTTTCCCAATCTTAGGGGAAAGCATCTAGTTTTTCATCATCATCTATTAGCTGTAGGGGTTTTTGTAGATGTTCTTTATCACATTGGGGAAGTTCGTCTGTTCCTAGCTTGTTCAGAGCTTTTATCAAGGGTGCAAAATTATTATGGGTCTTAAACATTATCAAATGCTTTTTTTTTCTGCATCTATTGATATATTATAAGATATATAGGATTTTTCTTCTCTATCCTGTTGTGATAGATTATACTTTTGATTTTGAAATGTTGAACCAACCTTGCACTGACAAATCTCATGTGGTTTGGCGTACTTTGGTGGATTTGAATAGCTAACATTTGTTCAAGACTATTGCATTTATTTTTATGAGAGATATTGGTTGGTAGTTTTCCTTTCTTGTAATGTCATCTGATTTTGGTATCAGGTTCGTTGATTTCCACCCTATTTTTTTATTCTTTCTTTTCTTCTTCCTTTAAGTTTATATTACTCTTCTGTCTTTAGGTTCCTGAAAATGGAAGCTTAGATTATTGACTTTCATCTTTCTTCTTTTCTAAAATATGCACTCAATGCATAAGTTTCCCTCTAAGTACTGCTCTTATGGTATTCCCCAAGTTTTGATAATTTGGGTTTTCATTTTCATTCAGTTCAAAATATTTTTAAGTTATCTTGAAACTCTCTGAACTGTTTGTTTTTTTAATTTTTTTTTTTAATTGTTTAAGGTTTTCGCTTAAATTCCTGTTAGTTAACATGCAGTGTAATCTTAGTTTCAGGTGCACAATTTAGTGATTCAACACTTACATACAATACCCAGTGCTCATCACAACAAGTGCCCTCCTTAATCCCCATCACCTATTTAACACATCCCCCCACCCACTTCCTCTCAGATATCCATCAGTTTGTTCTCTATAGTTAAAAGTCTGTTTCTTGGCTTGCCTTTCTCTTTCTTCCCCTATGATTATTTGTTTGTTTTGTTTCTTAAATTCCACGTATGAGTGAAATCATATGGTATTTGTCTTTCTCTGGCTGACTTGACATAAGGATCTCTAGCTCTATCCACATCATTGTAAATAACAAGATTTCATTCTTTTTTATGACTAATATTTCATTTTTAAAATATATCTCACATCTTTATCCATTCATCACTTGATAGACATTTGAACTATGTCTTTCTTAGGAATTTGTTTTTTAACCTCCAAATACCTTGAGATAGTCCAGCTATCTTTCTGTTACTGATTCCTAGTTTAAATTCATTATGGTCTGGGAACACATTTTGAATGATTTCTATTATTTTAAATTTGTTGAGGTGTGTTTTATGGCCTAAAATATAGTCTATCTTGGTGAATGTGCCATGTGAACTTGAGATGAACATTATTCTGCTATTGTTGGATGGAGCATTCTGCAAATGTCTATTAGATTCAGTTGACTGATGGTGTTGTTCAGCTCAACTCTGTCCTTACTGATTTTCTGCCTGATGGATTTGTCAATTACTTATAGAGGGATGTTAACATCTCCAACTATACTAGTGGATTAGTCTATTTCTCCTTTCGGTTCTATCAGTTTTTGCCTCAAGATATGTTGTTCTACTGTTATGTGCATTCCACCTTAAGGATTGTTATGTCCTCTTGAAGAATCAGCCCTCTTTATCATTATGTAATGACCCTCTCTATCACTTATAACTTTCCTTGTTCTAAAGTCCACTTTACCTGAAATTAATATAACCACTATACTTTTCTTTTGATATGTATTAGCATGATACAACTCCATGGCCTTACTTTTCATCTCAATTTGTTTTAAATTTAAAGGGATGTTCTTATAGACACATATAGTTGGGTCTTTTTAAAAAATCCATCCCAACAAGGTATTTAATTGGTATATTTATACCATTCACATCAATGATCATTGGTATAGTTATATTAATATCTACCATTTAGGTAACTATTTTCTATTTGTTGACAAGATCTATCAGGTAATAGGACCTGAGATAAATAGATGTTTAGTATTGAAGCATGACTTGTACAATATGTTTAACTTATTTTCATATAGTTAAGTAAAAAATGTACTATGCATAAAAATATAAAAAGTAAATGTTGAAATTTTTAATGAGTTTTTTTTAGATGGAAGATATACAGGTATTCAACTGTTTTTCCATTGCATACACTTTTCAAATTAAAATTCAGAGAAAAAATAAAAAGGATTCAGAGATGACCCATTTGAGAGATGCAAAGAAACAAACTCTCTGTAACCCTTTGAGCTACTGGATCAACCCAGACCTGATGTCTGCATTATCTCTACAATATTTATGCCCATCTGAGCAGTTTCATTGTTAGTTTGTTTTGTCTTATTGCAACCAAGAAAATCTAAACTGATATGTTTTTAAAAGAAGGAAAGAAAAAGAAAAACTTCTATTTTTCTCTTTTCCTGTCTCTTCATCCTCTTTGTCTCTGAATTCTTCACAATATGTCTTCAGCAACATGAAAACCTGACAAACCTGAAGCTTTTTATTTTTAAAAATTACCACCATGAGAACCCATCTCATCACTTCCCCTGCTTTTCAAGTATGTTTTCTACTGACAATAGTGTGTATTCACACTACAATATTATATTTAACTCACTAAGTCATTTCAATATCTAAACTAGAATTAGTGAGAGTCAAGCAATAGTTGTTTTATAAATAAAACATAGTTATATTGTTTATACTATTACATAGTATATATCTTATAACTAGAACATAGTTTTTTAACTATATATGTACAATAGTCTTTAAATGGGCAAAGTTCATGTAGCAAACACTTCTATTTTTACTACATAAGGGGGGAAAAAAACTAAGTTTCTTCTATACCCTAAAACTGTGTTCTGAATTATTTCAGAGGCAATAATCCATAATTTCCCAAAGATCTTAAATAGTAATAGAAAAATCACAATTAAAAATTATATCATGTATCTATCTTTTTTTGAAAAATTTCCAGATAATTTGAATTACTTAAAGTCAAATTATATTTATTAACACATATTAAGTACTCCAGAAGTATTTTCATTTGAAATTCAAGTCTGGCTTTTCAATAACAAATCTATTTCTGTTCTACAGCAATAGGAGCCAAAAGTTAATCATAATTTTTGGTTAATATTTAGTCATTTTGGAAAGAAAGTATTATAAAGATAAGCTCCAAAAATACAATCATCAGCTCAGAGACATCTTTACAGATTCCAAAAAACTATTTTTAGATAACAGATATATATGCAAAATTAATACATTGATAAAATTTATATTGATATGATTCATTGAATGTTTACACATCAAACAAAATACACTGCCAATAATGCCATTTCCAGAGATATTGCTTCCTGCTGTTAAAAAAAAGAAAGCAAGCAAGAAAGAAAGACTAAAGCAATGCTTAAAAATTCAGAAAGTTTTGGAAAATCACCTACATATCATCTATAAGTTTCATTATATTGGAAAATTTTCTGGAGTTTGAGTTACAGAACACATTTTTAGAGCATTGTCCTCAAAGGTTAATCTAATTTTGTTTAAATATCTACAGGTTGTCAACTGAAAGAGTATTGAGCTCAAAATTAGAAGGCAGAAATATGAGTCTGGACTCAGTGTGGAACTCTCAGATACATCTCCATATGTATGTAGTTAGGATATTAACATACCAAATCATAAGTCTATTGTGAAGTCAATAAAAGACTTACAAAAACTCTTTAAGACACTATGCAAATGTGTAATATTGAACATTAATATCAGTACAGAGTTTGGCTAGTGGGTGACAATTAAGAGATATGTTGAATAAATGAATGAATATATAAACTCATGAAAGTATTCAATCTGTAAATAATTGCAAGAAATTTGCAAGTCGGCTTCTGTCATGTATCCAAAAGATTTGAAAGCAGGAACTCAGACAGATACATTTATAGCAATGCTCACAGCAGCATTATTCACAATAGTCAAAAAGGGGAAACAACCCAAATTCCCACCAATGGATGTTAGATAAATAAAATGTGGAATATCCAAGGAATGGAATATTATTGGGCCTTTAAAAATGAATGGAATTTTGATACATGCTACAACATGGATGAAACTTGAAAACATCATGCTAAGTGATATAAACTAGACAAAAAATCTAAATATTTAGTTATTCAATTTATATGAGGTATCTAGAATAGGCCAATTTATAGAGACATAAAATAGAATAGAGATTACCAGAGGAGAGGGAAAAAGGGGAAGCTATTATTTAATGGGTACAGAGTTTCTATTTGGGATGATTAAAAAATTTCAGAAATAGAAAAATACTTATGCAAACATAACTAATGCCACTGAATCATACATTTAAAAATGATTAAAATGGTAAATTTTATATTTTACCACAATAAAAACAAAGAAATTTTATCATATATTGTAGAATTGTGATTATTAGCTATTTCTTGTCCAAAAAAAAAAAAAAATGGGGGCACCTGGGTGGCTCAGTCAGTTAAGCATCTGCCTTCAGCTCAGGTCATGACCTCACGGTCCTGGGATCGAGCCCCACATTGGGCTCCCTGCTCAGCAGAGTCTGCTTCTCCCTCACCCTCTCCCCTATGCTCTCTCTCTCTCTCTCAAATAAATAAATAAAATATTTTTTAAAAACATACTAGCCATTACTCTCATATATGAAGTCTAATGGTAACCAGCACTCAAACTTCCACATCAAGGGCACAGTGGGGAGAAAAACTGTCCTAACACTTCCTGGTGGGCAACAGCATGTCCTATCCAATATGCTCTGAAGTCTTGATGTCTGGGGGGAGATGGTGGAAGAAAAGTGCACTTGTGTAGGCCACTGGGACTCAGCATCCAGATACCTGGGATGGGTCCCTGAGTTTGGACTTGGGGGAGACTTCTGGTGGGACCCTGGTGGGGACTTCTGGGGGGACTCATAGTGATACCAAGGTCCACCCTAGTCCAAAATATATTCCCTATTCCAGGGAAACCAGATGTCATGGAACTCCTTATCCTTGATTCTGCACAGGGCCAGGAAGCCTGCTGATGAGGCCTGCCTGATGATTCCTGGGAGACCCTACTCCTGCAGGGACCCTGAGCCTCTTCCCAGCAGAGATCCACAGGGGTCTGACTCAACCCCCAGACCCAACCCAGGCACCTTGAGTACAGTATGAAGAACTCCCTGTAACAGGAAGATGGCCTGCTGGACTGGGGTTTCCCCTGAACACACAGACGTAGAAGTCAGGAAGGCTTTAGGGCAGAAGGTGCACAGGGAGGGAAGAGCAAATCGTTGGGTGATCTGATGTAGAAGCTCCCAATGACAGGGGCAAGATTACAGATAGTTTGAGCCAGAGAGGGGACTTGAAGTGACACACGGTTAAATTTAAAAAGCAAAAGAAAAAATACATATACTCTAGTTCCATCCATGTCATGCTTAGCGAAATAAGTCAAGCAGAGAAAGACGACTATCATATGATCTCCCTGATATGAGGAAGTGGTGATGCAACATGGGGGCTTAAGTGGGTAGGAGAAGAATAAATGAAACAAGATGGGATTGGGAGGGAGACAAACCATAAGTGACTCTTAATCTCACAAAACAAACTGAGGGTTGCTGGGGGGAGGGGGTTTGGGAGAAGGGGGTGGGATTATGGACACTGGGGAGGGTATGTGCTTTGGTGAGTGTTGTGAAGTGTGTAAACCTGGTGATTCACAGACCTGTACCCCTGGGGATAAAAACATATGTTTATAAAAAATAAAAAATTAAATTAGGTAAAAAAAAAACAAAAAAAAAAACATATACTGAAGAAGACACTCAAAAGTGTTTATAAAGATTTCTGTCTCTGAGAAGGTGAAGTAGAAATCCTTTTTCATAGTTTTCTTGCTGAACACAATTTAAAAACTTAGATGTTACAAATAAGACAAACATAAAAAAGAATGAAAAGTAGAGAGAAGGCAAATTTGCTAAGAATCTCAGGACTCAAGGAATAGCATAATAATCAGTCTCTGGGTTTTCTTCTTGCTCAGTCATTCAAGAGGTGAAGCTGAACAGCCAAAAACCAGGAAATGTCAATGAACACAGATAATAAAAACTCATAACAAATGAGTGAATGGGGAAGTCTAACAAGACAGAAAACTTTTGGGGAAGAACCACTCTGTTCCAGCCAAACACCACAGAAAATCTGTATCATCATCTGTACCCATGCCAGCAAAAGCCAAGTGAGGACCTAGAACTCCACACCCCTGAGGCTCTAATGAGGCACCCAACAGCCCCATAGCAGTATTGTTAGAGAAGCTAGGACATTTGTCTACAAACAGTGAAGATAAGGAAGACACACCAAGTTGACAGTATAGACTATCTAAGAATTCTGGACCTCTACCCAAAATGAGCAATAAAGAGCTTCTCCTTTTGCTCCCCATTGGGGTGGCATCAGGGGAGGCCTAGAGGACAGTCAGTAGTTTTACCACCATGAAGCGGTAAAGAAGCCACTCCCTCTACCTGGTGTCAGTGTAGCTATGTGGAGAGCAGTAATGAAACATTTATACCCTGTCTAGCAAGGAACATACCAGTGGAGGACTAGCGGAAAACCAGAACTCCCAACTCTGACTAGAAGCAACAAGAAGTCCCACTACCACATGGATATCCATGGGGGCCAACTGGGGAACCTGGGCTTCTACCTCCATCGGACAGTAAAAAGGTAGCCCCTTTCCTAACAAAGAAGAAGTCAGCTAAAGCAGATTTTTTTTTTTAAGATTTTATTTATTTAGTTGACACAGAGAGGGAGAGATCACGAGCAGGCAGAGAGGCAGACAGAGAGAAAGGATTCCGCCGGATCCCCGCCGAGCAGAAAGCCTGATGCAGGGCTCGATCCCAGGACGCTGAGACCATGACCCGAGCCGAAGGCAGAGGCCTAACCCACTGAGCCACCCAGGTGCCCCCAGCTAAAGCAGATTTAAATATGATTTAGAGTCTCATAATACTGAAAAAGTTCTAGGTTTTAACCAAAAGCTACTCACCATAATGAGAACCAGAGAGATCTCTAACTTAATGAAAAAAGATAATAAATAAATGCTGTTATGGCTGAAATTGTGCTCCACCCTCTCCCCTGATTCATAAGTTGAAATATTAACTTTCAATACCACAAAATAAGATTATATTTAAAGATAAGGTTTTATGAAGAGGTAGTTAAGGTAAAATGAGGTCATTGGGATGGGCCCTAATCCAACGCAACTGGCATCCTTAGAAGGAAAAGTTTAGGACACAGATAAATATATGCATGGAGGGAAGACCGCTGGAAGACAGGAATGGTGGCCATCTACATGTGAAGGAGAGGGAACCTTAAAAGAAAGCAACCCTGCCATCCCCTTGATCTTGGACTTCTGGCCTCCAGAACTCTGAGAAAATAGATTTCTACTGTTTTAGCCAGTGGTTTTCTGACCAAGCCCTAAATTTGGACTTCATCCTCAAACAGAGGTTGTATATACATGATCAGGCTCAAGCAGGCCCTAAAGCCAAAAACAAATGTCCTAAAGAAGAGGCCCTATTCCTGCTATACAGGAACCAACCTACAGCTATCACCTCATGGGAAGTTTCCTAAGAGCAGTTGAGAGAAAGAGAAAACTCGGGCCTAGGTTATGCGTGGTACTATACGATATGTAGACACCACCCAAAAAGGCCACAATCTTTACCCCGAGCACAAATTCCTTGTTCCCCTTCACTTTCCCATTTAAGTCTTCATACAGCATAGTATTCCCACATTTGTGTCCCTGAAAAAATTTATTATTTTGTCCATTTTTCCAGTCATAAAACCATACAGCCTTGTTCCATAGACTAGTGATATTGTGTACTGCTCAAATACATAGTAGATGATAATAAATAATAGATCAGTGATGTGATCTGAGTATCAGAGACAGGGACCTGGAAGGAATCACAGGAAGACACAATACTGTATAATCCAGTTACTCAGAGATGACCTAAAGGCATCTAATCAGGAGACTATCAAATACCACATATCAGGAACTTCAGAGCACAAGGTTTGAGGAGGTGATCATCAAGAAAGCTGAAGATGTAAGTGAAGTCAAGTCTTGTATCTGGTGCTAATTCAATTTTACTTCATCCAAACAGCAATGGGGAGCCACTGAAGGACCTTAGAAGAATGGTGTGATTGATTTGTCCTTCAGAGAGAGAAGAGGAAAAGCTTGAACTATGAGGTTTCCTCATAGTTATGGGGTTGAGTAACAAGGATTAAATATAAGTCATCACAGTGGGCATAGGAGGGAAGATACAAATAGCGCTGAAGCAGAACAGACAGAACTTGACAACTAACTAGATATAATGGGAGAGGAACTGGGATGAGGCCAGTATGAGGCATGGATATTTAGTTCAGATGACTGTATTAGTCTGTCATCATTTACCAAAATAAGAAGCATGTTTGAGGGGAAAATAAGTTGCAGGTTTGAAGGGAGAAAGATAAATTAATTAAGTTTAAATCATTTTGAGTCTGAAGCTCTTATGGGACATGTCGTGTGCGTGTGTGTGTGTGTGTGTGTGTGTGTGTGTGTGTATTTAGAAACAAGACAATTTAGGCTCAAAATAAAGATTTGTGAGCCAGTGGCATCCAGATAATAACTGATACATGGAAGCAGATATGTTCAACCATATGAAACCAGTATGAAAAAGACCAGAGCCTGGTACAGGACTCTAGGTGGAGTCTGAGACAGAGCAGGAAGAACAATGAAGGGAAGACCAGGAACATGAGAAGTGTCACTAACACCAAAGATATTTTCAGGTGTATGAATGGTCAACAAAAGGAAACCACTAGACATAATTAAACATAGTGTATAATGGAATATTTCTAATAAGTTTAACAATATGAGTGGCCTTTGTCAGAGAAGTTCTAGTAGTGAGGTTGGTTTGGAGTGAGTAGAAATAAAAGGTAAACAAGTAGAGACAGAGAGCTTGGCAGAAAAACCTCCTGTCTCCCATTATTTGGCTTTTGCCAAATTTATCTCTCATCATGTTCTATTTGGATCCTACAATCTAATCATTAAAAGATAGTTGCCATTTCCCAAAGAACCCCATACTAGACCATGTCTTGTCTTTTCTCACAAATCTTCCTTTCAAGATTAAGCTAAAGCACTGTTCCTTCCATCAAGTCTGCTTCCAGACCCATGTCTCTCAATTAGATATGACCTCTTCTCCCTTTTGAATACAGTACCCATTGCATAAGTCTATCCTGGTGTCTAAACCAGGATATGCCTATTGTGATTGCAACTTGGGCCTCACTCTTGAAACTCATGTCAATGTGATGGGTTACAGAAATGGCCATAAGTTTCTCCCCATTCCTGGATTCATACCCTTTTGCCAGATGATTCTGCTGCTTTGCCCATCAAGGGGTGGAATCCATTACTCTAGCGCTTGAATCAGATCTCAGCCATATGGTTTGATTTAGGAAATGAGACATTAGCAAATATGACACACCAAATGCATGAAAAGCTCGTCTCTAATGGCACTAGGGAGAGAATCACTGTAAACAAGCAGTCTCACTGGCTAGAGAAAAAGAGACCACATGGAGGAGAAAGCCATCCCAGTTGACACTGAGCAATTGCCAAATATGTAAGGAAGGCCATCCTACAGCTTCCAGCCTCAGCTGAGCCAGCCTAGACCAGAAGATCTGCCCAATCAACCCATAAGTCAATCATAAGAAATAGTAATTATTATTTTAAGTCACTATGTTCTCAAATAATTTGGTACGCAGGAAAAGCTAACTGATACAGTGAACAAGAAACCCCATGGAAATTTCATTTATTTTGTTAGCTTGTCATTAATGTTCAGGGAGTATTAACAGAGAGGCCAGAAATGGTGAGAGTTGTGTCCTTCAAGTTTACATATTAAAGGTGAGATTCTTCAGTACCACTCACTTGCTTAAGAACTTAACGTTTGTAAATCTCCCAAAACTTCCACAAGAATATCTTTCTAGCTGCAGGCTACAAAAGGAATGTGGTAGACTCCAAATAGATTCAGAGACTAGAGAGATGGAAAAGGCCACTGCTGAGTATACAATTGCAAATGACATATTCAAGCAAAGATCTAAGAAGTTCAGTCTGTGCAGAGAGAGTAGCATTCAGAAATAGGAGTTTGTGAGGACAGTGATGGCAAGAGATGGGTTAAGGGCAGAAAGAAGCTGTAATTCAGAGACCAAACTCTAGGAACCAAAGCCAGAAACAAAATTATGGATTTCAATGTGACATAAATTTCCTCTATAAATAGTCTATAAATAAATACTTTCTATAAATAAATACCAAATAATACTCAGTGTATCTCAAACATTAGCAGATAGGCAACAGTTCTTACTGTATGGATGATTTTTGTTATTGTTAAACGCTCATTAGTAATGAGATCATTATCACTTTATAGATGCCAAAATGTTTCTGAATAAATAAAATTTTATTTCGGAGTTTAGCATTAGATTAATTCTAACTTGATTAAGAATAATGATAACATAACATAACAGTTGCTGGTCTGTTAACTCAAAGAAGAAGAAGGTTTTGCTCTCAGTTTTTCAATGCTTCTTAGGTCCAAAATTCAACCTTCCAACCTTAAATGAACTTAAAATTCTAATCTTAAATGAACTGGTTTCCAAAGATCTCCTCAAATGTTTTATTTTCCCTTGTGAATCTGAAAGCAAATTTGTCTTGCAATTTTCAATTTGTTTTTGCCCAAGGGAATCAATGATACATTTTAGACCAAAATATATTAGAATTTCAGAAGAGTTCAGAAATGTTTTTGTTTTAAGGAAAAATAATGTGTTCTCTTTTGTGTTTGGCAAGGCAAAACTACAATCCTGTGGTATATCTGGTCTAATAAAATTAACCTCCTGAATATACATGCACTAAAAATACTTTATGTAATAGAAACACCTGAAATCCTTGGGAAAAGGCACGATATAAATAACTGATTGATACACGTTGCTAAAAAAGCTAACGCTAAATGCGTTTAAATCTCACTTTTCAAGAAATAATGAACTCAGCATAACTAAAAGCATTAATCAGTCAAATATCAAGCATTTATTGATTGCCTTATGTTCTCCTATTTAGTAAACAAATATTTAAAGAGCACTTACTTCCTATGTTCTAGATGATGGGATATGTGGTTAAGTAAGAGGAGTATGGCCAATTGCTTTCAGAGAATCCAGTAAGAAGTCAGAAAACACATTCAAAAAAATAAGGGGAATAACATTAACTATTATGGTAGACATGATAAATGAAGTAAACAGGGCACACTGATAAAGAAAAAAGGAGGCAAGCGTTATTTGGCCTAGAGGGAGTCCTAGGGAGATGACATTAAAGCTGAAACAAGACAGAAGAAGATCACCAAGGAAAATCCAAAAAGCAGCATGTGACAGCCCATGGAGGTTAGGGGCTGAGCACTTACTGTGTTTGGAGAAATTAAAGAACAATAGATCAAATATAAAAATCAAAGGGAAGAAAGACATGAAATGGATTTACATGCATGGATGGATCAAAAACCGTGCTAGGACTTACAGGCCAAATAAGGAGTGGCCCTTTTATTAAAATGAAATGTGAAGCAGGGAAATAAGGACTGCTCACACCAGGGTAGATGCAGGAAAGATGGAGAAAGTGACCAAATTAGAAATATTTTAGGATTGGAATGGACAGAGAGTGCCAAAGTAGCATATGAGAAAGGAAGAACCTAAGCATGATGCCAAGCAGCTCAAGAATAAAGGTGCCACTTACTGAAAAGGAAACAGATGTGTGCTGGAGGAGTATGCGAGTTTGGGAAAACAGAGAATCGTGTCTGAAACTTTGTATGAACTGGACAGAAATACAAGCAAGACCCTGATCCTCAAGTATGTGACCATGGAGACCTCAACATACATACATGTAGGGAGAGAAGTGGAAATAATGCTAAATATAATCAAATAATTAAATGTCAAATTACAGAGTAAATCCTATGAGTGATCCATCCAAAGATTCAGAAAATCTGGTAGAAAATAAAAACTAGATTTGTGCAGGAGTGGGAAGGTTTTAGGAAAGTATGCGTGTGCAGGTGGCCGAGGAGGTGTCCCAGGACAGTGGAAGGAGGCTGGAGTGTTAACGGCACAGACGGAGACAGAAATGGGAATTTTCTATGAGAAGAGCAGACATTCCCTCTCTTTTGCCATAAAGTCATTAACAAATCTACATAAAAAAAATTTCTTTTCAGAAACACCTGGGTGGCTGAGATGGTTAAGTGTCTGCATTCATCTTTAGCTCGTGATCCCAGGATCCTGGGATGGAGCCCTGTGTCAGGCTCCCCATTCAGCAGATAGCCTGCTTCTCCCTATTCCTATGCCCCTTCCTCTGTTTGTGTGTGCTTTCTCTCCCTTTATAAAATAAATTTAAAAAACAAAACAAAACAAACTTCAGAAAAAAAAAAAAAAAGAAGAAAAAGAAGAAGAAATCCTTCTCCAGTTCTGCAGTCCTACTGCAGAGTCCTGTCCAGGCTGTCATCATGCATGGCCATTCAGGGGACGTTGGCATAGCCTCCTACCATTGAGTCTCTGCCTCAAGCAAACCTATCCCTTCTCCCAGACTGGCCTCTCCCAAACCACAGAGGTAATCATACCCTTCCCCTATAAATTCTCCCTGACACAACACCATCTAGCTTCCTGTGGAAAGGCCTTTCTGGTATGACCCCTTATCTCCCAGTCACAGCTCACTCCATCTTTCCTACTGCACTCACTGCTCAAACCAACACATGCAATCTCAGACTCAGAATTGTCTCTGTGAATGCTTTTCGTATATTATTTTCCTCAACGTCATGTTTAATTTTTCTGGCCAAAGTAGGGCAAGACAACAAAACTTAGTACGCTTTGCAACTGATATCATAACAAAGATGTCAACATTGACAGTTCTTAGTTTTGTCGATGATCCAGTAATTCCTAAACACTCCCCTTATTTGAAGTCTAACTTGCCCACCACACTAGGAGGCAGAATTGGTCTCCCTTCTGCTCTGACACCACCACAACTCATATGTGCCCATATAATAAAACCTATTGTCCTATAAGCATGTGTATCTTTGTCCTTCAAACACATATATGGGCATTACTCATGCCTTTTCATCTTCATACACTACCACACTCCCCATCCCCACTGCCTATCCCAACATCACCACAGACCACCAAAATAATGAATACAACCATATTTCAGAGTATTTGTGAACCCTATCCCCAAAAAGTTCATGTCTGCTCCAAGCATTTTCACTAGATCAGCTCACAGAATGATAGCGGATGGTCAGCTTAATCTTAAAACATTATTGAATTGACACAAGTGACAGAGTTAGGCCATCTTTAATTGCCTCAGACCTTGGCATTTTCTTTTTAAACCCTACAATTCTCTTCTCATCCAGACAGGTGCTGTCTGCATTGAATAGGTCTTGTAGCCTACAACCTTCTTTTTTCTATGAACTTCTCTGATTTGGGATGTAATCCTTATTTGCCAATGTTATTGAAAATATGGAAAGATTTACTTCAGTCGCCACATGAACGTGTTCACAATATATCGTATAATGAAACATTTATAAATTATCCTTCCCCTTTCCTAAATGTACATCTTACGGGAGAGTTGTATCTTTCACTTAATGAATAGTGTGTGAACTGGCTAGAGAATTACTGGAAGTTTTGTTAAATCCTACTTACACAGAGCTGATAGTGCACTTGGCCATGTAATTGATCCAAGCCATAGCAATGTTGAATGATCATTTTATCCAAAATAATTTCTTGCTAATAACTGTCATTTTACTAGATTCTTTCTTTGAATATTGCTGTAGTAATGAGGTTTCTTCTAAGCCACCATTTACAAAGTTATAAAGTTTTTGTTTTATGGGGTTTTTTAATTAATTTGCTTATTTTACTGTAAAAGTGATACTCTTTACATGCCAATGAGTAAAGAACCACAGAACCACAGGCCTGTGGTGAAATGCAGGGGGGTAGAGCTCCTTCATTTACAAGGAGCAGATTTCTCACACTACCAATCAAGAAAGCTTGAAACGTTCTTAGCAATGCTTCTCAGTGGAAATCAAAACTGACATGCACCTGCTAGGCATGTTAGGTTGGTCATGAACAATTAGGACAGCAAATAGAATGGACCAATTCCAAAAAGGAACCAGTCCTATCACTTTAGGACTGAGTGATAAAAATAATAATAATACAATTTAAATTAAAAAAGAAAAAAAAAAGCCGTAGAAGGTCTTGCCTAGTAGGCTGGGGTATCTCATTTGAACACAAAATGCTGTAAGGCTCCAGAGCTGAGGTGTATTATGAATTCCAGTGTTTCAGAAAGATGATGTGACCATTGTAGAAATGAAATGGGAACCAAAGGTTTAGGGTAGCATCTTTTCTTTAAAAGAGTAACCAATTTTTGACACAATGTACTTAATGAAGTACAAATGGGCATATTTGTGTAAAAATGTTAGTTACCTCTTGAAGTTTCTTCAAAAGGAAACTCACAGCACTGACTCTGTGCTTAGACAAATGTCCTAGTTTCTTCCTTCAGCCTTCACATAAGTGTCAGCCCTGACCTCCCAACTTTCAACCTACCAGCATGGACTGGTTTCTGAGTCAAAACAAGGACTCATTTAAAATACCTTTATTCACAGAGACGTGTAGGTGTTTCAGTCAGTTGAGCATCTGCTTCCAGCTCAGGTCATGGTCCCAGGGTTCAGGGATCAAGCTTGTGTCTGGCTCCCTGCTCAGTGAGGAGCCTGATACTCAACTACTCCCCTATCCCCAACTTTGCTTGCTTGCTCTCTCTCTCTCTCTCTCGAGTGCGCTCTCTCTTCTCATGCTCTCCCTCTCTCTCTAAAATAAACAAAATATTTAAAGTACCTTTATTCTCATTTACTTGTTTTAAACAAAAGAGTACAACAATTGTCATTGGTCATATCGGTGAACAAATTTTTCCAAAATTTGGTTCTTATTCATGTTCATTAAAGTTCCTAGTTGTAATGTGTTCACTGGCCTCAGAAGTTCTTGGATGGCTGAGTTGTTGATATAAAAATCTTCTCTTTCATCTATACAATTTTTATAATTATCAATTAATTAGATTTGAATGTGAATGTTGGGCAAATGGTTTTTGTTTTTATTTTTCTCCAATTTAGAATTTTTGTGGCAGAGATGGGGGATAAAAATGTGCGTAAATATTCTAATGTGCTCAGATAAATAATCTGTTGAAAGCAACAACTGACTTCACTTAGAAATCTTCAAATGTGTTTTGTGTAAATGTTGACAGTAGTTTTCGAGAAGATGAAGAATTACTTTGGTTAAAACAAACAAAAAGGCAAAAACAATCTATCAACACTGTAAGTTATTTTTGTCCTTTCTTGCAACTTACAGATAAAGCAAATTTTCAAGTCCTTCAAAAGCATTTCTGGAAATCTGTCTGATTTGGTTGTTGTTCAGGAGACTGAAAAAACAAAAGTAAACACAAATTTCAGAATAAGAAACAGATTCTGCAAATATTACAATAGTTCCACTAGAAATAGTCCTTACGGAGTAGAAAAACATTTACAGATACATTCACTAAATTTACAAATTTAAAACTTTCTCTTCAAAAAGGCTATATTAAAATGCTAGTTTGTCACAAAAGACTTCAAAAATTACTTATATTTATCAAATTACCCTAAAATACCCCTAAAAGAGGACTATAAGCCATAGGATAAAATTCCCGTTTTCCTGAAGCTTACCATGTAAAAGGAAAATTATCTATATAGTCACGGTGACAAAGGAATATATTTCTAAATAAACAAATGGAGAGTTATATACACTCAGGCTTAAGCATTTTCCTTAGAAAAGTAAATATCACTGCTCTTGCCAAGCAGTGGACTTTCATTGTGTATTTGTTGAACTGTCAAACTGAGAGTCAATTACACCATAGGAAGTGAGGTTCTTATTATAGTACTATCAAATGGTCCAAAACTGACTTCTAAAAAATCCAGGGAGAAAAATAACAGGTGGCAAAAATAAATTGGATTTGAACAGTAAAACAAGTTACAGAAAAATCACCTCTCAACAACTTCAAACATTTTAGAAAAAGCACTCTGGCAAATAAAATTTATAGATTTTTTCCCCTCGGAAATGCACATTAAATTTCTTTCAGATTTAAATTATTATGACATGTCTAAATGTCCAGGGAATGTCTATAATTGAATTGGCACACATTTTTCTAAATATCCTATACCATTTAAAAACTCCAAAGCTTCTAAATCCATTATCAGAGTAAAATGTTAGAGGATTCACTTTTAGTGTATTATAAAATAGTTGTTTTATGCTTTTTTTTAAAAAGACTTATTAGGAAAACAGAAGTGTTTTGACCAATGGAGCAGGTGATTATTTTATTCATACAGATGGAAACAGCCCAGAGACCCCAAATCCAAATTCGACTGTCTCTAACCTACCCAGACTTGCCTCACCTCTAGAAAGTTTCAGCCACACAATTAATTCTCCAAGTAGCATTTGAGGTCACTATCCAACACCCCACCTATGGTACCAACGCCAGTCCTTGCCATTCATGCCCAGCATTCTGGCCATCAGGGAGGCAGAACAATCAACCTATAGTATGCATTGGAGCTGATGCAATACAGAGGTAATGTCCACTTTTATGGATAACTCTCAGCTTCAGTCAATGATCCCATCAATTTTATAGTCTACCATGTGTTCAAGAAATTTTTTAAGCTAACTAAAGGCAACACACTTAGTTAATATCTAGTTAATACCAGTCACAAATATAGTCCTGAAAAAAATTGTTAGTTACTCTCTCTGTACATTCTTAATCTAATACTCAAAATCTAATATTACACTTGCTTTAGATCCCCAAACTACCACTATACATCTACTATTACTTGAATAATGACTATTCTACCCCACATTTTGTTAAATACATGCACCAATGTATATAGAAAAAAGTATATGTATGCACACATACATATATACATATCTTATATACATATGTGTGTACATAGATATAATGCATATGTTTACAGACAGATGCATATTTGAATGTATATACATGTACGTGTGTGTACACATACATACATATATATATATATATATATATATATATATATATACACTACATAGGTGTGTGATTTGTGCATCTTCTAAGTGAGATGTTTGTATGTGTGGCATATGATATGTGTATACAGTCTCAATCTCATCTGAACCACAGAATATAGGAAACTGTTTGACTATTTTTATTATTGTCACAAGGATGGTGCCTAGGAAAGAAGTTGATCCATGTAACATAGAGGATACCTTTGGTCATTAGTGCTTCATTCTCTTTCAATATTAGAACTGAAAAAGGAAAAGATACTAGTTATAATTCATCTTTCTTCAGTATATAAAATGTGCTCAGAGCCTATGTTTCTGCACTTTCTTATGTAGTTATCTAAATTTTGGAGAAAATAAAAAACATTAAATTTCTAAAATTGCACTGAGATTGCTTTTGTTTCTTGAGCATTGTAATTCAATATGAATGTTAATAATCTAATGTATGAGATCAAGCAATTTTGCTCATAGGTTTTCTTGAAAATGTTTTTATTGTTGTCAAGAAACAAATTCATTACAGTGGTTCACAGCTCAATGTGTTTTCCAATCACAAATACATAGATGTTGTTAAGGTTTATTCAAAACATTATTATTTCCATCAAAGTATCTTTGTTACAATTTTAATAGATGGAATATTTTCCTAACAATGTTTTGGCTAAGTGATTATAAAGACTGTCATACATATTATTTTTTGTCTTATTTTTCATACAGGAGATGTGTTCAAAATCTATAAGCAATTCTACCGAGATTCAGGGCATAAAACAGTATCTAACATTTTTTCACAAAAAAATCAATGCAAGTTTGAGGAAATGTGTGGTCATATTCTATATCCTAATATTGTCTATGATGCCAAAGAAAAGGAAAAAAGAAGCAAAAAAGTTCCCAAGAAAAATGTTATACTTTTATTGTGGAAATAAAATAACTCCTGAAAACAGGAGATCTGTGATCCTGATGATCAAAACTATGGGGAAGAAAAAACAGCTACAGACCAATAGGCCTATTTTAATAATTGTATCTTTCACACAAATACTTGTACATTTGATATACACACAAATGTTTACTCAAATAACTACTATGTGGGTGAAAATATTTTGCTAAAAAGCAATTAGTAGCTATTAGGAAAGATAAAAGCTTTTTGCATGGTTATATGTTCATCAAAGTGGGAAGAAGCAAAATAGAGCTTTCTCCTGTGTCAAATAAAATTTCCATTCAACGTAATGCCAAGAGTTACTCCGAAAGTGAATCATTATACCTATATTTAAGTACAAACAAGATAGTTTGGGGTTTTTCATAAGTGGAAATAATGCTAATTTGCTTCTGCTTTATAATTATGTTTACTCTTCATTTGGACACTCTCCAGAATTATCATTCTGCTACCCTTAAAATGGTAGGATTGTGAACTTCATTTCCATGCTTACTAAAGTAAATAGTCTAAAACTTCCAGCAACCATAAACCATGATTCCTGAGTTATCTGCATAGTTATCAAGTAAGATATTCTTGGCCAAAGTCAATAATGACTATTTTTTAAAAAATTTGTCACCACTAATACCACTAAAAATATTTATATTATTACAAGCACCACATACATCATTTGCAGTTCAAAACAGTGGAAAACAAACAAAAAAACAAAAAAGTCAGGGAGTGGGAGAGAAAGGGAAGAAAAAAATCGGGCAGATATTAAAAACTCACTTCTTCAATTGAATATATCAAGTCTTCTTCACACATATTTCTCAAAGGAAAAGACAGATTTACATGTGAAATTTCTCTGTGAAATTCTTTCACAGATCTAATAGATAAACTGCCCTATCTTTTGAAATTTTAAAACTCCAAAATTTAAATGTTCTGAAGTAAATGAAAGATACAGATATTTGAAAATTTACTCTGATGGTCATTTGTTTCTTTTTCTGTAAATTAACTAAATAGATCCTTTCTCTATTTCCACCTGGTTCTTTGTCTTTATTAATTTGTTAAGAACTCTTTGCATGTAAAAAAAATTAATTTTTTTCTTATAATGTGTTATAAATAGTATTTCAAAGTATAGTTTGTACTTTCAGCTCTTTTTATTATTTGTATCATACAGATGTTTTAAATCTTTATTTAATGAAATTTGTTAGTCACTTCTTTCATAGTTTCAGGATTTTGTATCCTGCTTAGGCTTGCCTGAATCTAAAATTACATTAAAAGCTTATTTTTCCTAAGCTATTATGGTTTTATTTTGATGTTTAAATATTTGATTTATCTGGAATTAATTTTTTATTTTTTCCAAGTTATTTATGTATTATCATTATTATTGACTGACATAGTCATATTTCCTCTATGATTTGCAATGTTAATATAATCAAATACATATTTCTAACATACACTGGGTCTATTTTTAGACAAATTACAATGGAAATATTTCAAATATTGTTGTTTTCTATGTCATTTTCTATATAGGGTTGTTTTATCCCTCTTCTTTTTTTGCTATTTTAATGGTTATTTTCACAGCCACAACCCTACCCCTCCATCGCACCCATCACCCCCAGGTACTTTAGGAACATTCTTCAAATTCGGTGTCCTTTCCTCAGCAGCATATATACAAATTTTTTTTTTAATCCTCTGGATACTTTAATTAACATTTAAATTTTACCACTGTGACTTTAACTATCTAAGAATGTGATTTGTCTTTTCACTATCTAAGCTGTCTAAAACAAGGATTCTCCTTTCAGTTGAATATGGGTGTTTCCATTATACAATCATATCTTATGCTGACTACGATACTTTCATTTTCTTTCCATAATGATCACTCATGATTCTCTCTGACCTAATGTCATGGGATAACACCTCTTTAAGATGTGCTTTTAAATGATAGTGACAATGGAAATTACTTTTTTCTTTCACCTGAAAAAATTATGGTACTTAAATTTTATTTTTTTATTTAAGATTATTTATTTATTTCACAGAGACAGACACAGTGAGAGAGGGAACACAAGCAAGGGCAGGGGAGAGGGAGAAGCAGGCTTCCCATCCAGCAGGGAGCTCAATGCGGGGTTCTATCCCAGGACCGTAAGATCATGACCTCAGCCAAAGGCAAGTGCTTAAAGACTGAGCCACCCAGTCTCCCCTATGATAGTTTTAGAAGGGACGGGGGGGAAAAAAAATAGAATGTACCAGTCAAGTGCAAACAAAGAAACAGAGAAACAGGACACTCTCAAAATGCTGCCATTAAGCTCATACTTTGTATTACCATAAATAATTATTATTACAAGCAGTAACTGAAAATATGACATTTTTTAGATCTATACCAAAAGCAATCAAGGAGTGGATTTTTAGTAATATAGCAGGCATATTAGAACTGCTTCAAAAAGCCTCACACTAAAAAAAAAAAAAAAAAAAAAAAAAAACCCTCACATGAAATTATAGTAAAATGAGTATATTATCTAATCTGTAAAATCTATTATTAAAATTAAAAAATATGCCTATGCATTAGATTTCTAAAAAGTTTTAGGTCTTAATGTTATTTTAAGACACATTAACTACAAGCTTTTTTACCATTCTAAATCTAAATGAACTATACATACATACATACAAGAGCTATTAGGTAATCTTCCAACACACAGAGCCAATGTCTAGTCCTCTGAGCTCAGAAAGTACAAGAACATATTATCTTCATATGTCTTCCATTTTAGTAGAACCATAATGCTACATAAATAATATGTTAATTATAGAAAATATAGAAATGCACACACACACAAAAAAAAAAACCTTAAAGAATAAAACCAAAAAGACACTATTCAGAAAAAACTACTTTGATAAATATCTCCCAAATTTAGATAGAAGGATTCAAAGTTTGTAAATTTCCCACAGTCAGATTGTTAGTATTTTTGTATTCTCTTGTATTCTTGTATTATACCATATTAAATACAAGTATTCTTTTCTAGGATATGATTATGAAAGATATGATGGCATACACTAAGTCAAAGACATTTCTCTCACCATTTATGCACATATTGTTAGCAAAATTAAATCTATTTTGGGGGAGTGAGGCTATAAAATTTGAAATTATCAAACTGATAGGATAATTTTATAGATTTGCTGAAATGTAAAATAAGTCAGATTAAATACTATTTTCCAACTTTCTTGACCTTTCATCCAGGTTGACTATTTCTTGCCAATTGGTTATGATCATGCTTTAGGTAATATAATTTTTTTTTCATTTTTTTTTAATAAACATATATTTTTATCCCCAGGGGTACAGGTCTGTGAATCACCAGGTTTACACACTTCACAACACTCACCAAAGCACATACCCTCCCCAGTGTCCATAATCACACCCCCTTCTCCCAAACCCCCTCCCCCCAGCAACCCTCAGTTTGTTTTGTGAGATTAAGAGTCACTTATGGTTTGTCTCCCTCCCAATCCCATCTTGTTTCATTGATTCTTCTCCTACCCACTTAAGCCACCATGTTGCATCACCACTTCCTCATATCAGGGAGATCATATGATAGTTGTCTTTCTCTGCTTGACTTATTTCACCAAGCATGATACGCTCTAGTTCCATCAATGTTGTTGCAAATGGCAAGATTTCATTTCTTTTGATGGCTGCATAGTATTCCATTGTGTATATATACCACATCTTCTTGATCCATTCATCTGTTGATGGACATCTAGGTTCTTTCCATAGTTTGGCTACTGTGGACATTGCTGCTATAAACATTTGGGTGTACATGCCCCTTTGGATCACTACGTTTGTATCTTTAGGGTAAAACCCAGTAGTGCAATTGCTGGGTCATAGGGCAGTTCTATTTTCAACATTTTGAGGAACCTCCATGCTGTTTTCCAGAGTGGCTGCACCAGCTTGCATTCCCACCAACAGTGTAGGAGGGTTCCCCTTTCTCCGCATCCTCGCCAGCATCTGTCATTTCCTGACTTGATTTTAGCCATTCTGACTGGTGTGAGGTGATATCTCATTGTGGTTTTGATTTGTATTTCCCTGATGCCGACTGATATGGAGCACTTTTTCATGTGTCTGTTGGCCATCTGGATGTCTTCTTTGCAGAAATGTCTGTTCATGTCCTCTGCCCATTTCTTGATTGGATTCTTTGTTCTTTGGGTGTTGAGTTTGCTAAGTTCTTTATAGATTCTGGACACTAGTCCTTTATCTGATATGTCGTTTGCAAATATCTTCTCCCATTCTGTCAGTTGTCTTTTGATTTTGTTAACTGTTTCCTTTGCTGTGCAAAAGCTTTTGATCTTGATGAAATCCCAATAGTTCATTTTTGCCCTTGCTTCCCTTGCCTTTGGCGTTGTTCCTAGGAAGATGTTGCTGCGGCTGAGGTCGAAGAGGTTGCTGCCTGTGTTCTCCTCAAGGATTTTGATGGATTCCTTTCACACATTGAGGTCCTTCATCCATTTTGAGTCTATTTTTGTGTGTGGTGTAAGGAAATTGTCCAATTTCATTTTTCTGCATGTGGCTGTCCAATTTTCCCAGCACCATTTATTGAAGAGGCTGTCTTTTTTCCATTGGACATTCTTTCCTGCTTTGTCGAAGATTAGTTGACTGTAGAGTTGAGGGTCTATTTCTGGGCTCTCTTCTGTTCCATTGATCTATGTGTCTGTTTTTGTGCCAGTACCATGCTGTCTTGATGATGACAGGTTTGTAATAGAGCTTAAAGTCCGGAATTGTGATGTCACCAACGTTGGCTTTCTTTTTCAATATCCCTTTGGCTATTCGAGGTTTTTTCTGGTTCCATATAAATTTTAGAATTATTTGTTCCATTTCTTTGTAAAAGATGGATGGTACTTTGATAGGAATTGCATTAAATGTGTAGATTGCTTTAGGTAGCATAGACATTTTCACAATATTTATTCTTCCAATCCAGGAGCATGGAACATTTTTCCATTTCTTTGTGTCTTCCTCACATGAGTACTTCCTCTTTCATGAGTACTTTATAGTTTTCTGAGTATAGATTCTGTGCCTCTTTGGTTAGGTTTATTCCTAGTTATCTTATGGTTTTGGGTGCAGTTGTAAATGGGATTGACTCCTTAATTTCTCTTTCTTCTATCTTGCTGTTGGTGTAGAGAAATGCAACTGATTTCTGTGCATTGATTTTATATCCTGACACTACTGAATTCCTGTATAAGTTCTAGCAGTTTTGGAGTGGAGTCTTTTGGGTTTTCCACATATAGTATCATATCATCTGCGAAGAGTGATAATTTGACTTCTTCTTTGCCGATTTGGATGCCTTTAATTTCCTTTTGTTGTCTGATTGCTGAGACTAGGACCTCTAGTACTATGTTGAATAGCAGTGGTGATAATGGACATCCCTGCCGTGTTCCTGACCTTAGCGGAAAAGGTTTCAGTTTTTCTCCATTGAGAATGATATTTGCGGTGGGTTTTTCATAGATGGCTTTGATGATATTGAGGTATGTGCCCTCTATGCCTACACTTTGAAGAGTTTTGATCAGAAAGGGATGCTGTACTTTGTCAAATGCTTTTTCAGCATCTATTGAGAGTATCATAGGTTCTTGTTCTTTCTTTTATTGATGTGTTGTTCACATTGACTGATTTGCGGATGTTGAACCAACCTTGCAGCCCTGGAATAAATCCCACTTGGTCGTGGTGAATAATCCTTTTAATGTACTGTTGAATCCTATTGGCTAGTATTTTGTTGAGTATTTTCGCATCTGTGTTCATCAAGGATATCGGTCTATAGCTCTCTTTTTTGATGGGATCCTTGTCTGGTTTGGGGATCAAGGTGATGCTGGCCTCATAAAATGAGTTTGGAAGTTTTCCTTCCATTTCTATTTTTCGGAACAGTTTCAGGAGAATAGGAATTAGTCCTTCTTTAAATGTTTGGTAGAATTCCCCTGGGAAGACGTCTGGCCCTGGGCTTTTGTTTGTTTGGAGATTTTTAATAACTGTTTCAATCTCCTTACTGGTTATGGGTCTGTTCAGGCTTTCTACTTCTTCCTGGTTCAGTTGTGGTAGTTTATATGTTTCTAGGAATGCATCCATTTCTTCCAGATTGTCAAATTTGTTGGCGTAGAGTTGCTCATAGTATGTTCTTATAATAGTTTGTATTCCTTTGGTGTTAGTTGTGATCTCTCCTCTTTTATTCATGATTTTATTTATTTGGGTCCTTTCTCTTTTCTTTTTGATAAGTCTGGCCAGGGGTTTATCAATTTCATTAATTCTTTCAAAGAACCAGCTCCTAGTTTCGTTGATTTGCTCTATTGTTTTTTTGGTTTCTATTTCATTGATTTCTGCTCTGATCTTTATGATTTCTCTTCTCCTTCTGGGCTTAGGGTTTCTTTCTTGTTCTTTCTCCAGCTCCTTTAGGTGTAGGGTTAGGTTGTGTACCTGAGACCTTTCTTGTTTCTTGAGAAAGGCTTGTACCGCTATATATTTTCCTCTCAGGACTGCCTTTGTTGTGTCCCACAGATTTTGAACCGTTGTATTTTCATTGTCATTTGTTTCCATGATTTTTTTCAATTCTTCTTTAATTTCCCGGTTGACCCATTCATTCTTTAGAAGGATGCTGTTCAGTCTCCATGTATTTGGGTTCTTTCCAAACTTCCTTTTGTGGTTGAGTTCTAGCTTTAGAGCATTGTGGTCTGAAAATATGCAGGGAATGATCCCAAGCTTTTGATACCAGTTGAGTCCTGATTTAGGACCGAGGATGTGATCTATTCTGGAGAATGTTCCATGTGCACTAGAGAAGAATGTGTATTCTGTTGCTTTGGGATGAAATGTTCTGAATATATCTGTGATGTCCATCTGGTCCAGTGTGTCGTTTAAGGCCTTTATTTCCTTGCTGATCTTTTGCTTGGATGATCTGTCCATTTCAGTGAGGGGAGTGTTAAAGTCCCCTACTATTATTGTATTATTGTTGATGTGTTTCTTTGATTTTGTTATTAATTGGTTTATGTAGTTGGCTGCTCCCACGTTGGGGGCATAGATATTTAAAATTGTTAAATCTTCTTGTTGGACAGACCCTTTGAGTATGATATAGTGTCCTTCCTCATCTCTTATTATAGTCTTTGGCTTAAAATCTAATTGATCTGATATAAGGATTGCCACTCCTGCTTTCTTCTGATGTCCATTAGCATGGTAAATTCTTTTCCACCCCCTCACTTTAAATCTGGAGGTGTCTTCGGGCTTAAAATGAGTTTCTTGGAGGCAACATATAGATGGGTTTTGTTTTTTTATCCATTCTGATACCCTGCGTCTTTTGACAGGGGCATTTAGCCCATTAACATTCAGGGTAACTATTGAGAGATATGAATTTAGTGCCATTGTATTGCCTGTAAGGTGACTGTTACTGTATATGGTCTCTGTTCCTTTCTGATCTACTACTTGTAGGCTCTCTCTTTGCTTAGAGGACCCCTTTCAAGATTTCCTGTAGAGCTGGTTTGGTGTTTGCAAATTCCTTCAGTTTTTGTTTGTCCTGGAAGCTTTTAATCTCTCCTTCTATTTTCAATGATAGCCTAGCTGGATATAGTATTCTTGGCTGCATGTTTTTCTCGTTTAGTGCTCTGAAAATATCATGCCAGCTCTTTCTGGCCTGCCAGGTCTCTGTGGATAAGTCAGCTGCCAATCTAATATTTTTACCATTGTATCTTACAGACTTCTTTTCCTGGGCTGCTTTCAGGATTTTCTCTTTGTCACTGAGACATGTAAATTTTACTATTAGGTGACGGGGTGTGGGCCTATTCTTCTGATTTTGAGGGGTGTTCTCTGAACCTCCTGAATTTTGATGCTTGTTCCCTTTGCCATATTGGGGAAATTCTCCCCAATAATTCTCTCCAGTATACCTTCTGCTCCCCTCTCTCTCTCTTCTTCTTCTGGAATCCCAATTATTCTAATGTTGTTTCTTCTTATGGTGTCACTTATCTCTCGAATTCTCCCCTCGTGGTCCAGTAGCTGTTTGTCCCTCTTTTGCTCAGCTTCTTTATTCTCTGTCATTTGGTCTTCTATATCACTAATTCTTTCTTCTGCCTCATTTATCCTAGCAGTGAGAGCCTCCATTTTTGATTGCACCTCATTAATACCTTTTTTGATTTCAACTTGGTTAGATTTTAGTTCTTTTATTTCTCCAGAAAGGGCTTTTATATCTCTCGAGAGGGTTTCTCTAATATCTTCCATGACTTTTTCGAGCCCGGCTAGAACCTTGAGAATTGTCATTCTGAACTCTAGATCTGACATATTACCATTGTCTGTATTGATTAGGTCCCTAGCCTTCGGTACTGCCTCTTGTTCTTTTTTTGTGTGTTGAATTTTCTGTCTTGTCATTTTGTCCAGATAAGAGTATATGAAGGAGCAAGTAAAATACTAAAAGGGTGGCAACAACCCCAGGAAAATATGCTTTAGCCAAATTATAAGAGATCCCAAATCGTGAGGGGGGAGAAAGGGGATAAAAAGAGGTTTAAAAAGGAATAAAGAAAAAAAAAAGATAAAAGAAAGAATAAAGAAAAAAAAAGAAAAGAATTTAAAAAAAAAGAAAACAAATAAAAAAATATAAAAAAGAAAAAATATATATATTAGATAAACTAGTTAAAAAACGTTAAAAAAGAAAAAGGTAAAAGTTAAAAAAAAATTTAAAAAAATTTAACCTGAAGGCAAGAAAAAAAAACAAAAAATGAAAAAGAAAAAAATTAAATTAACTGCAAGACTAAAAAAAATCACAGGGAAAAAGCCATGAGTTCCGTGCTTTGCTTTCTCCTCTTCTGGAATTCTGCTGCTCTCCTTGGTATTGAAACCGCACTCCTTGGTAGGTGAACTTGGTCTCGGCTGGATTTCTTGTTGATCTTCTGGGGGAGGTTGTAGTGTTGTAGTGATTCTCAAGTGTCTTTGCCCCAGGCGGAATTGCACCGCCCTTATCAGGGGCTGGGTTGAGTAATCCGCTCGGGTTTGCTTTCAGGAGCTTTTGTTCCCTGAGCGCTTTCCGTAGAGTTCCGGAGGATGGGGAATACAAATGGCGGCCTCCTGGTCTCCGGCCCAGAGGAGCCGAGAGCCCGGGGCCCCACTCCTCAGTGCGCCCCCAGAGAACAGCGCCCAGTTACTCCCGTCTGCCTGACCTCCGGCCGCGCTCCAAGCTCACCAAGCCTGCGACCGGTTCAAGGTAACACCGAGCTGTGAGCTTACTGTCGGCTCTGTCTCTGTAGCCGGCTTTCCCGTTCCAATACCCGCAAGCTCTGCGACACTCAGACACCTCCGATCCTTCTGTGACCCTGCAGGACATGAGGCCACGCGATCCCGCGAGGGCTTCGCCCCAGTTTAGCCTCTGAAGCGATGTCCCTCAGCGGAACAGACTTTTAAAAGTCCTGATTTTGTGCGCCGTTGCTCCGCCGCTTGCCGGGAGCCGGCCCCTCCCCCCGGGGTCTATCCTCCCGTCGCTTTGGATCCACTTTTCCGCCGGTCCTACCTTTCAGAAAGTGGTTGTTTTTCTGTTTCCAGAATTGCTGTTCTTCTTCTCTTCGATCTGCCGATGGATTTGCAGGTGTTTGCAATCTTTAGATAAGCTATCTAGCTGATCTCCTGCTAGCTGAAGTAGTCTCAGCCTGCTACTTCTCCGCCATCTTGACTCCTCCCCCCGGTAATATAATTTTTTTTAAAAAAGATAAAGGTTCTAAGTTCAATAATTTGGAATTCATACATATAGTCATTATTAAAACTTACATATATATATAAAGAGAGAGAGATATGTGTATATATATATATATATATATATATATTTCCACATTTAAAAGAAAATTCCAAGGCCTTGTATACAGGATAATATCAATTTGCTAAGTATATTTTAAAAATCTGAAATCAGAGATAACTTTCTTAAATTATCATTTTAATAATAGATAATATTAATTTTTAATGTTGATTAAAAGAAAAATTAAGGTTAGATGCTCTTCCAAAAAAAAAAAAAAAGTTCCAGATGCTATCTTATTGTGAATTTGTAGCATGATTGACTTCAGGAAACAAAGAAAATCACCTCTTATTAAATTACTCACACCTGTGAGGAAGAGCTGATGTCATCATACAGTATAGAACATCATAGAATGTTAGACCTAAAGAGACTTTAAAAGTTATTTCACTTTGAATGTCTTTATTTGTTTTGACTCTGACTCAATAGTGAAACTGATAAAATGTTAGTTTGTTTCTTTTTAAGAATTTATTTATTTATTTGACAGAGAGAGATCACAAGTAGGCAGAGAGGCAGGCAGAGAGAGAGAGAGCGAGAGAAGGAAACAGGCTTCCCACCCAGCAGAGAGCCCGATGCAGGACTCAATCCCAGGACCGTGAGATCATGATCTGAGCCGAAGGAAGAGGCTTAACCCACTGAGCCACCCGGGAGCCCCTAGTTCATTTCTTATCATAGTATATTTTCAATGAAGTGAACATGTGCCTTCAGAGATTGACAGTTAGCAAGGTGATCACTCATATTCTATTGGGGATGCTAAATAGATGAAGCTTCCTTCTCATGGTTCTTGCATAGGTCAATGACGAAACAAAACACAATAAACCTTCAGGTATATGCACTTACCACAATTAAAAATAATACCCTAAGGTATTTAATGTTGCCCACAATTTCACAAACACCTTTCTTACGGTGGCTTATACAACAGAAAGAACTTGCCTTCCCTCCTCATAAAATTTACAAAAATTTATGTATTGGGGATTTTTTTTGAAGAATTAACATGCTTAGATAAATTGTGGAATACAACCTGATTGACTCATGTTCTTAACTAGGCACTCTAGAGAGAAATATTTTATTGAATGTTAAGCTCCAGCATTCCGCCACCTGTCTGTGTAGTGGTAGACCTAGAAAGTCAAAGGGTCACAGCTAGAAATTTCCTACACCCTCAGATTACTATTCCTGTACAGTCCAAGGCATCCCACCTGCCAAACACAGGGTCATCTTTGAGCGTTAATTTTCTCTAATAGCAGTAATCAATATGATATCATTTTTTCTTTTCTTTTTTTTTTTTTTTTTTTAGATTTTATTTATTTATTTGATAGAGAGAGAGCATAAGCCGTGGAAGCAGCAGACAGAGTAAGAGGGAGAAGCAGACTCCCCACTGAACAGAGAGTCTGATGTGGTGCTCCATCCCAAGACCCTGAGATAATGACCTGAGCCAAAGCCAGATACTTAACCAACTGAACTACCCAGGTGCCCCATTATGATCTCATTTTCTCTGTCAACCTCAGGAGGCTACAATACCTAATGATCATAATAAAGGTAACATGTAGCCCACTTCTTTTAGGCCCCTGGGCTCCTCATTATCACCATGACTCTCAACCAGTTTTCTATACCTACTGCCAATAATCAATGGCAGATTATTAGAATTATTGGGAAACCTCTATACTATTAAGAATGCCTCCTCTACCCACCAACACTGCTCAGCACAATAAAAAAGGCAGATGGATGCTTTGTTGGTCAAAGGTGGTATGTCATCTGGCTCATCTTCTCGGGACACCACTTTCATTGACCTCTTGGTTTCCTTTTAAATCATAATGCCTTGAAGAATTAATAAGGCAAAGAAAAAGAGAAAATAAATCTAATTTAGTGAGGCAAAAGGAAAGGCTCCTTTCATTTTCTGCTTTGAACCTTATTTTCAGTAACTTGTGAATGTGGAAATACTCAGATTGATGAGATGCTCTCTCAAGTCACTTAACCCAGACCCCAACCCTCTCCCAATTCTACTAAGATTAACCTGAAAACTCTCAAGATTCTATTCTGTTAGCTATGCCATCTTATAAAGCTATTTCTAAGGCTTTTATGGCTCTCTAAGGATGAATGACAGCCTTGAAAGAGAGACTCTAGGACACTACAGGACACTATTTAATAAAAAGATAGTGTGTTCTAATCCTCAAAAAACCTTATTTTTTGATTACTTAATATTTTGGATTTTGAGTTTGTCCATCTGTAAATTTATTTTATTTTTATTTAGATTTTATTTATTTATTTGAGATTGAGAATGAGAGAGAGTGAAAGCATGAGCGGGGGAGAGTTAGAGGGAGAAGCAGACTCCCTGAGGAGTGGGGACACTGATGCTAGACTCAGTCCTGGGATTCCAGATCACGACCTGAGCTGAAGGCAGTTGCTTAACCAACTGAGACACCCAGGAACCCTGTAAAAATTTTTTTAAATTAAGTCATAATAATACATTGTCCTGGCATCCCCAGAGTTAACTTAAGATTAAAATAAGGTAATCAGGTAACATATATGAAAATAGAAACCAGAGGGAAGTAGGGTTGGTTATTTATAAAGTATGAGGATTATGATAGAGACAGATTCATAAAGGATTACCTGGAAATAAAGGTTTCTCTTTGGGAAGATACCTCAGGAAGTCCAATGGAATATAGTATTCCCTAGACCAAGGTCCTCAACCTTAGCAGTCTTGATATATGAAGCCAGATAATTCAGTGTTGGGAGGTGTGCTGTCCACTGAATTGCAAGATTGTTACTAACACCCCTGGGCTCTATCCTTTAGATGTTGGAGCATCTCCTCTTCCAGTTATGTCAAATATCTCTTGTGGAGAGAAACCATGCCAGATGGGAACCATTGTCCTAGATCCTAAGGCCTCAAGAAGGAACCCAACCATAGTCTCCAATTTCCAGCCTCAATTTTCAAGAGACTTTCCTTTTGCCTCACTTCTTTTGCCTCCTTAGTAAGGGAGTAATAACTAATGCAAATGATACACAATAATCACAAAATTTATTTTGATGTTGTGGCAGCCTACTGTCTCACTTTCTACAGGTTAATGTCAAGGCTGATCAAAGTATGAGAAAGGAGGAAACACCAGGCAGAATCCACAGGTGGGAAGTAGGTAGCTACAGTGAATCAAGAGAATAAGTCAAAATGGTGATAGAGGTGAAGAGAATTGGCAAGGAACAGAAAACAAAAGTAAGACAAAACACGAACAGACCAACTGAAGTATAAGAATGAATCAATCTAAGAACAAGAATAACATAGGCAAAAATGAGAAAAAGAAAAAAAAAGAAAAACAGAAATCATTAAAGGGAAATGAACAGCAAGAGTGTTTGTGTGTTTTCAGAAAAGTTTCCAAATGGCTGCTTACTGCTTTAAACATCCTATATTTCAACTTGTTCCCATCAGGTTGAGGGAAGTTCCCAACATTTCAAATGTATAGAGAGAGGTGTCTGATATTACCAGGTAACAACCATCATACCTGGAAAATTGCCTGGTGGTTGCCCCTCCAAAAACCATGGTAATTCTCTTACTGTTCTCAAAGCCCCATTGTTTGCACATTTGTTACTATTTATCTGATGAAACTAAATAACAAGACCACAAGTTGCTGATTTTTTCAATAACCTCTCACTTTTTTCGATAGTCAGTTCTAAATTCCAGGAATGGATCTAATACATTAAAGTAAATCAAATAAAAAAAAAAGGAGAGCACAAGTATTTTTCCAAAGTTTTATCTCCTTGAGGTAACTTCCCTAAACAAAAACTACATCTTTTGGTAAAAAGAGATGCTCCACTTAACCACATTGCTCTCCCTCAATTATTGGTCAACATTTTAAAGCTTGACACTTGACCAGTTTGGGGCTAATAGGACTTGGTTTCCACCTGGATTCAACTTTTTTAAGTTTCTAATTCATTATTGGCATGACACAAAGCCCTGGACCTACATGGGATACATTTTCAATAAATTAGTGTAAAATTATTATTTATAATAGTATTAAAAATTGAAAGATGACAGCAGAATAGGATGGCCCTATGTTTATCTTGTCCCATGAACACAACTAGATAACTATTAAATCATCCCAAATATGCCAGAAGCAAAAGGGAGAGAAGAAGCCACATCAGTGAGAGTAGGAGGAGGTTTAGGGGAGAAAAGAATCTTGGGTGCTACAGAGGGGAGGAAGCCATAGTCACAGAAAAGGGCAAGAGAGAGAGAAGCACACAGGGAAATATATAAGGAGACGTTTTCCCCAAAGCTTGGAAAATGAAAGGGGCTGAATTTTATGAGTTCTTGCAACCAGTGGGGTTTAAAGCCTGAAGTTTTAAAGGTCAGCAGGCTTGACTCAAATAGAGCCTGGAAAGAACTGCACTGTTCCTGGAGAGAATGCAGGCAAACAACCCAGGGGCAGACAGCATGAAAGCAGTGAGCTGCGGAATACCTGGGGCACGTAGAGAGGAGATTATTCTCTTTTCTTGAAGTACATCCCTGAGAGGCAGCATTCATGAAGACACCTCTCCCAGAACAAAGGAGCTGACTAGTGCCATTTTCTTCCCACACTCTTCAGCATAAACACAGAATCACACAGAAGCAGCACAACTTCACACTGGCTTGCCTAAGTTGCTTATATCAAGCTGACCCCCTGTACTCTGGTGGGACTTTGTTTTGCAGGCAAGCTTCCCTCAGTCCCTATGCAGTGGGTCCCTCCCAAAGAAGACCAGTACAAGCCTCAGCCCATACCACATCTCCTGACCAGAAAGTTCTACAAGGCTTCTGGCGGAGTTGGTGTCAGGTTTCATTCCACAAGCTGACCACAGCACACCTAGTTAAAACTTGACCCATTCAGACCAGGAACCAAACACTACCCAGAGCAGCAACCTCTGTAGGATAGAACAGCCACAGCAAAACAGCAGAGTACATGACACCCCAGGCCATGGATACCATAAGACCTCTTCTTCATAAGGCCATTAATTTTAAAAGGAGGAGACATAACTGGTTTTTCTAGCACAGAAGAAGGCAGAGACTTAGACAAAATGCCAAGATGGACAAATATATCCTAAATGAAAGAATAAGATAAAGCCAAGACCAGAGCTTTAAGTGAAACATATATAAGTAACATGGCTGATGGAGAATTGAAAGCAACAATCATAAGGATACTCACTGGACTTGAGAAAAGCATGGAAGACATCAATGAGACCCTTACCACAGAGATAAATGAGTCAAAAAAGAATCAGAGATGAAGAAGACAATAAATGAGATTGGAAATAGGTTTGATGCAATGAACAGCAGGCTGGAAGAAGCAGAGGAATAAGTTAGTCACCTAGAAGATAAAGTCAGGGAAAATAATGAAGGTGAACAAAAGACAGGAAGAAGATTTATGCAACACGGGAATAGACTTAAGGACTCAGTGACTCCATCAAATGTAATAACATTCGTATCATAGGAGTCCCTAGAATAATAAGAAAGAGAAAAGGGGAGGGGGCAGAAAAGTTATTTCAAGAAATAGTAGCAGAAAACTTTCCTAATCTGGGGAAGAAAACAGACATCCAGATCCAGGAGGCAGAGAGAACTCCCATCGAAATAAAAAAAAAAAGCAGACCAACACTAAGACATATTATTATTAAATTGGCAAAATATGGTGATGAAGGAAAAATCTTAAAAACAGAAAGGCAAAAGGAAGTCCTTCACTTACAATAGAAAACCCATAGGCTAGCTGGAGATTTCTCAACAGAAACTTGGCAAGCCAGAAGGAGTGGTATGCTATATTCAAAGTGCTGAATGGGAAAAATCTGCAGTCAAGAATCTTCTCTCCAGCAAGACTGCATTCAGAATATAAGGAGAGATAAAAAGTTTCCCAAACAAAAACTAAAGGAGTTCATGACCACTAAACAGACCAGTAGGGATTATTAAAGGGACCTTTTGAGTGCAATGAGAGACCAAAGGTGACAAAGATAAGAAAGGATCAGAGAAAATCTCCAGAAACAATGACAAAGCAAACAATAAAATGGCAATAAATACATATCTATCAGCAATTACTTTGAATGTAAATGGACTAAATGCTCCAATCAAAAAACAGAGTTTATCAGAATGGATAAAAAACAAGACCCATCTATATGTTGCCTATAAGAGATTCATTTTAAACCTAAAGACACCTGCAGATTGAAAGTGAGGGGATTTAAAAATATTTACCATGCAAATGGATGTTTAAAAAGTCAGAGGAACAATTCTTATATCAAACTAGATTTTAAAACAAAGACTTTAGGGGCACTTGGGTGGCTCAAGTTATGGTCCCAGGGTCCTGGGATTGAGCCCCAAATCAGGATCTCTCAGCAGGGAGCCTGCTTCCTTGTCTCTCTCTTCCTGCCTCTCTGCCAACTTGTGCTCTCTGTCTGTCAAATAAATAAATAAAATCTTAAAAAAAAAAAAAAGACTTTAAAAAGAGACAGAGAAGGGCATTATACAATTGTAAAGGGGACAATCCAACAAGAAGAAATAACAACTGTAAATATTTATGTCCCTGACTTAGAAGCACCCAAATATATAAAATAACAAACATAAACAGACTCGTTAATAATAATACAATAATAGTTGGAGACTTTAACACCCCCCTCACAGCAATGGATAGATCATCTAATCAGAAAACAATGGCTTAGAATGACATACTGGACCAGATGGATTTAGTAGATATACTTCAAACATTCCATCTTAAAGCAGCAGAATACACATTCTTATCAGTGCACGTGGAACATTCTCCAAAAGAGATGACATATTGGGTGACAATGCAGTACAAAAGGATTGAGATCATACCATGTAACTTTTCTGGCCACAACACAATGAAACTTGAAGACAAGAACAAGAAAAAATTTGGAAAGACCACAAATATAGGGAGATTAAACAACATGCCACTAAAGAATGAATGGGTCAATCAGGATATCAAAGAAAAATAAGCAAGTACATGGAAACAAATGAAAATGAAAACAACTTTGAGATGCAGCAAAAAAGGTTCTAAGAGGAATTTTATAGCAATACAGGCCTACCTCAAGAAGCAAGAAAAATCTCAAATAAAAACCTCACCTTACACCTAAAGGAGCTAGAAAAAGAACAACAAACAAATCTTAAAGCTAGAAAAAGGAAAGAAATAATAATGACTAGAGCAGAAATAAATGATGCAGCAATTAAATAAATAGAACAAATCAATGAAACCAGGAGCTGATTTTTTAAAAAAATTTAAAAAATTGATGACCCCCTAGCAAGACTTATCAAAAGAAAGGAGAAAGGACCCAGATAAATAATATCATAAATGAGGGAGAAGAAAAACAACCAACACGAGAGAAATACAATTGTAAGAGAATATTATGAAAAAATACATGTTAATAAATTAGAGAAACTGGAAGAAATAGATGAATTCCTAGAAATAAATAAACTACCAAAATTGAAACAGGAAAAAATAGAAAGTTTGTACAAACCCATAACAAAGAAATTGAATTAGTAATCAAAAACCCTTTATTCATTTGTTTTGTTTCTTAAATTCCACATATGAGTGAAACTGTAGTGGTATTTGTCTTTCCCTGACTGTCTTATTTCACTTAACACTACACTCTTGAGTTCCATTCATGTCATTGCAAATGTCAAGATTTCATTCTTTTTTATGGTTGAGTAATATTCCATTGTATATATAGAGTACATTTTCTTTATCCATTCATCAGTCAATGGGCATGCAGGCTATTTCCATAGTTTGGGTACTTATTGATAATGCTGCTATAAACATCAGGGTGCATGCATCACTTTGAATTAGTATTTTTATATTCTTTGTGTAAATACCTACTAGTATACTTGCTGGATTATAGGACAGTTATATTTCTCAATTTTTGAGGAACCTTCATACTGTTTTCCACAATGGCTGCATCAGTTTGCATATTCACCAACAGTGAAAGAGGGTTCCCTTTTCTCTGAATCCTCATCAGCACCCATTGTTTCTTGTGTTCTTGATTTTCGTCATTTTGACAGGTGTGAGGTGGTATCTCACTGTTCTTTTGATTTGTATTTCCCTGATGATGTGTGAAGTTGAGCATCTTTTCATGTTTTCTTTAGAAAAATGTCTATTCATGTCTTTTGCCCATTTTTTTTTTTTAAAGAGAGAGGAAGGCAAACCAAAAAGCCAATTCTTAACTATAGAGAATAAACTAATGGTTATAGAAGGGGAGGTGGGTCAGGGGATGTGTAAAACAGGTGATGGAGATTAAAGAGTGCACTTTTGGTGAGCACTAGATATTGTATGGAAGTGTTGAATAACAGTACTGCACATTTGAAACTGTTACACTGTATGTTAACTAATTAATTTAAATTAAAACTTATAAATAAATAATTTTAATTTATTTGTTGTTTTAATTCTAATATTTTTTGGTATCTGGGACTACCAATTATTAATAGATAGACGTTTCCTTCTCTTTGTGACAAAATCTTCCTGAAAAACATTTAATAGACAAAATATTTTAAGTGTCACTAAAGTAATTAGAGGAAGAAAGGTCTGTTCAAGTTTTCTATTGCTCTATAACAAACTAAAACACATTTAGTTGCTAAAGAACAGCACCCATTTTTTATCTCAGTTTCCCTGGGTTAGGAATTCAGTCACAACTTTGTTGGATCCTCTGCTAACATTTCAGCAGGCTGAAATCAATGGGTCGGGAGGGGTGAGCTCTCATTTGGTCCTCCTCCAAACTCATTCAAATAGTTGGCAGAATTCAGTTCCTTGCAGGGAGAAGACTGATGCCCTCACCACTGGACACCACCCTCCCCACAGGCAGTTCATAGCATAACTATTTTTCTTCTTCCAGGTAGTAGGAGAACATGTCTGCTGCTTAGAGCTGCCCTGAAAGAGTTCACCAGATTAGGTCAGGCCTAACAGACTCTTTTGGTTAACTAAAAGTCAACTGATTTATGCTTTAATTAAATATAAAAAATCCCTTTACCTTTGCCACATAATATAAATAATCTCAAGAGTGATATTTCATTAGATACATAGTGCCCCCACCCCCACCGTGCTCCAGGGAAAGGGCATCATGTGCACATGAAGTACACATCACTGAAGGTCATCTTAGAATTCTTACTGTCATCTGAAGCTTTGGGGTAGTAGTTGATAAATCATTATCATCTTTATTATTAGCTACAGTGTGATAGCACTTAATAAAATTTTTTAAACATTTAAGAATGATGTATTATCTAGGGATATGCGCCACCCCTATTTGAGATATAAAGAAATATAAAGAAATGAAAAAATAGTAATTTCAGTATAGTAGTCCCCTTGATAGTGGGAAAAGAGGAGGTAATAAGGTTTACTGTTAGTTAATTTCTTAACTGGGACAGTGGTTACAGAGTGTTCATTATTAGATCTTTTAAGAGTTCTTAAATATTTTATTAAAAAAAAAATACTTAAATAGCTTTAGTTTAAAGAAGATTTCATGTACCCGACTCTGTTTTCACAATTATAAGACAAAGCTTCTGCCTTCAACAGTACCAAGAATCTAACAAAGGAACCAGACAAATAAGCAATTACAAATTTCTTATAAATTTTTATGTGAAAAATAAAAGCCATAGAATGGGTCAGGCACCCACGCCAATTTCTGAGAGAGAGATAGCCAGAGAAAATTTACCAGAGGAGGGAGCATAGAATTTTAGAGGACAGGTGGGAATTATCTCCAGAAGTAAAAGCAGAGAGTGCCAAGAGGTTAGGAAGATGTTACAGGGAATGGTACACTGCTGTAGATGTCTGTCACTGCCAGAGGGCACTGGAGATGTGCAGATTAGAGAAAGCTAGTAGGGAGTGGATGAAGTGAAGAGCAAACAAAAGCACATGAAGAACCTCCCACACCCTGCTACAAGCTTCCTTCTTATGGTGAAAGCACTGGAGACTCACTGGAATGCTTTAGCCAAAGGAATAATGGCATGTAAAAGTATCAGTCTAATAATAGTATGAAAACAATGTTGATGTTATGTTCTTTTATCTTGTTTTTTTAGACTGGGGGGAGGTAGAGGAAGACAGTGAGAGGAAGTTGGATTCAAAGTATGCTGGATATTTTCTGTTTGCTGTTGGGACCCACTTCTAACCTTTTTCCACCTGGCCCTGTGCTGACCTATAGGGACTGAAACAATGGTTTCTTTGCTCTCTGACTTCTAGTTAGTTTCAGCCAATGGGGAACAGCAGCAAGACCCTCAAGGGAG